>NC_092879.1:25162731-25521731 GCF_028372415.1 Notamacropus eugenii | reverse complement strand
ATCTTTAAAATGGAGATATTACTACTTACTCTACTATTTAGCAGGAACATTGTAAGAAGAATACTTTGCAACATGTGACAGTATCTGGACATTTCCACACTTGGCCATCTACACTCTCTCCCTTCTCTCTACCTCTCTCCACCCTTGGAACCTTGGACTTCAGCCTTGGGAGAGTGGGCTCTGCTGGGTGAGTTTTTGCCTTATCTTGTTGGGAAACAGGCTTCCATGTCAGTTCTTAGCATACTCTCCATCTCATGCCACCACATCAACTACCTCCCTTTCATTTCCCCCTCAATACATTGTAAGCTCTTTGGGGGCAGTGGCTATCTTCTTTGCTTATATTTGCATTCCCAGACTTAGTAAAGTGCCTGGCATGCAGTAAGCACTTACTAAATGCTCTGTCACTATCATTCCTCTCTTTGAGTTTCACTCTAATGTCTTTCTCATCATGGGGTGGAGGTGACCTTTAGGTTCCTGAAGAAAATGACAGTGGACTACAAGCTGGAAAGGCCTAAGGCTCTGAGAACAGGACCAGGGAGGATCTGTAATGACTCACATCTAAGGACCATTTCACCTAGATACAGAGAAGTATGTCACCCAAGACTGGTGAGGGAGACTTTTGGCAGTCATAGCAATTTAATGAGACGTTTGCTAAGGTACAGAGTGGTTGCAGTCTACACCAATGGAGAAGGAACCACACTGATGAAATCACAGCTCTGTTAAGTATTGAATTATTATTATTAGAACATCCATATGGCCATGGGGAGAGTTCTAAACCAAACAGAGGAAAGAGGCAATCAGAAAAAGAACAGCTAATTTCAATTACATGAAATTGAAAGCTTTTAAGCAAATAAAACCAATGCAGCCAGGATAAGAAGAGATACTATTACTTGGGGGGAAAACTCTTCACATAAAACATCTCTGATAAGGGTCTGATGTTCAAGATATGTAGGGAATTGACACAAATATACAAGGCCAAGTGCTATTTGCCAACGGATGAGTGGTCAAAAGATATGAGCAAATGGGTCTCAAGAGCCAATTATGAGCAACCATGCCAAAGACTGCTCTAGGTCAGTAATAATTAAGTAAAATACAAATTAAAACAAATCGAGAGTTTCACTGTACACCCAAGAAACTTCCCCAAATGACAAAAGATACAAATAGTAAATACTGGAAGCGTTGTGGGAAGACAAAAATCCCAAAGGACTACTGCTAGTGACCTGTCAACTGGTCCAACCATACTGGAAGCCAATTTGAAATAATGCTTTTATAAAGGAATTAAATTGTTTAAATATCCTTTGACCTGGAGATCCCATTGCTAAACCCAAGGAGAACAAAGGAAAAAAAGATGCCATATAAAACAAAATTAATAATACCAATTTTTGTGGTACCAAAGAATAGGAAACAAAGCCCAATAACTGGGAAATGATGAAACCAATTTCATGAATGTAATAGGCTGTTATTGTACCATAAAAAACAATGAATATGAAGAATCCAGAGAAGTATGGAAAAGTTTATATGAACTGATGCACGGTGACATGAGCAGAACCAGGAAAACAACATACCCAATGACTATGAAAATGTAAATGAAGAGAATAAGAAATCCAAAAAGTACACTGTCGAATGATAATGCCTAAGAGATTTGGCTCTGGACAAGAACTGGGAAAATGTGCCTCTCTCCCTTCTTGGCAGAGATGAGAGACTTGGGACCTGGAATACTGCAAACATTATGAGATTTGGTTGATGTATTCATTGGTTTTACTGAACTGTTTTGTTTCCCTCTTTTAAAATTATTTTTTTACAAGGCATATCTTGGCTGAGTAGGAGAGGAGAAGGGATATATTTGGATATGGAGATGATATAAAAAGAAAATAAATCAAATAAAATTTTTAAACAAAGAAATTCAGTTGCTGATCTTAGGGCAAGGTTTCTCAACCTTTTTATTGTATTGTGGACCCCTTGGGCCATCTAGTGAAGCCTATGGATCCCTTGTCATAATTTTTAAATGCATAAACAAAGTGCACAGGATTGCAAAGGAAATAAATTATATTGAAATGGTTACAATTTTTTAAAGTTTATAGATCACAGGTTAAGAATTCCTGTTTTAAGGTCTCTCATATCTGAAAAGGAAAGATTTTAGGGATCCAGATAAATGATCAAGATCACAGTAAAGAAAATGTTCATCATGGGTACAAATGCACTATGATGAGTATTTTCTAATGTGAGAAAATAAATGTAGGTTCACATTCTGAGATCAGTTTTGGAATCAGACAGCTTGGATTCAGACACCTGTTAGCCTTCTAGCTGTGCGACCTCAGGCAAATCATCTCACTTTTGGAAAGTGGAAGTAATAACACCGGCACTACCTACATCACAGGAGAATTTGAAGGACCAGATGAGATCATCAGGAGAAAGTGAAAAAGTAACTATGATAGAGATATCAACTATTATTATTGGTAGTTGTTACCACTGAAGTGACATTCATGAAAAAGAAATGGGAAATGATGTCTTAATCTTAGCTCAATTTAAGAATGTAAACTTTACATAAAAACGGTCCTTTACAGCATGCCAAAGCCAAGCTGAAGAGTTTCCATTAGGAATAAAGAAACATTTCTGTTAGTTACTATCATTATTGTGATTCTGTGGAGCATTCAACTTGGAGTCACAGAACCTGAGTTGGAATCCTGCCTCTGCTTGAGTGACTTTGGCCAAATCACTTCCTCTCCTTGGGCCTGTTCCCTCTTCTGTAAAATGAGGCAGTTGAATTTGATGACCTCTAAGGTCCATTTTAGTTCTCAGGGAGCCTATGATCTTTTTCATCAAGGATGAAAAGATTACAATCCAGGGGCCTATGGCACTATGGGAACTGGCTAAGCCTCCAAAGTACAAACATAAGGTGCTCAAAGGTGCTATTTGCCACACTTGGCTTACTGATTAATGTTTCAATGGAAACCCTCTCTGCTCTCCTCCCTCCCATCCCCCCACCCCCAACACATGCACACAGAGGGTGGCTGTGTGCTATAGTTGAGGGTTCTTGAGCTTTTAAAAAAATATTTTGATGACTGTATTTCAATATCATTGTTTTCCTTTATGATCATCTGCATTTTATTTTATGCATTTCAAAACAATACTAGAGGCAGCTGGTGGCACAGGATCTGGAATCAAGAAGACCTGAGTCTCAAATCTTGCCTTAGATATTTTCTAGCTGTGTGACCTTGGGCAAGTCATTAACCTGTGTTTGCCCCAGTTTCTTCAACTGTAAAATGGTAATAATAACAGCATCCACCCCCCAAGTGGGGTAATAGCTGTAAGAGATAATAATTGTAGAGCCCTTAGCCCTGTGCCTGGCACATAGTTGGTGCATAATCATTGCTTATCCCCTTCCTTTCCTTCCCATTATTCTGAGTAAGAATCCCCAGACTTCATCAGACTGCCACAGGCGTCCATGACACAAAAATGGTTCAGAATCCCTGATGTGGGACAAAGACCATTGGCCTGGGCGTCAACAGGCCAAGGTCTGAATCTTGGCCCTGCTACTTCCTAACCAGACTTCATTTCCCCAAGCCTGTCTCTTCATCCATAAAATAAGAGACAACAATACTAACTTCCTCCTTCAATGTGAGAAGAGCACTTCGTCAATCCTACAGTAGCAGAGAACTGGGATCTATCAGCATTTTGTCATATTCTGTGTTAAAAGCTCCTGGTGACACTAACTTACTTTGTGGTCTTGGGGAAGTCTAGAAAAAGAATGTCTCAGGCCTTTGATCACCACCAACAATATATAGAGGCAGGGGGCTGGCTGAGGAGAGGTAGAGGCTTTTACCCCTACTGCTAGGCTGCATTTCAGCTCCTTCCCTCTGAAAGTGGCAAAGATGGGACATAAACTCAGGGCCTCTGATGCCAAATCTAGCACTCCTTCCATTGTTCAGAGTGTCCTGTCCAGGTCTAATCTAGAACCTAATCTAATCGACCTATTGATTTTAGCTCTACCACACTTCTCACATGTATTCCTTTCTCTCCACTTATGCCACAAGCACACTGGTTCATCCAGATTTCTGTAATAACCTCCTAATTGGTCTCCCTGCAGCACCTCCTCTCTTCCCTATTCAATCCATCCTCCACCCAGGGGTCAAATTAGTATTCCTAAATATAGCTCTGTTCATTCATCTCCTTTCCTGATCAAGGAACTCTGGTGGCTTCTTTTTGCCTCTAGGATAAAATACAAAGCTCTCTACTCTTTAAAGGGCATTTAAAACCCTTTACAGTCTGGCTCCAGTGGATCTTTCCAGATTGATTTCATTTTACCCAGCCTCACAGTCCCTCATAGACTTTAGGTCCCAACCAAAATGGCTTACTTGATTCTCTCCATAGAGAGCATTCTTTCTTCTGCCTTCATGTCTTTGAACAGGCTGTCAGCTGGGCCTGGAATGTTCTCCCTTCTCACCTCCTGGAATCCACAGCTTCCATCAAATCTCAGTTCAAGTGCCATCTCCTACATAAAGCCTTTCCTGATCTCTCCAGTTACTGGTGTTCTCTACTACTCCTCCACAAATTTTTAAAAAAATGTATGTATGTGTGTGTATATGTGTATATATACATATATGTATGTACATATATATACATATATGTGTATACATACATATATGTATGTACATATATACATATATGTGTATACATACATATATGCATGTACATATATATATACATATATGTGTGTATGTATGTATGTGTGTGTGTATATATATATACACATATATATATGTATGTATGTATAGATAGGTAGCTGTTTAATCATTTCAGTTGCGTTCAACTCTTCCTGACCTTATTTGAGGTTTTCTTTGCAAAGATCCTGGAGTGAAAGAAATTACCATTTCCATCTCTAGTTCATTTTACAGATGAGGAAACTGAGGCAGAGAGTGACTTGCCCAGGGTCATACAGCTAGTAAGTGTCTGAGACTGGATTTGAACTCAGGTCTTTCTGACTCCATTGCACCAAGTCAACAAGCATTGATTGCATACTTAGTATGTGCCAGGAACTGTATCTCCAGTGCTTGTTAGTGTTAAACTGAACCATACTGCATTGAATCTTCTTATCCTTATAAAACCTGGCTTTTTCAGGATAGCCCCTTGTCCCTGTCTCCCCTCATTTTCTTTTATATTCCCAACATACTCCTTAATCTACAACGCCACTTCTAGGCCCTCTCTCTGCTACTATTGCTGACCAGCCTCTCTTTTTTTAAAGTCACCTTTATTTCTCCATACCAAATGGTCCAGATCTTTGCTACTCTCATCTCCTTCTTTACAGAGGAGCTCAGAACCTGGTTCCCAGTCTCTTCTCTCCCCCTCTTCTCTGCCCTCAGACTTAGAAACTTCAATTATCACACGGGCATTGGCCTCTCACTTCATCAAACTACTCAACTCTTCTGATCTCCCTCTTGACCTCAGGCACATGTAGGAGTGAACACACTCTAGAACTGACCATCACCTAGAACTGTATTCCCTTTGTGATTATGAACTCTGAAATTGATCATCTACTGGCCTTCCATCTCTCCCGATGACTCACTTCTCCCAACACCGTTCTTCATCTTCATTGCCACTACCAGTCCATCACCTCTAATCTGACTTTTTTCCCTTCAGTTTTTACCTCATAATTAACCAATTTAATTCAACTCAGTTATAGCCACAATTTAGTCAACTATATAATGTCCTCCATGCTTTAAACCATTACCCTCTGCCTTTCTGTTCTTCAGTTTCCAACACCATGAGTCACTTACTCCGAGCCTCAGCCTTACCCATACCTCATTCCTGTGCTGCTGAATTCTTCAGGAAGAAGTCAGGCAAATGGGCTGTTATGACTTCATGTTATCTAATTTCAACCTGGTCCTCCATGCTTTTACTCTTTCCTGACTGTCTGCAACATCTTCTCCCCTCTCCTCAAACAACCTATATCACTTTCTTCTTTCTATTAGCAGAGGGCACAATGAAGGAAATTTTTTAGTACCATGATAAATTTAATAAGGGCAGTTAGGTGGCGCCATAGTGCACAGAGTGCCAGGTCTGGAGTCAGGAAAACTCCTCTTCCCAAGTTCAAATCTGGCCTCAGAGACTTCCTAGATGTGTGACCCTGGGCAAATCACTTCACCCTGTTTGCCTCAGTTTACTCATCTGTAAAATGGACTGGGGAAGGACATGGCAAATCAGTCCAATATCTAAGCCAAGAAAACCCCAAATGGGGACACAAAGAGGCAGACACTACTGAAAAATGACTCAACAACAACAAAAGTTTAATATACATTTTAAAAAGAACCCTTCAAATTATAGGGAACAGAAGTTCACAGTTTCATATGTAATTTTAAATTATTATAAAAGAAAATTTAAATAAAAATGCCCCCCTCCCCAAACTGAGACTATCCATTTCAAAACCTTTCTACATCTTCATTCATTCTCTCTCACTTTACTCCAGTCTCTAAAGAAGGGGCCCTTCTTTTAACCAAAACTAAATCCTCTACTTGTGCTCCATTTTATACCATTTACTCCAGCAAGCTTGCCCCATCATTCATTCCCTCTCCTTCTCTCCCTACCAATTTCTTCCACTCTACCCATGCTCAGCTCTCCACATCTTTAAAACTTTTACTTGACCCTGCCATCCTCTCAAACTAACATAGTATACCCTTTTCCCTTTTATAGTGAAATGCCTAGAAGAAATGTCTTCATTTCCTCACCTCTCAGTTTCAAAAGCTTTTGATCTAGCCTCTAAGCTCATCACTCGGAGTGATTGTAAAATAGTAACTGTTCCTCTTTTGGCCAGCAACCCTGAGGGTCTTCCCCTTCCAGTTTGACTTTTTTTTTTATTAAAAGGGTCATCCCTTGACTCACTTCTTAGAGACCTAGCCATTGAATGGGTGTTGCCTCACTCAAAGTGAGAGTCTGGAAAGACCTTAGCTTAAAAGGGTTAAGGTCTCCCACTGAATCCTGGGCTATCTCCAGTACTCCTGATCCATATCTGGCTGCTGGACCCAGATGTCTCTGGAGGAGAAAATGAAGCTGGTAACTTTGCCCAGCCCTCCCTCACTCAAATCAAAGTCAATCGCAAGTTATGTCATCATCTCCCTGATGTCATGGTCCTCCTTGAGAATGAAGGACAAAGCACACACACAATAAAACCACCCCAATTGTTTCTTAGGAGGAAAGTACCTTATAAATATACCTTAAAACATGATAGTCATGTGGGTTGTCATTTAACTTCCTCCACATATCTTTGGGCAACTTAAGGTTGTATAGTTTAGTGACTTATACATAGACAGAAGTAAGTAAGAATTCTACTGCCAGCTCTACCCAGCCTTGCCATGTAGACTTGAGCAATGGTCTTAAACTCACAGTACCATGTTTACTTTATTTATGAGAGAGAAAAAATTGCTTGCCTCTAAGAGTTATCTTTGAAGTCTTTTGAGACCCACAGATGAAAGAACCTTTAGAAAGCATTATTGCATTATTTTAGTTCACCTCAGAAAAGGTACTAGAAACTCTATAACATCTTTCACCTTTAACAGGGAAAAATTGCTTTTGTCATGTTCATTACAATAAATACTGTTTGTGCCAAGGCAAGAAAGTCATTTGTCCCCATCTCTCTCCAGGATAATATGTTCTAACAGGAAAGGAACTGAAAAAGGGGGACCCTTCCCCCCTAAACTTAGTCAGTGTCCCTGAGGTATGCATGCAACTCAAATTGTACTTGTCAATACAGGGTTTCGTGCACTAATGAGAACTTCTAGTCCCTGGAAAATTAGAGTCATATGAGAGCATTTTGATTTCATTTAATGGATTTTTAAAAAGTAACGTGATGTCAGTCTCAACACATTAGTCTGAATTTCAACACTGTCACTCTGAAAGAAGAAACTGTCATTTTAGAAGTTAAATTTTTAAACAAAAAAATTATCAAACCTCAGAGAGGTAAGCCAAGAGAAAACTGACTTCAGCTGCCACTCTTCCCTCAAAGCCCACCAGGTGATCATTATCCAGAGGGTCTGCAATGGCTTGGCTCAAGTGAATGACCGGTCTGACTCGGGTTAACTCTTAATGGGCAATTTTAGTATATCTGGTTAGCATGTTCAGAAAGAAGATGTAACAGTTGTGGCTTCTGTCAATAGAATGGGCATTGAAGCTTATACATTTATAAAATCTATAAAAATCTAGCCCAAAGGATGAGTAACCCTTTTTTTCTCCTTATTTGTTCTCTCTTTTGTCTTAAAAAAATACTGCTGACCAACAGAAATCTTCACTTAATGAACACATGCAAAAAAAAAAGCTAACTACAAGCAGACAGTTAAGGATTTCTGTATGTCATGCTGCAAAATTGTACAGACCAATCTTGGACCCAGAGAAAAGCTACGAAAATACACTTCTGAAAAGATTCTTTGTAGAACTGGAGGATCATGGGTATGGAGCATTTCATAGAAACGTTAGATTTTTTTGTTAGTTTGATGGAACTTTTTTTCCTTTCTCTTACAAACATTTTAAGGCATGCTCTCTGGAAGTGGGAGGAGGGAAGGAAAAGATATCAACAGGAAATGTAGGTGATAGAAAAAGATTAAAAACTTTAAAAATGAAAAAAGCCAAATATTGCTACAGTAGGAACATATGACTTTCCTTTACCTTCATGAGACCTTGAATAAATTTGAAGGTCTTTACCGGCCTTGTGTGTTGTGTGCTTGCATGCTTATGTGTTGTGTGAATGTGATGAAATACGCTACATGCGTGTCTGAGTTTCAAAGAGGCAGGCAGAGCTATGAGGGCCAAATGAGGGTTAATGCAGTCTCATGTGCTTGTGACATCTCAGTCAGTCTGCCCCATAGCTTGTGTTTGTGTATATATACGACCATAGGACCACATGCCCGATGGTGCTCAGCCTGTGGTCACTTTTTTTTAATGCACTCAAGGTTAAGTGACTTGCTCAGGGTCACACAGCTAGTAAGTGTCTGAGGCTGGGTTTGCTCTCAGGTCCTCCTGACTCCAGGGAAAATGCTCTATTCGTTGTGCCACCTAGCTGTCCCCTTTTTGTTTTTTGTCCTTTTAATTTTCTGAAGTTGTGCTTTAATACAAAAAATAACAAAGACTTTTGCCTTATTTCAAAACACTGAGTTAAGGAAGAGGGAGGAAAACAAAATACCTGTCTGTTCTATCTCTTAGAGGCAGCTGGTGACTGAGGGAATAGAGCACTTGGCCTAGAGTCAGGAAGATCTGAGTTCAAATCCGGCCTCAGACACTTACTAGCTGTGTATTCTGATTCAAATCACTTAATGTGTTTGCCTCAATTTCCTCAACTGCAAAATGGGGATGATGATAATAATAGCACCTGCTTTTCAGTGTTGTTGTGAGGTTCAAATGCGATAACATTTGTAAAAGCACTTAACATGGTACATGGAACACAGTAGACACTATATAAATAGTTATTCCCTCCCACTTTGCCCCCTTTTTGCATATCTTTGAAGGGCAACTGTGAGACTGAAGCCAGGGGCTCTCTCCTGGCATTTGATTCATTCTAGGGAGTCAGAAATGGCATAAATTTGAAAGAGATGTCCTCTGTATTGAACCAATGGCCATGCCAGTCAGATGAGATACAGAAAAACTCATCAAGAAATTAAGTACCTCTTTTGTGTAGGCCAGATTTGGCAACTAATTGGAGATGTGGGGTGAGGGAGAGGGAGAACACCACGATGATGCCAAGGTTACAAACCTGGGAGCCTGGAAGAATGGTTGTGCCTTCCACAGAAATAGGGATGTCTGGAAGACGGGTGGGTCTAGGGAAAAGACAAATTATTTGTTTTGGAATTATTGAGTTTAAGAAGTTCCTGGGACATTCTGTTTGAAATGTCCAAAAGACAATTACTGGTGTATGACTGAAGCCCTGGAGAAAGACCCATGTCTCTAGATCTGGGAGTCAGCTGCAGAGAGATGATCACTAAACCCCTAGAAGTCAATGAGGTTACCAAGAAAGAGTATAAAGAGAAAAAAAGGCTTAGGATAGAGCCCTGGGGAACACTTATATTTAGGAGGGGGCATGATGGATGCTGGGGGGTGGGGGTGGGGGTGGAAGATAGTTAATGAGCCAGCAAAGATCACTGAAGAGTCATCAGACAGAAATCTTGCATAGTGTTGAGAAAACCCAGAGGAGATAATTTCCGGGAATCGAGGGTGGTCAGCAGTATCAGTTGCAACAGAGAGGTTGAGAAGAACGAGGACTGAAAAAAAAGACCTTCAAATCTGGTATTTAAGAGATCACTGGTAACTTTGGAGAGAAGAGTTTCAATTGAGTGATGAGATCAAAAGGCAAACCACAAAGGATGGATTGCAGTGATATCTGAATGAAAGCAATTACTGACTTTCCTTATCAAAGCATTAAAAAATAATACTGTCATAAATATTGACTTCATAATGCTTCATGGTAGGTTTACCGAGGTAAAGAAAAATACAAAATAACAATTATGATTATTAGCATGGGAAATAGAAAATCTCTCTACAACATTTTATTCAGTTAAAAAAATAATAATGGTCCCTATAACAAGACTGGTTTTGAATGGACAATCCTGTAATTTAGCATTACAGTAGGACTTCTTAACCTTTTGGGGGCCATGAACCCCTTGGGGAGTCAGTCTGGTGAAGTCTATGAACCTCTCCTCAGAATCAATATAGAGTATTACAAAGGAAACCAAATTATATGGAAATAGAGTTTTCAAAATATTTTTTAAAAAAATAAACAAGTTCACAAACCCCACTGTGTGAAAGTATCTCCAATATTGAACATTTTCATTCCATATTATCTTTTGAAGAAATGGGATCATCTAACTTGCTCCATCCATCTGTACTTCTTCCCTTTTCTTTCTGCTATAGGTACTTCTATGGTACAGCTATTCTACTGAGACTATACTAGGCAATTCAACTGAATTCACCAAACATCCCTTAAACACTTACAGTGTCCAAAACAATGTCCTAGGTGTTGGGGGAGATTCTCACTGAGTTTTTAAAATATGAACACATCCTGACTTCGTGGAGCTTCAAATCCAATAACGACACATGACACACACAAACTATAATGAAAAGGATTACCTAAACAGATTAAAGATGAACAAAACAAATTGCTAGGTGAAGTTCAAGGTAGAGAAAGATTAAGTGATAAGGACCTGAAGATGACTCAAAGAAACGGTAGCTAGTAAAGCAAGGTAAATAAAACAAATTGGATGAGGAAAATGGTAAGTCAAACAAATGGCAAAATAAATGAGAGATTAGTGAGAAAAGGGAAAAGAAAGTGTGGTGATTAAGTTAGGGTTCATATAAGTAAAGGAAGTTGGGTATAGCTGTTAAGTTCAAAGCTTGATAAAAGGTTCTAAAGGCCTTAGGAAGTAAGATGTAAACATCCTTAGGTAATTAAGGAAACAAGGCTGAAAATCACCATTAGTTTGGAGAGGAGAACTACTTGTTGATGATTTCCGTTGAATGTGTTGCCTGTATTTCTAGACTGCTTTCTATTTTCCAAATGTAGCCTGGTTTTCTTCCTAGAGAAGAAGGGACTGGAGAATACCTCTCCATGCTCCTAGTTATCAGAAACAATGGAGTTTCTAAAACAAAAACAAAAACAGCTCTTTAATGAGCAGGTGGAAAAAAAAGGATCTGAAAGGGGAGCGAGGAACTTTGACCCTTGGAAAAAAGCTAGAGAGTAGAGGGAGGAAAAGTATACACCTGGAGGTTAAAAAAACCCAAATTTGAAAATTATCTTGAAGAGGAGAAACCTGGCTGCTTTGAGAAGGGCACCACTTGAAATCATAAAGCAGATTTGAAGAAGCTGGCACTTGAGACATCATCCAATAAGGGTCAGAGGAAAAGGAATAAAATTGTAGTGGTCAGCACCATCCTGCTCAGGGGTACTGGGACAGATATTAGATGGGCTGATAACACTAGAAAAGTCTATAGGAGGGGTGGAAAACCTGCAACCTCAAGGCCACATTTGACCTTCTAGGTGCTCGGGTGGGGCCTTTTGACTGAGTTCAAGTTTTACAGAACTCCTTTTCTTAAGGAGAATTGTTCTGTGAAGTTTGGACTCAGTCAAAGGACTGCACTTGAGGATCTAGAGGGCCACATGTGAGACTTGAGGCCACAGGTTTCCCACCACTGGTCTATGGTGTTCCTGAGGCATCTATCAAAGACTAATGGAGAACTTCCCAAGCAACATCGATTCACATGGACACAAACAAGATTGTTAAAGAGAACCTAGAAAGTATCACCAAAGATAACAAAGTCTTAGGTAAGAAACTGAAGACCAGAGGAACATAGGCTTTTTTCCTCACTGCTCTTCACTGAAGGCAAGTGACACTGAAAAAAATGGTTTGGAATGTATCTAGTTAAAAAAGATGGTGTCTAAGAATGGAATTTGGATTTCTGGACCATGACTTAAAATATAGGAACAACAGAGTCCTGAACAGGGGTAGAATGAGGAGGCTAACAAAGCCTGGTAAGAACTGATTTGCATGATGTCTTTCAAACCCTAATATAAAAGCATTTTAAACTAAAACAAATGAGGAAGGCAATGTATATCAACCAAGCTAGGTACCTTAGATAGTCGTTACAATGAAGAACAAAGAAGAGTTCAGAGGAGACAAAATCCAAAGAAGAAGCCAACAGTAAGATGCCTCTCCTTAAATGTTTACGCCCAAATGTCCAAAGTTTAGTCAACAAGCAAGAGCAAGCAAGGCTGAGTCCAAGGAGGCAAAGTTAACCTCGTATGTACCATTGAAATTTGGTAAGAGGAAACCTATGTCTGAAATATGATACTGAATGGATATACTTTGTTTCAAAGAAAAAGAGATAGATAAAAGGGGATGGGTGGGGTAGTACTATATATGAATAAAGTAAACTTGTAAGGTTATCTAGGAAGAGGAAGGGGAGAGAGAAAGGGGAGCATGGTGGAAAACCTTTGGTTAAAGATTAGCAGAGAGAGGAAGGAAAGCAATTTTGTCACTAGAGTATGTCACCTGGACAAAATAAGATAAAGAATTTGAGAAACAGATCACAAGTCCGGTCCAGAAGCATGATATAATGGTGATGAAGGACTTTAATTATTCAGACATCTGTTAGAGCTCTCTCTTTGCCAAAAGCACAGCAGCTAATAGCTTCCTGACTTGGTTTAATTATAATTTCACCCTTCAAAAGGTAGAAGAACCTCAAAGGAAAATTTTATTCTTGATCTGACTCTCAGTAACAGGAAGAAACTGGTTGCCGGGCTGAAGATGATAGGAACCTTGAGGGGGGGTGACCATTCTGTCTCACAGTTTATGATAGAGAAGAGGAAAGCTAGGCATAATCAGATATGCACTGCAGATTTTGGGAGAAGAGATTTCAGAGAATTGATAAAGGATGTGGGTGTGAGAGATGGGAAACTCTCAAGAATGCAATTCTGAATGCACCAAGATAAATAATTCTAATGAGAGGGGAAAAGTAAGAGTTTTCTGAAGAGTCTGATGTACAGGGAAATCATTAATCCATTTAGATTTTCAAAAGCTATGTCTAGAACAGCAGCTAGCTGTAGGAGTTGGTGACCTTCACCAATAAGGGGGCTTTTCCTGCCCTCATGGTTTGCCTTTGGGTTTATTGCTCTGGAGTTACCTGTCTCTACATTATGGGTGTCAGGCTCCAGTACTTGAATTTTATGCCTACCTCATATTCTTAATGCTTCTATTTATGGCTTTAGTCTAAATGGTCCTCTCCTCTAAGGGAGAGGGGAAAGGAAGAAAGTAAACACAGGTGCCCAGCGAACAAATGTGAATCGGGTCTGGTATGCACTGAGGGAATCGTGGAAAGGTTCTCACCCAGGACAGGTGGTTTCCTACCAGTAGATGGGGGGATGATTGCTAGTCCATCCTGGGAAATCACATTCTAATGGAGGTAACACCAAAAAAAAAAAAAAAAACCACAAATATATAGAAATAAGCTCTATACAGGATAAATAGGAAATAATGAACAGAGGGAAGGCACTGGAAAAGAGGGGAAGAAAAAACCCAGTTGGCATTGATTGGGCTGTATTCAGCACAGGTGAAATGTAAAACAGAAAATAAACAGCTCTTGCAGTGAAGCTGTTTACATGTTTCAAGATGAGATGTGATTTATTATTCTTTATTAATAATCATTCCCTTTCTATGTGGGAATAAAATTGCCTATATCAGACCTGTGTCACTCTGTTGTCAAATCAGAATAGTATAATCTAGATCAAGCCACCCACATGCCCAGGTCCTTAGGGTCATCTCCTATTTACTAGAAATCACCTGTTATACCTGGCAAGCCCCTCCACCTTACACGAATAGGACATTTGAATGCCAGCTTTTAGACTACCATTGCGCTCTAATGGAAGCAGCACACAGCCATATTGTTAGCCTCTATCTGGAACTTCTTATCATAGGCTGGAATTTCTCCAACCCTAAGTTACACAAAATTGGCCTTATCCAGGATGACTCTTGTCAAGCAGAAATTATGTATGCTGGAAATAGACTAACTAATCATTAGATCTATACTTTGTTCACTAATGGCAGCACAACATATCAAGATCCCATTCACCTGTGGCAAGCCACTGCCATCTGTCCAGAAGCCTCTCACTGATAACAGGGAAGCTGCTCTCTCTAAAGGCTCTACCTTGTCCTTCGTAGACACAAGCCATCCAGAAGTTCATCCGTGTCCAGTCTTCTCCATTCTACTGTCACCTTCTACACTGACTCCTGGTCTACGGATAATGGAGTGGCACACCTATCTGGCTTCTTAATCACCTTTGATTGACTGATTATTGGGAAGCTGGATTGGAGCTTGTCTTCTCTTTCTGTCTTTTGTGGCAAGAGGACACATGGTCCTCAACTCAAATCAGGAGTTGTACATTATGCTCTCAGAGCTGCCGACTTCAGTTTGACCATGTCGTGTCATAGAACCAAAGCCACTTAGAATATCCAACTCCTTGATAAGTTCTTATGAGCATACTATAGTATCACCCTAAAAACATTTTGACAGAACTACACTCTTTAGGACTGAGCAGCCCATCCCTTCTCCATTCCTTGGGCATCTCATATTCCTTAGTACCTCTGAAACTACTGGTGATATGAAATGAGCTGTTTAAGGCTTAAATTCAAAAGAAAAGAATAGGACAGGGTGAGGGCAAGAGGTCAGGTGAACCAAGTACTTATTCTGTGTCCTCTGATATAATTTTAAACTTGGACAATATGGCCCCTAGGATGGGGATAACGGGACCAACTTGGGGACCTGTAGATTTGTGGGAACCCTACTCACTGAAAGTTATCACCCTCAGAGGATGGGCCACATAGGAAAGGTAAAGGATTAACCTAGAATTATAAGTCTTTTGATACCCCGACCATTTGACCAAATTGTGCTCTCCTGTCTGTCTCCCCCTCCCCTTCCTTCTCCTCTCCAAAGGAAGGTAAATTTGGATAGCCAGAAGATGCCCAGTTAATTAACTTGGCTAGATTCCTCTCCTCTCCTTTCCTTTTCCTTCCCAAAACTTTAAACCTACTGCACTCTGAAGCTCATACATTGGACAAGACTAGGCCCCTGCATAAGGGCTCTCTTCTGGACCCTCCTGGCTTAAGAGTGATTATCAGTATTAACTGCTGCTGTTTCCCTCGCAGCCTAATATCTTTCTTTTTCTTTGCTTCATTAAAGGGGCCTTCCCATGGCTACTTCTTAAACAGGTTATTCAATGAATGGGTGTTACCTCAACCTAAGTGAGTACCTGAATAGACTAACAGGGGCCAAGGTCTCCCAATGCATCCTGGGCTGTCTGCAGTCATCCTGATGAATATCTGGTCACTGGATTCAGATGGCTCTGGAGGAAAAGTGAGGCTGGTGACCTGCACAGCCCTCCCTCACTCAAAACAAAGTCAAGTGCAAGTCATGTCATTATTTCTCTGATGGCACGGTCTTCTTCGGCAACAAAGGACGAACACACACACATCTCTAGATCTGGTGCCTTTTTCACTGGCTACTCCCCAGTGTCTGAAATAATCTCACTTCTCACCTCTACCTTCTGGCTTCCCTGCTTTCTGTCAAGAGTCAGCTCAAATTCTGCCTTCTACTAGAAGCTTTTCACACAACCTCCAACCCCTGATGTATATACACTGCTAATGCCTTTTCTGGAAGATTACCTCTCCATGTTACCAGGCCCACCCCACCCCATTCCCATTCAATAAACTCCTGTTAACTCCAAGATCAAGTATAAAAACTTCTCAACATTTAAAGTCCTTCACAGCCTGGCCCTTTCCTACCTTTCTAGTCTTCTTGTAGTCTGCCCTCCACCTACTCCATGATCTAGTGACACTGGCTTACTCATTGTTTCCAGAATCTGTGCCTTTTCACCGTCTCTCAGCTCTGCCTCCTCAATTCAAATCTCACCTTGTGCCAAAGGTCTTTCCTGTCCCTCCTCCCTGCTAGTGCCTTCCCTTTGAGATTACTTTCCACCTACTCTTTATATAGTTGGTCATTCATAGTTATTTACATAATATCTCCCTCATCCAAATGGGAGTTTCTTGAGGGCTGGGTTTTTGCCATTCTTTGTGTCCCTGGGCCTTGGTATGGCACCTCACATAGTCCTTAATAAATGCTTATTGACTGAATAACCATCTGAGTAGAGACTCCCTCCACCAACACAACATTCTTATGTAAAGTCACAGATCATGAGAGTTGAAAAAAACGATTAACTGAAATGAAAATGACTGAAGAGGGCATATCAACACCAAAATTGAGGTCCTTAAGTATAAGTAGAGGGGTTGGGTGTAGAGAGGAAGACTTTAAGCCAGACACTAAACTCCTTAAGAAACACAAAGGGGGCCAGTGAGTAACTAATACTGGGATCTAGATAGGGTGATTGATGGGAGGAGATTAAACGTAACAGAGGAGAGTTTGCTGAGTGATGGGAGTAGGAGGAGGGCCTGGAAGTGATACTAAGGATCAAGAAGTATGCCTCCTGTCCTCCTGGCCCAGTATGTTGGGAGGATATGAGACAAAATACATTCAGTACTATAGAGGTTAGCCTGGGAAGCAGTGCCTTCTGGGAGAGTCATGTTTATATGATTGCAAGGAGACAAAAGGATCTCCAAAGGTAGGGAGGGAATAAGCATTTATATAGCACCTACTATGTGCCAGGTGCTATGCAAAGTGCTTCACCCAACATGATCTTGTTTTGTCCTCACAACAACCCTGTAAGGCAGGTGCTATTATTATCCCCATTTTATAGTTGAGGAAACTAAAACAAACTGAGGTTAAAAGACCTGCCCAGAGTCACACAGCTACTGAGTATCTGAAGCCAGAAAAAAGAGGTCTAATATGAAGGACAGTTTGTTAACAATAGAACAGGCATTCCACAGGGCACAATGCATAGGGACAAAGAAGGGAGAGGGCTAACATGGAATGTTATGAAGGAACAGGGAATGGGAGTCAAGGAGAGAAGCTGTCTCCTAAGCAGGAAATAACTGAGTCACTAGGATTTTGAGTAGAGCCATAAGCAGTAGATGATCACACTCTTTCTAGCACATAGAATGATGTTGACTTGATTATTACTCTCTAAGTGGTGGAAAAAGAGTGTGGGGTTTATGGGACATAGCTAGGTTGGCTAGATTCGGGGGTTGGAGTGTGGAGGGAATCAGACTCCAGTTTGGGTCCTGGTTGGTTACAGAATGTTGAGGTGAGGTTCACTTATTCATCTTCCAATCAACAGCCAGGGCAGCTTCCTCACAGAGCTAGCTCCAAATAAGAGAAACACAAAGAAGGTACATGAGTACAATTATAAAGAAAAGACAAAGCAGGTGTCCCCAAATATCCCAGGCCTATAGGCCCCTGCTTCCCACCTCCTGCCTCCCCTCAACCCACCACCTCTTGGACCTAAATTTGGCAACGAAGCAGCCTCAGGTACTTGGTCAGAAGATCCTCTATTCTCACCTCCCCCATCACCACCATCATCACGACTCAGATCTAGATGCAGTGACAAGGCGGCCTGCAGGCACTCACTTCCTATTTCCTCCTTTCCCCTGACCTACCACCATCCAAATTATGCCCAGTGATAAGGCATATCCAGGCTTTTGCCCACAAATACCTATTTCCCATCTCCTCATTACCCACCACCCAGACCCCATGACAAAGCAATCTCCAAGAGATTTGTCTGCATATACCTGCTTCCCACCTCCCCTCAGACCTACCACAACCCATAACTAATGACACCATGAAGATATGGAGAGAAATCCAGCTCACTCACACATACCCCAGCAATGATTAAGATCTCAGATAAAACAGCAATAAAAATCACCACCACCACCACCACAAAAAAGCCAAAGCAGAATCAAGCACGTCCATCAGTCCAGAACTGCAAAATAAAAAGACATCCAGAAGCCAGCAATGACCAGAAGAGAGGTTACACCAGAGAAATCAATGCAAACCTTGGTAAATGGAACAGAAGCCTGTGAACTTGGAAAGAAGGGTCACAGCAGAGAAAACATGATGTAACATAAAAAGTCCCACTAAACATAATGAAAAAGATACTATAGGTTAAGAAAAGCCCAAAAGGTAAACCTACATAAAAGAGTAACTCTGCAACAAAAACTAGTAAAGCCACAGAGAAGAGATGCCTTGGCCACAACAACTATAAGAATGGCAAGAAAAAAATGAAGCAAGAGATAAAAATTAAATTAGAATTGAAATAAGGCTCTGGAAGAAAAAATAAAAGAAGAATAAATACTTTAGAACAAAAGGTAGAAAACCTTAACCAAATAATGGAGTTCCTGCAAAATAGAAAAAGTAATCAGAAATTCATAACTCCATGAAACGAAAAATATTTGAATAAATTCCAAATATTGGGGGGGGAATGAAGAAAATGTAAGGTACCTACTATTAAAAACTACTGAGCAGGATAACAGGTCCAGGAGAGAGAATTTAATTTAAGTTTAATGCTACAGGTTAAAAAATGGACCTTTAATAGCACAGAGAACTTTCAAACATTCATGATGAAAAGACTAGAGCAGAGCTGAAACTTTGAAATATAAACATAGGAGTCAAGAGAAACTTAGAAAGGTAATTAATTACATAAGAATAACTGGAAAGGGCTAAATGATGAGGTGCTTAATATTTAATTATGGAAAAAATCTCCTTTCAGAATCTGACTTGTCCAAGAATCACAGAGGGAGTTAAGTAAAACAACATAGAGACTTGGTACAGTTTTGTTCTATTATGTTGGTTTTCGGAGAGGAAAAAAGGGAAAAAGAATATACTAGGAAGGATTAAAAAAGGAAGAGAAACTTAATTGGGGTAGATGAGAAAAAAGAGAATACAAATATGAAGGAAGAGGTAGGGGAAGCAGGCATCTCATGAACCTCAACCATACATGAAATGGACAAAGGAGGGAAGAACATACACACACACACACACACACACACACACACACACACACACAAAGCCTAGTGTAGAAATTCATTAAATTCAACAGAGAAACAGAAAAGAAGAGAGAGAAGTGTTTTAAATGGGAGGAAGACTCAAGGAAGGAATAATCATAATCAAAACAAATGTCACCTTTGGATGGTTGCACGTAAAGGGATGGGGAGAGGGTGAAAAAGAGAGAAAGAAAGTGTAAAAACATAATGAAGAGGAGTAGAGGATTAAGAATTGATCACTTCAATTCTGGATTATTAGACTAGAAAGAGAAACAAGGAGAAAGAAAACAAAGGAAAACTTGTTGGGAAGCGTACAACCAAATACTAGCTATAGATATATACACACATGCATGATTGATATAATATCCAAATTCATACAGGAAAAGGTAGAAATTCAGGAGTGTACTGGAGCCAGCTCTTCAGTGTGAAAATTTACATCTCATAAATTAACAAATGCTACAAATCAGGGCTTGAATGAGTGTTTTGTTGATTCTCTAGACTCAAGAAAATGATAGAAAAAATGTCAATAATATATATTAAAATTAAAAGTATATCATGCGTGCATGATTCATTTTTTCAGAGAATCAGTGTTTAAGCATTTAACAGTACAACCATGAATATAACCCAGGTGTTTCTGAATCTGAGTCTGACTCTCTGGATTCTTATATATTATATTGCTTCTCCATAAAAGCATGAAGAAACTATCAAAGAAAAAACCCTTAATCTAAATAGATTTATAGAGGAATGCTATCAAACAGTTAGTGAGCAATTAATAACTATGCTACATAAATAATTGTCCAAAATTGAGAGGAAAATATTCTGCCAAACTTATTTTATGAGACAAATATGGTTCTTAGAGGATGAAGCAAAGAAAAATAACTATAGACCAATATCAATAATAGTGACGCAAACATTTTAATTAAAATTTTAGCAAAAAGATTAGAGTAATAAGTCCAAAAAGTTTCACTATGACCAATTTGGAGTTAAACCAAGGATCCAAGGATGGTTCAACAGTAGGAAAACTAGTAACATAGTCAATTATATAAAAACTAAAACACATAAAAGCCATACAATTGTATCATTATGTTAGCTATATGCAGTGTTGATACAGTAATTTGAAGTTAGAGAAATTGGGTTTAAATTCCACCTTAACTTCCTTGGGCCTCAGTTTCCTCATCTGTAAAATGAGAGGGTTGGATTAGATGACCTCTGAGGTTCCTTCCAGCTCTACATATATAATCCTATTGAGAAAAAGCCTGAAAAAGTACAACATTCATTTATGGTGAAAATCCTAAAAAGCACTGGCACAGGAGAGGCAGTTTAAATATGATATATATATGTATATATACATACATATATGTATATATACATACATATATATAACCAAAAATTAGAAGCTTTCCCAACAAATATAGTAGTTAAGCAAGGATGCCTCCCTTCTCCACTACTATTTGACATAGTTCTAGAAATGCAAGTGTGATAAGCCTTTGAGAACTGACTAACATCTTGGGATTTGTAATTCACAGGGACAAGTATTCTCTAAGCCCTGAAAAGTGATTTGTCACTGAATATCACAAACTTTTAGAAGAAATTAAGTCACATCCTAGAGTTTTTAAAGAAACTTTATAGTTTAGGGAAAGAGAGACTGAAAGACAGACTGGTGAACTAAGCAAGATAGACACATTGAGCATTCACTGGTGTTAAACCAACAATAGCAATAAAAGAAAAGATAACAATTAAAAGTATAAATGCTGACAAAGGGGAGACAAAATTATCTCTATCTGCAGATGACATGCTTTACTTAGAAAACTCTAGAGAATCAGCAAAGAAACTGATTGAGACCACTAACCATAACATTAAAGTAGGAGAAAAACCAAATAAGCATACAAAAAGCACCAGCATTTCTAGATAGCAGTAACTAAACCCAGGAGGAAAAACAGTATTAAAAATGGCATTCAAATAATTATATGCTGCATAAAACATCTGTGAGTCATCTACCAAGACACACCCAATTTATTTCAGTATTTCAGTAAAGCACTAAAGAAGTTAAGAATGACAAAGAATTGAAGAGGTATTTCTTTTTAGGCAGCATCAATAGAAAAAATGATACCACCCAAATTAACCTAAAGATTTGGTGCTGTAACAATCAAATTACTAAGAAGGTACTTTAAAAAGTTAAACAAGATAATGATAAAATTCATTCAAAGGAGCAAAAGGTTCTCAATGCAAATAATGAAAAAGGTGGAAATGAAGGGAGAATGTTAAATTATATCATAACACAGTAATTATAAAAATTATTGGGTACTAATTACAAAAATAAAAGGTGATCAGTAGAATAGACTACATAAAGCTCAAAAGCAATCACATTTGATAACCAATATTTGATAAACTCAAGAATGTAAACTGCCTGGGAAAGAGTTCTTTATTTGACAAGAATTTCTGGGAGAACTAGAAAGCAGTTTATCAGAAATTTGGTTTAATTCAATAAATTACAGCAAATGCTCGATAAGCTCAAAATGTAAATACAACTGAATGTCAAAAGTTACACTATTAAAAAAATTAGAAAACAATGACATAAAAATGACAAGTCATTTACACAATCATGTCTAGGGGGAAAATGCTTAACCAAACAAGGGATAGGGACAATCACAAAAAAATATAAGACAGAATATTTGATTATATGAAATCAAAAAGCTTTTTCTCAAACAAAATCAGTATATCTTAGGATAGGAGAAACTGTTGATTGAGGGAAAATTTTTTTGCATCAAATATCCCTGATAAGAGTCTGATAGGATAGATAGATAGATAGATAGATAGATAGATAGATAGATAGATAGATAGACAGACAGACAGACAGACAGACAGACAGGGAATTAACTTAAACATAGGTGGCTAAAAGGTACTCCCCAATGCATAAGTGATCAAACTGCATAATAAACAGTTCTCATATAAGCAACAAGAGGGCAGAGTCAACATTTTCTCTGATCTCTATGATCTATTAGACCTTTCCAAAACAGAAATTATATGCTAAAGATAAGGCAACTTCAACTGTCAACATGATCTAGGACACCCAGAATCCAAAAAAAGGTAACCCCAACCCCTCCCCCAAAAAGTCCAGGGACTTATGCTCACTGACCCTAAGGTCACTCAGCATGCCTACTCCACCTCCCACCCTATCAGCAGTGAGACCACACTAGCAGACCCTAGACTACAACATAAGTTTACATCAAAATCCATCCCTGCTTCAGGGTCTCCCCCTCCCTCTTTCTGGTGCTGTAGAGAAACCAGCTCCAGGCAACCGAAATTTACCTGGGTTTTGGCAGCCAGCTTGTCCATAGTTCTTCAGAATTAAAAGCTTGCCAACCCAGAAGTACCAATGCTATAAAACACAGAGGGAGTGTGACAGTCACCAGGACAGGACACAGTGCATTTGAAGAGCTGTATAGTACTTCACCAAGTAGTACTTCACCAAAACCAAGAGAAAAGGCACAGTGTCTTAGCTGGGGCCAGTTCTGACCATCCAAAAGTCACTTGGGACAGAGACCTAGGCTGACAAATGATCATTTGCCCACTATCAGAAGAGATCAAAAGCTTTGAGATTCAACCCTAAATGAAACCATAATCAGAGGAGAGAGAGTCAGGAAGTGGCTGATAAGGAAAATGAAGAGAAGAGGGAAGACTGAAAGTACCAAAGATCTCAGGAAGAAGAAATATCAAAGACCTTGAACATAAGCAGATAAATCAACAGGGAAAAGCAGTAACAACAGAAGGAAATATGGTCTTCAGATGTAATAAATTAGTTCAACAATCTCTGAATAAATACTGGAAAATAAAGGGAAATGATCCAACACTTGATGAGAAAGAGGACATTGTAGAATGTGAGGAGAACATGGAATTATAACACACTATTCCAGAGTGGTTTGAAAGAGAAATGAGAATTATGAGAGCAGAATTTATAATGAACAAAACAGAAAAACTGGAATCTGCAATGTCAAGCGTCACCAAAGAAACAAAAGAGAGAATGAAAGATTGGGAATGTAAGTACACAGAAGTGAAGAATAACCTAGAAGAAGAGAAGCAAAAAACAATAACATTAAAAGTTATTTTAAATTAATTTAAATGTAATATAATTAATTAAAAGTTATTTATTTACTGTATATAAGCAAAACATACTGATCTCAAACATAGCATGCACAGATGTGACAAACTAAGGTTCATAGATCTCCCAGAAGAACACAACTGGCCAGAACTTCTAATCATAGAAAACAAAATTCATATTAAAAGAATTCACCGATCACCTCCAGAAAAAAAAAAACCCAAGGCTGTAAAATCCAAGACACATGGTGGTTAAATTTAATAATTCAATTCAGAAACAACAATTCTGCAAGCCATCAGGAGAAAAATCTTCAAATACAAAAGAAAGGTTACTAAAATAACACAAGGTTATTCTACAACCACTAGAAAAAGTGTGAGAGAATAAAATAATATGTCCCAAAGAGCACTGGAGTTCAGGATGTAGCCCAGGTGGTGATATATCCCACAAATCTGAGCTTAGCCATACAGGACAAAAGATGAACAAGTGTTGTAAGAAATGTTTGTAATGAATACATAGAAGCACAGGAAGATTTATATAAACTGATGAAGCCTGATGTAAGCAGACCCAAGAAAACTATATATAGTGACTATAACAATGCAAATAGAAAGAACACACCCCAAAATCAAAAGCAAATATAAGGATCAAATGGAACTTGAATGAAGATACCCCCAAGTTACCCCTTTGTGGAAGCGGGAAGTCCACAGGTGTTATACATTACACATGCTTTTGGACTCCTTCAGTGTATCAAACAGTTGTGCTGATTTTTCCTCCTTTTCCTTTCTAAAAAAATATTATTTGTCATATCGGATAGCTACCTGGGAGGGAAAGGGAAGGGATACATCACATATTATGATGATTTAAGAATCAGAAAATATCAATGAAGACTTGTTTAAATGAAAAAAAGTAGTTCTCATAAAAGGAAATGCAAGCTATGAACATGTGAAAAACTGTTCGAAATATCTAAGAAGAAAAGTTCAAATCAAAATGATTATGAGCTTTTACCTCAAACCCGACAGATTGGTAAAGATGACGAAAGATGGAATTAGTCGATACTGGAGGGACTGCAGCAAGTCAGACACATTAATATACCATTGGTGTAGCCATGAACTGCCCCAACCATTCTAGAAAGCAATTTAGAATTGCACTTTTGAAAAAAGTGCCTAAAATAACCATATCTTTTGACCCAGATATCCTACTGCTAGACATATACCAACAAGGGGCTCACAGAAAGGTTTAATATACATATATATGTGTGTGTATGTATGTATGTATATATACATACACATACATACATATATGCACATGTAAATTCACAGCAGAAATTTTTACAGTAGCAAGAAATTGTAAAAATAGTACGTACCTATCACATGGGGAGTGGAATATCACTGGGCCACACACTATGAATTTGAATAATACAAAGAAGCATGGGAAGACTTCTATGAACTGATGCAGTGATAAAAGCAGAACCAGGCAAATAATAGACGTAATATAAAAGGAAAGAACAATAAAAAAATTGAATACTGCAACAACCAAAAATATCTTGTTTATGAAGCATGACCTATAATCTGACCTGAAGCTCTGAGTAATAATGACTCTTGAAAGTAGAAATATTTACTTTCTAAGTAACTGAATTATTTGGAGGGGTCTCTTTAATACACTGTAAAAAAAAAAAAACACAAGGCAATACCAAATAAAACTGTAGCAAAGAGAAGACAGAGGCTGTGGGACTGGTCTCATAGCAACAAGTACTGCTTCAGCGTGCAAACCCACACAGTGAAATATGGTCCTGCAAAGCTTACAAATAGCTCTGTGTTCTACAATTTAACAACTTGTACTCCTCAACAGGAAATTTTGTTTGCTTAGGAAAGTCACTGTGCTTAAAAGGATAACTAATGTTGCTCACATTAGCCTCTAAAAGAAAAAGCAATCAATTTAAAAATAATACTTCTCCACTATTATGAGAGGTCTATCTGACTTCCTTCCCAAATTTTTCATTACCTCCCTTACAATCCCTCCCTCTTTTTTTTTAAGGAGCAACTTGGATCCCACATTTTCCATAAGTAGGATTATGTAGGGAACACTGGAAAGATCACCTAGATTTGGAGGCAGAAGACTTGTGTTTTAGTCTCAAATCTTTCATTTATAAAGAAGAGGCTTGATTGCAGGGTCTCTAAGGTTCTTTCTTGATAAATCATCCAGTAATTTTATGGAGCCTTTCTTGCTTCTTCCAGATGGAAATAATCTTTTCTCCCTAGAATCTGTCAGAGCACTTTGACCCCTTCCTTTGCAGTTCTTGAATTCCGTCTTATTCACAGTTGCCTGCGCATATTCTATTGAAAGAAGAGACTATGTTTTTTCCATCCATCTTCCCCAGTCCCCAGGCTTTTATCTATGATTTCACTGTTGTAGGAACCACTCAGTGTAAATCCCAGTGTAGAACCTCCATCTAACAATGCAGATTAGTAACTAGTCTGTATTTTATAGTCTTAGAAAATTGTCTGGGAAATCCACAGGTAAAGTGAATTGCCCATGGTCACACAGTTAGTACATGTAAGAGATAAGAACTTGAATCTGGGCCTTCCTGACTCCAAAGTCAGCTCTCCAGGCACTAGATCACCTCCTAACTGGTACACGCTTGAGTTTTTACTAAATTCAATTGTGTTTCCTCTGCTAAGGCAGAAGATAACAGAATTACAGAGGCTTAAATGAAGGAATTTAATGAAGGAATTAAATTTTATCTTTGGGTAGGACTATATTGATGTATTATTGGTTGTGGGGTTTTTTCTTTCACTCAAGTCCTTCTCTAATGCCACATGCAGAGGAAACTCATTCAAGAGGGGAACAAGCATCCACCTGGATGAAATCATTGAATTTTTGAAGTATCTAAAGTATTAAAATGTCTTGATTACTTAATTTTGGTGCCAAAGAACATACTTTCCTTATCCCACTGTGCAAAGTCACCACATATATCATTGCTGGCTCTTTGTGATCAGGGCTTTCTTTTCTAGATATTCATTAGCCATCTTTTAATAGTACACTGTAGAATTTTGTTGAGTTGAAAACAAGCACACGGACTCAGAGTTAGCTCCCTTTTTTGCAAATCAGTGTCATATATATACTCCTCCAAACCTGACCCAAGAATATAAAGGCTTGGCATGCTCCTGGACCCCAGGATCATGAACTCAACCACAGTAAGTAGATGCTCTCTAACTAGGTCATCATTATCGACTCCCGAGTAGTCATTTGGGCTCTGGCCTTTCCAGGTCAGAGAAAACAGTAGCAAAATAAGAGTTGAACAGCTCCATCTTCTCTCCATAATAATATTCCCATCTATACCAAGCACTTGTCTAACTGTTTAGGGGAATCCTCTTCTTTTGTCCAATATAACCATACTCCTTTTTGTTGTTGGGCTTTCTATATCATCCTCAGTTCATTCTGAATGTTAGCACCTTGGATACTCTTCTTCCAGGAGCATGCCAAGCTTTTATATTTTTCTACCAATCAATCAATCAATCAAAACATATTTATTATAGTCTCTAGTTCCTGTGCTCCAGAAGTCAACGCTCCTCCACCCTGTTTCTTGGCTCTGAGTATTCGCTGGTTGTGCTTATTCCACCCTCCATTTTTTGTCATATCCTTCCACTCTCTGAACTCCTTACCCAGGTCAGGATTTTCTTTTGCCTTTAGAAATCCCTTCTTTTCTGCCTTCTCAATGAGCCTTCTCAATTTTTTTTCATAAATATAACACTGATAACCTGGAGAGTGGGAAGGCATTTCTCAAACTCCACCCTTTTCTCTCTAGAAAGAACAGTTATGTGTTTTCTTTCACATTGTGACTAACATGGAAATGTTTTGCTTGATTATACATGTATAACCTACATCAAATGGTTTACCATCTCAGGGAGGAGAGAGGGGAGGGAAGGAGGGAGAGAATTTGGAATTCAACATTTTAAAAAAAATGAATGTTAAAAATTGTTTTTACATGTGATTGGGAAAAAATATTATTAAAACAGAAGACCAGTCTGACCTTTGAGCACAGATTGTAGCCACTTGGCCTTGGCAAAAGTACAAACATCCCACGCTATATGAAGGCAACTGTGATGTTCTCTCTGCTTTCTGACCTTTCCAGAAGTGAGATCCTTCGTGCTCTCCTGTTCTTGGTAGGGTTTCTCCTAGAGATCTAGTATGGCAAGCTGCTTTGGGGGGTTCCCAATTCTGGAGTTATCACTCTCTTCACCAAGTCAGCACATTGACAGCCACATTCAACTTCCTTTCCATTGTCTTATTAACTTCTTACCTTTTCTTATTACCACACTTCTACTCAGTTCAAGAGGTTTTTTTCCCAACTTTTCAAATCTTCCCAAAATCCCCCCTCCCCAAATTCAATCGATGGCTTTCTTTATCACTTTGGACCTCTCAAAATTACCTTCACAGTTCCTTCTCCTCCTTCTTTAGCTCAAGTCATTCTGCCCCTCCCAACTAAATTTAAAAGTCCTTCTACTTATTAAAACACACAAGTAATCAAGGGCAAAATTAGAACTCAAACCCAGGTCTTTTGATTTCAAATCTCATGTTCTTTCTACTGTGCTACAGGAAAAATTTCAACAGGTGGAGATGGGAAGTGTTCATTCTGGAAAGATCCATGTGGGCACAAACTTAGTAATGACAACACTTCATATTTAGATAACACTTTAGTGTTTACAAATCACTTTCCTCACAATGATAATCTGAGGTTGGCTGCACAGCCCTTATTGTCCAGGGTCATACAACTACTAAACGGCACAGCTAGATCACAATGTAGATTCACTACATCATAATTGGTGGTTCTACTCTCTTACGTCAAATGGAAATAGCCTTAGAAGCTTCATTGGGAATTTTAGTGAAATCGATGAACTTTTCATAATCATAAAAAAGAGATATTCCAAAAACTAATGCTTTCATAAAAAAACTGCTATGTTACTGGTAGGTTATTGATGATCATTTTTATAAGTATTTTTCAAGCAATTCATATCTGCAGGCATTTAACACACTTCATCGATATTTTTCCCATTTTACAGATGAGGAAATGGATTGTTGTCAATTAAGTTATTTACCCAGTAAGTCGGTTGCACACAAAGAGGACTCATAGTACTCAACCAGATGCTTAGCTCATGGAGCCATATTGTCTTTTCTGTGATGCCTCATGTGGTATGTTTCAATCTGTTCTTTTCCCGTGGACACAGCTATACTAAAGGCAACTAGGTGGTGCAGTGGATATATAGTATCAGGCCTACAGCCAGGAGGACTTGAGTTCCAATTTAATCTCAGACACTTGCAAGTTGCCTGATCCTGGCTAAGTCACTTCAATCTGTTTGCTTCAGTTCCTCACCTATAAAATGAGCTGGAGAAGGAAATGGGAAATCACTCCAGTATTTTTGCCAAGAAAACTCCAAATGGGGTCAAAAAGAGTCAGACATGAATAAAAAATGACTGAACAACAACTAGCCAAATATATAAACTAAATCTACTGTATAGATTGAGAGGCATTGTGGCCTAGGGAAAAGTACACTGGACTTCAAATCAGCAAACGAATTTGAGTCCTAAACCTGAGTTTCAATTTCCTGCTTTGTAAAATGCAGATTATAATCTCTGATTTGCCAACCTGAAAAAGTTGTGAAGAAAATGCTTTGTAAACCTTAAAGTGCTATATAATGTGAACTGTTACTGTTATTAGACCTACATGCATGAGAATCAAAAACAAAATCACTAAAGAAGTACTCCCTACCTCTTGTCCTACCTTCTCCAATCTCCGTGGCTTTGATCCCCTCATGGCTAAAATGAATATCCCCCCTTAGTCTCCCCCAAAACATCTGATGAAATCCTTCACTTCCTTCAAAATACAACTGAGGTGTGACCTCTTCTATGACAGCTCCCCAGATCCGCAGCATGGTACTATGGAAACATGGATTTGAAAACAGAAGTCCTAGATTTGAGCGTTAGTTCTGCCATTAATGAGTTCTGTGACCCTGGACAACCTACTTTCCTTCACTGAATCTTTTTCCTCATCCTTATCCTTGAGCTACCTACCTCATATGGTAATTACTTTGGCCTTCTGATGTATCTGTGACTTCACAGCCATGGACAGTCATCCAATAATGCAGATCACAATTCATCTATACCTATTATCCAATGCAACTGTAGTCGAAGTCTCCCCATAAATCTTCCAGAAGGGATGCACCAACATGCTAAGGACCTTCTCCTGACACTGTATGGATACCAATGAAATGTGAGGCTACCAATTAGCCTTCCCTCTTGCTATAAAAAGAAAATCTATCTTCTCTTCCAATTATAAATCTGACCCTGATGATATCCTTTATTATACACCTCCTACAAAATTTCTCTTTGATGATGTATTTGCCATAGGCCAGGTCTGACTCACACTGGTCCAGCAGATCATGTTCAGCATTGGAATGAAACGACCACAAACCATTTAATAAAAAGTTTACTTAACAATAGCATGGAAAATATATTCTGCAAGGATAGAGCATTGATTCAGTCAGGTACAGCTTCCCACACCTCCATATTTGCCAAAAGCATATGTCATGTCAAGCCTGAGGAGCCTATGAACTCTCAGGTGCTAGCTTTGGTACTTAAGCAATTTGGAAGCTCTGTCAACAATTACAATATTATTCCTTTGGAGCAATTATGTCTTAAGGACAGTTCAGCTACCTTTTAAGGAAAAATTGCACTAAGTCTAAGTAGGGTAGATGTTACCTGTACATCCTGTGCCATGGTGGGTAAGGTCCTAAAGACTCTTTTAGAGAATCTTCAACGTCTGAAATGATCTTTTGGTTATTACTAGACAGAACCTGGTATAACCAACACTGAAATCTGAGCTTAATGTAGCAGGTAAAAAAAATGAAAGACAGAAAAAGAGACAATAGGCAATGTGATGAACCCTGAAGAAATGACCATGTATGGAGGGGAATAGACATTAGAAATCCCAGACTTCACCTTTGCTCTTCAGAAGGACAAGGTCCCAGATCTCAACAGTCTGCTGAGTGGGAACAACCCCAGGAATATCAGGGCCACAACACAGATGATGACAACCAGCACTGTTGCTGATCCTTTACACAAGATTGTCTGTAGTAAAGTAGCTAAGGGAGCTCTTGTATGAAGCCCATCCAGACTCAAGACAAGAATTTTCCCTGTACTACCACTCATTCAGTGTTCCCTAGGCCCACCAGCCAGGGCCTCCTCATTCCTGGGAGTCCCATCAAGGAAGTACCCAATCTTTATCCCTTGTTGTTGAGGGACTTCTCCCTTATTCCACAGGGACTAGGTAAATAATTTTACCTCCCTCTTGTCATTAGAAGCAAGGCACCTCCCAAATATTCTATATTATGGTCCCCCAAACTCTCCCTAGGAAGGAGCTATACCTTGATCACTCTGGCAGCAGCATGGAAGGGCATTATCAGTTATAGATTATAGCAAGCAAAGGGTTATACTGGACTTGCTGCTAGTGGGACTGGTGCTGCTATCCACTGTACTGCCACTGGGGTCCATGTTCTGCTGCCCCAGAAAGGGCAGAGTGCTTCTCCTGACCCACTATGCCAGAATCCAAGCTCCTCCCACCCCAGGCCAAACTCTACATCCTTTAGTGGAAGAAGGGGGAGTTAGTAATGCTACTCCCTGCCCATACTGCCACTTTCCCTGTCTCCCTCTACTAGGCTGAGTGTTCTCCTCCATGAAGAAGTACTGCTTCCTCACTATGCCAAAGCCTAAACGCAGCTACTGATGCTAGAATGACCATCTTATAATCACTATTTGCTCAACTATGCTTGGTGATAGAGACAGAAAAAAAAGCAAGAGAGGAAGCCAGAGTCTTATCTAGGCCAGCATATGTGCTATTGTTGCCATGTGAGAACAGTCACCATTTCTGCTGAGACAAGGGAGAGTACCTAGGGCTTGCACTGGAGGGTACCCCAAAGTCCCTCACCCACTGTTCTCTGAAAGTCCCACAGACAAAAATGATTAGAGTTAATAGGTCATGAATGAGAAAAGAAGCTGTCTTTCCTTTTAAATGGACACAGCCCCTAAACCCTCTTCCCCTCGGAAAATTAATTTACTTGTGTTTGGCACATTTGTTCATGTCCTTAATTCAGGAAAGGTCTCTAGGATCTTGGAGAGGTTCAGGCGCTGTCCTTTCAACTGACTTCCCCTAAAGGGTCTTAACAAAGTCTACATGGCTCAGCTTTTAATATAAAAAGTCCCAAGCATTCATAAGATCATAGATTTAAAGCTGGAAGAGGCTTAAAAAATCAAGTCCATCATGTTCAATCCCCTCATTTTATAAAAAAGAAAAGTGAGACCTAAGATATGATTTGACTTGCTCAAGGTTATATAAGTAGTAAGTGATAAAGCTGGGATTTGAACACAGAACCTCTGATTGCAAATCCAGTCTTCCATGGTATCACAATTCAATCCCCAATTCCAGTTGTAGAAAGGGCCCTGGTCCATCGCAATTGGTGAATCTGAAAATTTTTAATCATCCCAAATACAAAGTTAAGTAAATTCCCCAAATGACATTTGACATTTATTATCTTTGGGCCATGGCTATTAAAGACCGAGCACATGAACTCCCGAGTCACAAGATGGTGGACTCAGCATTTTCTCTGATCCTCACACTCTCTCAAAGCTCTTCCAAACAGAAATTATGAATCAAAAATAAAACAACTTCATCTGCCTCTATGGTTTAGGACATGTAGAATCCAAAAGAGTGTGAAAAATCAACCAACCCAAGAGATGATGCTCACTGACCTTGAGTTCACTTAGCACCCATACCTTCCACACAACTGCACACAACAGTGCAAGGCTGCACTGGCAAATCCAAGGACCCAACTCCTATGTCCTGGTCCCCTCTCCTTCCTTCTAGTGCAGTGTACACCATGGCTCCAGACTGTGAAAATCTTCCCCTGCCATTACAGACAGCCAGGCAGCCACAGCAAATCATGAGTAAAAGACTCATGATTACCCCCATAGCACCAGTGTGACAGTTCTCTGGCAGTGGTACCAGCAAAGAAAAGCTCTAAACTGCTGCTGCCAAGTCAAGGGAACTAAGGAACCTGGTGTGGAACAGGATACCATGAGTGTGGGGGACTGTGCAGCATTCCACCAAGTCTGAAAGAAAGAGCACAGCATTCAGCTGGGGCCAGTTCTGACCACCAAAAAGTCACATAGAGACCTAGACAGGTGAACTGGAGATCCAGCCCCCAAGGAAACCACCATCAGAGGAGAGAGTCAGAAAGTGAATAGGGGACAATCATGGGGGGAAAAATAAGACGGAAATGACCAAAGATCTCAGGAAGAAGAACTATCAGAGTCCTTGAACATAAGCAGATAAGTCAACAGAGAAAACATTAATAACAGAAGGAAAGATGGACATCACCTATAATGTCTGTTCCACAGTGGATTGTTCCAAAGGTCATGCCCTGCTCAGTACCAGGAAGAACATAGCTACAGGTTCCCATGGGTCACCCAAAGAGGACTAGCTCTTCAGTCAGCTGGTAATCCACAGCAATGGGGGGATGGTACAGAGAGAAAGCTTGAGTGGACCCCTTCCTGTGCACCAGTACGGTCCATTCTTTCCCATCTACCACCTGTTGTTCCACCTTGGCAATGTGAGAGATGTCATAGATCACATGGAGGTCCAAGTCCTCAGGGTTTGTGTTAAAGATGTTGGTAAAAGTCTATTGGATCTAGAAAAGAAGCACGTGACCCAGGAATAGTTTCCAGTGGCTGCCCCTCAGGGGAGTTAATCTGTTCACAGGCTAACTGGTGGTAATCTTGTCTCTCTTCATAGATTTTTCCATAGCCACAGTGCACTTGTAACTACTTGAAGGCCCAGGCCTCTGTTGCTACTGTGGATCATCACATGCCCTTGTCCCTTGTGGTCAATGTCCATCTTCTTAGCAACATACTCATTAAACATATAATCTATGGCTTGGTCTTCAGCATAATGATGTATTGCTCCCAGGGTCCCATGTGGTGGAAGGTCTCTCTTCTTAACCCTGAGGAAGACTTTGTTGGGGTCAGCTTGTGACCATACCCATATTCCTCTGAGTACTCCTTGTCCTTAGCCCAGGCATAGCCTTCTCATAGAAACCAATCCACCCCCATCCCCAGAGACTTCTCTAAGTCCTTGGCATTCATTGGGATAACTCCTTTTGATTCCACCCCAACAGAAATGTGGTCAAATGTGGTTTAGTCAAGTTGCTCCTTCACAAATGGGATATCACTTTTATTAAGGTTGGTTTTCAGAAAACAAGTACCACAGGTGATGCCAAATCTGACACCACCTGGGGACATTATGGCTTCTGGGTCACTTATATCAAAAGCAGCCATATTTCCATTTCCATTTCCAGCAGCAAATCCATAACTAGAATGGTCAACAGGAAACCCAATAGATCTATGAACAATTCTAGGTAAAGCTGCCACATTGCCAATCTGTTTCATTGCTGGCAGGAAGCCACTAATACTTCCACCTCAACAGGCATTTCTTAATAGCTCAAACAACAGGGGATCATTCACAAAGAACACTCCTTTCACCTGTGTATTTGGCAGGAAGCCACTCTTGATCCTCCAGCAGCTCTTGTGAGTCTTGTCCAAAGCTAGTCATTGTAGCTGTGGCTCATGGTAACCCCTGACCCCAGCTCTGCCTCAGTCCCCTCAGCCTCTTCTGGCCACAATGAATCAGTCCCCATTGTATGGTGCAACACTTCCCTTTTCTATGCTTCTATTGTATCTTATATTTGAAAATCAAAATTTCTGTTTAGCCTTTCATCAGGAAAGTTCAAAAGCCCCCTTTTTCATTGAATGTCCATGTTTTCTCCTGAATCCTTGTGGTCAATTTTGCTAGGTAGTTTATTCTTGATTGTCATCCAGGCTCTTCCACCTTCCAGAATATCATATTCCAAGTCCTCCAATCCTTTAATGTAGAAGCTGCTAAATCATGTATAATCCTTACTATGGCTCCTTGATATTTGAATCATTCTTTCTGTCTGCTTGCAGTATTTTCTCCTTGACCTGAGAGTTCTAGAATTTGGCTATGGTATTCCTTGGAGTTTTCATTTTGGAATCTCTTTCAGGAAGTGATCAGTGGGTTCTCTCAATGACTATTTTAACCTCTGGTTCTATGATATCAGGGCAGTTTTCCTTGATAATTTCTTAAAAGATGCTATTCAGGCTCCTTTTTTGGTCAGGGATTTTAGGTTGTCCAATAATTCTTAAATTAGATTTCCTGGATCTATTTTCCAGGTCAGTTGTTTTTCCAATGATATATTTTACATTTTCTTCTTTTTTTCATTCTTTTGATTTTGTTTGATTAATTCTTGATGTTTCATAAAGCCATTAGCTTACACTCACACAATTCTAAATTTTAAGGAATTATTTTCTTCAGTTAGCTTTTGTACCTCCTTTTCCATTTGCCCAATTCTACTTTTTAAGCTGTTTTCTTTTTTTAAGCTGTTGATTCTTTTTTCATGATTCTCCTGCATAACTCTTATTTCTTTTCCCAATTTTTCTTCTACCTCTCATTTTATTTTTAAAATCCTTTATGAGCTCTTCCAGGAGGACTTTTTAGGCTTGAGACCAATTCATATTTCTCTTTAAGGCTTCAAATATAGACATTATTGTCCTCTTCTGAGTTTGTATTTTGATGTTCCCTGTTGCCATATTAGCTTTCTATGGTCAGAATATTTCTGTCTTTTGCCCATAAAGTTGAGCTCTGCTCCTGGGGTACAGGGGGCACTGTCTCAAGCCTCTTATGCTGGAGGATGTTCACTGGCTTTCTGCACCAGGGTCTCCAGGGCTAGCAGTTTGCCCACTCCACTGGGGTTGCTCAGCCTATTAAGTTAAGCCTATTGCACTGGAGGTTCCAGGGCCTGCAGTTTGCCTGCTTTGTTGGATGCTGGAAGCCTCACAACTGGCCTGCTATGCTACTGGCCTCCTGGGCCAGGATCATGGGCCCTGGTTGATGATCTGTGCTGAGGCTAGGGGCTTCCCATTGGCTTGCCTAGACATTGACCACACTGGGCTGCATTCCCCTTTTACCGCCCTTCTAAGATATCTTGGGCTGGAAAATTGTTTCACCTCATCCTTTTGTAGGTAGTCACTCAAGGATTTATTTTGAGGTATGATTTAAAGTTGTTTTGAGGGAAACTGGGAAGAGCTCAGGCAACTTCCTGCCTTTTCTCCACTATCTTGGCTCTGCCACCTCTATTCAGATGAAATAGGAAATAATGAACAAAAGGAAGGCACTGGAATGAAGAGGGGTTGGGGAAGGCTTATGGTAGAAGGTGGGATTTTAGTTAGGACATAAAGGAAGCCAGGGAGGTCAGTAGTCAGAGAGGAGAAGGGAGAACATTCTAGACATGGGCAACAGTTAGAGAAAATACCCTGAGCTAAGAAATGGAATGTCTTATTTACAAAACAGTCACAAGGACTCTGTGGAAGGAGTTTAGGTTATGAAGGGCTTTGGATGCCAAACAAAGCATTTTGTATTTGCTCCTGGAGACATTAGGGAGCTCCTGGAGTTTACTGAGTGGGGGTGGGGGTGTGACAGGGTCAGACCTATACTTTAGGAAAATCACTTTGGTGGCTAAATGGAAAATGGATTGGAGTGGGGAGAGACTTGAGGCAGGCAGAACCACTCCCCTCCAGCAGCTATTGCAATAGCCAAGGAATAAAGGTAAGAGGCGCTACAAAAGTGTGGTAGCAATATCAGAGGGGCAGCTAGGTAGTGTGGTGGATAGAGCATCAGTGCAGGAGTCAGGAGGACCTGAGTTCAAATCTCATTTCAAACACTTAACACTCACTAGCTGCGTGACCTTGGGCAAGTCACTTAACCCCAATTGCCTCATCCTGGGTCATCTCCAGTCATCCTGATGAATATCTGGTCACTGGATTCAAAAGGCTCTGGAGGAGAAGTGAGGCTGGTGATCTGCACAGCCCTCCCTTACTCAAAACAAAGTCAAGTGCAAGTCATGTCATTATTTCTCTGATGGCATGATCTTCTTTTGCAATGAAGGACGAACACACAAGCAGTATCAGGCGTGAGAAGGGGGCATATTCAAGAGAAAATGCAGGAGGGAATGGAATAATGTTTTCCAAAAAAGCAATGGAACTTATGATGCAGCCCAAGGTGACTTACGCTGTAAATCTGAGCTTAACCACACATGAAAAAGGATAGATATTCAATAATAAAGACACATTTGAAATACTTTTAGAAAGGAAACCAGAACTGAAGAGATTGCTTGCTTCTCAAACACCTGAAACAACAGAAATGCTGAAGGAGTGAATAACTGTAGCAGCCAAGGACAGCAACAGAGAGACAGCAGAGAGATCAGAGAGACTTTTTTCTAAATGTACACAAAGGAAAAGGAGTGAGGGTGGAAATCTGGTAGGGGTAAGAGTGAAGGGGCATTATGGACAACACCAGTGACACCCTGACTACAGGTGAATCAATGTTTGATTGCTTCATGGGGCTACATTAATGATAAAAATAATAAAATCTAACATTTATATAGTACTTACTATATGCCAGGCACTATGCTAAGCACTTTGCAATTATTCTCACAGCCATCCTAGGAGGTAGGCACTATTATTATTCCCATTTTATAGGTGCTATTATTATTATTTATTATTCTTATTTAATTATTTTATTATTCCCATTTTATAGATGGGGAAACCAAGACAAACAGATTAAGTGACTTGCCCAGGGCCGTAAAGCTAGAAAGTATCTAAGGCCAGGTTTGATGCAGGCCTTCCTGACTATAGGTCCAGCACTCTATTTACTGCACCATTACAACATAGGAGAGTATGTGAAGGGGGAGGGGGGCAGAGGACAGGGGCGCAGAAAGGAATGTGTGATGTGTTGGGATTAAATCAAGGTCTAGCAATAAGGGGAAGGTGACCCTTGTGGTCTCATAAAGAGAAGACCCTATAGGTCTTTCCCCTATAGCAGAGTGGATAAGGGTGGAGAGAGAGTAAAAAGGGAGGAGGAGAAAAGAAGAGGGCCTTAATATGGAGGTGGGATTTATACCATGGATGCAAAGATTGTTCAATATCAGGAAAATGATCATAATTAATCATATTAAAAACAAAAACAGCCAAAACCTTGTGATCATTTCAATAGATGCAGAAAAAGTCTTTGACAAAGTACAAGGCTCTTTTATGCTCTCCACATTTGATATATTTCTGGAAATGCTAGCAAAAACAATAAGACAAGAGCAAGAGATTAAAGGAATAAGGATAAGTAAAGAGGACATAAAATTATCCTTATTTTCTGATGGTATGATGGTTTAAGTGGAAAATCCTAAGGAATCAGCAAAGATACTGAGACAATAAATAGCTTCTACAAAATTGCAGATTGCAAAATAAAGTTCTCAAAAAGCAATGACATTTCTATGTAATAATAATAAAACATAAGAAACAATAATAAAAAAGGAAATACCATTCCAAATAACTACAAAATGCATGAAATATCTGGGGATTGACCTACCAAAGCACACAAAAGACTTATATAGATTCAATTGCAAAGTGCTCCTTAAAGAAATAAAGAACTTAAATAGCTGTAGGAATATTCAACGTTCATGGTTGGACCCTGCCAACATGATAAGAACAACACTACCAAGTTTAATTCAGACTTTTAATGCTATACTAATCAAATTTGAGGATACAGTCCTCAGGGGGGATATCACATCCTTACAAACATACATTAATAAAATAGAAAAAGAGAGGATTAATGAATTGAATACATATATTTCAAAAATTAGAATGCCAACAAATTTTTTGAAACTAAAATGAGCACAAAAGAAAAGATATTACAAATTGGAAGGGAAATAAATTGGAAAGCAAAAATTAATAACAATAACAACAACTCTGGGATATTTTATGGAACCTGATAAAAACAATGACATTCATCTGAAAAAACAAAAAGATCTAGACTATGAAGGGAAATGGCTTCCAGACTTATATATAAGTATATATATAATATAAGTATAATATAACAATATTATAAAGTAGTAGTCATCTAAACTATCTGGTACTGGTTAAACAATAGAGCAACAGCTCAGTGTAGCAGACTAGACAAGAGAGAATCAGAAATAACAGACCTCAATAACCTAGTGTTTGATAAAGTGGAAAACATAAATTGCCTAGGGAAAAAACAACTGTTTCTTTGATAAAAATTACTCGGAAAATTGGAAAACAGTCTCGCTAAAACTAGGCTTAGACCAACACCTTACACCACATTCCATAATACATTATAAATGGATGGGACCTAATATTAAAGATCATGTTTTTTTAAACATTAGAAGAGAAGCAGATCACGTACCTCTCACAGCTATGGGTAGAAGATGTATTCTTAACCAAATAAGAGATAGAAGAAATTACAAAAGATAAAATAACTTACTTTGATTACAGGAAATTGAAAGGCTTCTTTCTACACAGATAAAAATGAATGAAGCAGGGATAAGAAGGGAAGTGGTCAAATGGGAAAAAAAACTTTTTAATCAAATTTCTTTGATAAGGGTTTGGTATTCAAGATATACAAACAACACATACACACGTATATATTACATAATACATATTATGTTACACATATATATGTGTGTTAGATAGTCATTCTCCAATAGATAAATGATTAAGGGATATTAGCAAACAGTTCTCAGAAAAGAACTGTAAAGTATTCACAATAACATGAATGAAGACTCCAGATTGCTAAGAAGAGAAATGCAAATCCACACAACCGTGAGGTTTCTCTAGACACCCTGCAAATTGGCCAAAATGACAAAAAATGGAAATAATGTTGGAAGGGTTGGAGAAAGATAGATACACTAATACATGGTTGGTGGGGCTGGGAAATGGTATAATCATTTTGGAAAACAATTTGGAATTATGCAAATAAAGTGACTAAAGCATCTATATTTTTTTGAACGAGAGACTCCGCAACTGGACTTATATCCCAAAGAGGTCATCAATACAAAGTGTCCATATACTCCAAAACGTTTATAGTAGTACTTTTTGTGATGGCTAAAAATTGGCAACAAAGTTGATGCCTATCAACTGGGGAACAGTCAAACAAATTGTGGTACATGAATGCAATGGGATAGTATTCTGCAGTAAGAATTTGTAAAAATAAAGGAATTTGACTGAATGATCTGTAAAATCACTACCAGTTCTAAATCCTATAGGCAAGGTTGGTAACAGTCATTATGGGGTGAGTTTCAAAAAGTAGGAAAAGGAACATGTTTCAAAATATTTCTCCAGTTGTTCAACTATACTGTCAGAAATTCTCTCCCAAGTAAAGTAGATGATCCTATTAAATGCCAGTGTGTTACCTAGGAGCAGTACGTATCAACCCATTATCATCTATCAATCCATTAACAATGATTTGTTTATTAGATTGTAAGAGAGTAGACATCCAGAAATAGATTAGAGAAGAGTTAAATTCTGATGGATAAATAGATTTGGAAAATGGAATATTTCCTAAGTAGGGTGAATGACATAGTGTAAGTAGCTAGAGATAAGACACAACTACTTGGAAGAGGATACTGAACTATGGAGAGTAATGCCAATGCTAAATAGGTGATTTCATAATTTTATTTAGGTAAGACCTATGGCAATACCAAAAGACCTAACAAAGATTCCTGAAATCTGAAAAAATGTATAGATTCAGAAGGAACAAATTATATCTTTGTAAACACTTTCTTAAAGTAGATATGTTCATTTTCATGCTCTGATATGCATCACTGAAAGGAACGGGATCAAAAAGTTCCACTATAAGAATCTATTTTGTAGTCTTAGTTTCTCTAGATTTTAGCTATACCCATATCTAACAAAGGTTTAGTAATTTTCCCTAAGGACTAATATATGTATATATATATATATATATGGCGACCCCCTCCTTCAATCAATGATTTTCTCGTGAGTTTGAGCTGCCAGGGCAGCCAGGCTCGTACCTTTACTCCTCTCCCTGCTCTGCTCCTTACTCTGTAAATATCATCATCGTCGTTGTCGTCATCGTCATCACTAGCATTTACAAAGTGCTTAAAGGTTTGCAAAGTACTTTATGAATATTATTTCATCTGATACTCACAATAGCCTTGGGAGGTTGAATACAGAGAAGCCTGGAAAAATCTATGTGTACAAATGCAGAATGAAGAGCCAAGAAAGCAATACACACAGTGACTACAACAATGTAAATGGAATAACAACCACACTCCAACAAGTCAAAAGTAAATGTAACAAAATTATAAAGATCAAGTAGGACTCAAATGAAGGGATGTGAGAAAAGACTCTCAATCAAACTTCGTGGAGAAGGGAGGGGCATAGGTATTACACATTGCACATGGTTTTGGACTTTTTAAATGTTTTGATCAGTTGTGCTAATTTTCTTTCTCTCTGAAAGTTACTACTTCTTATATGGGATGGTTCTCTGGAAGGACAAGGGATAACTATGATGATGTAAGAAACAAAAGATATCAATAAAAACTTAGTTTCAAAAAAAGATCCAGTACATATTCACATTGGTCTCTAGTTGCTGAATGCTTGTGGCCATTTACTTCTCAATCTGATTGGATCAGTGGATGAAAATCACTGCCAGGAACACAGCAGCCACAAGGCTCAAAATTCCTGTACCAAAGCCTCTGATCACCCAGTGCTCCCTTTCTTCCTTATTGCCCCACTTTAATCACAGTTCATCCACAAGAACATTCCAATCCAATACTACAGATTAATGCCAAATGTTCCAGGCTAGTCCAGATTCAGGTTTTGTCAATGGTTCAGGCCCAGGGTTAGAACAAAATGAGACATTTAACAAAAAGTTTACTTAAAAATAACATGGAAAGGATATTCAGCAAGGATACAGAATTGATTCAATTTGGAGACCCAGAATATATCTTAACCTTGTCATCCTTCTATCCTGAGGAGCCCAATCTGTGAATAAAAGTTGGGTGGGTAGGCCAGAGATGGTGCTATATTTGTTTTTATATTACTTTCATCTTTGAATATATCTCTACTCTCTCTATTACCCAGTGAGCCATCCCTTGTAGCAAGAAATGAAAATGAAAATTCCAATCAGCAAGGTAAACTTTGCCCATTTGGACCTTTCCATAAGCAAGAACGCTTGCATGCTGCAGGGTCCTGATGTTTTGATGTCTCATAGTGTCCTCACGATATTCCCTAGTGAGCACACTGTCTCTGTTGCGCAAGTTGCTGACCCTAAGACTCTACCAGGGGTGGGGAACCTGTGGTCTCAAGGTCACATGTGACCTTCTAGATCCTTGGGGGTAGCCTTTTAACAGTTCAAGTTTTACAGAACATATCCTTTTATTAAGGGAATTTGTTCTGTGAAGTTTGGATTCAGTCAAAGGGCAGCACTTGAGGACCTAGAGGGCCACACATAGCCTCGAAGCCACAGGTTCTCCACCCCTGCTATGTACCTTCTAGGTATGGTATCACCTGCTGGATAGGTTGCTGATAAGATCTAGGCAAGAGTCTACTATAATAACTAACAAGCAAGATTTTCTCTAACAATAGTTAACATTTATCTAACATTTTAAAGGTCTACAAACAACTTCATAAATACGTTATTCTCATTTGATCCTGTGAGGCAGGTGTTACTCCTCTTTTTACAGGTGAGGAAAATGGGGTTAAAAGAGATTGCCTTGCCCAAGGTCATAGCCAATAAATGTCTGAGGTGATATTTGAACTCAGGTTTTTCTGACTACAATGCTGGAGCTCTATATCTTATGCCAAGCTTCCTCTCTAATTTAGCACCTCTGCTGTCATTCTTATACATATGGATGGGCAGCTAGGTGGTGCACTGGATAGAGCACCAGTGCAGGAGTCCGGAGGACCTGAGTTCAAATCTCACCTCAGACACTTGACACTCACTAGTTGTGTGACCTTGGGCAAGTCACTTATCCCCAATTGCCTCATCCTAGGTCATCTCCAGTCATCCTGATGAATATCTGGTCACTGGATTCAGATGGCTCTGGAGGAAAAGTGAGGCTGGTGACCTGCACAGCCCTCCCTCACTCAAAACAAAGTCAAGTGCAAGTCATGTCATCATTTCTCTGATGGCATGGTCTTCTTTGGCAATGAAGGATGAACACACATATACATATGGATATGATACTCCTGTCATGGCACTCCTCTACTTAAAACTTTCCAATGTCTCACTGAAGCCTATGAAGACAAATTCAATGTCTTTGCCTAGCATTCCAGGCCTCCCACAATCTCATACCATCCTACCTTGTCAGCCTTATCTCATGCTTCTCTCTTCCACATACTGTACCCTTCAGCAAAACTGGAATATTTTCTATTTGTCAAATATGCCCTGAACTTTCCAGTCTCTATGTGTTACATATTCACATCATTCCCTATGAATAGATATCTTCATCTTCCTTCTTGCACCTGCTAAATTCTTACACATGATTTGAAGTCCAACTCAAATGCCATCTTCTTTATGAGAATCTTTCCTGATTCTCCATCAGTAACCATCTTCCCCCTAATACCCCACAAGAACTTAGTTTTATAACTTTCTAATGTACATTTCCATGTAATGCTGTCCACTACAGTTATCAGAACAATGTAGATGCTTAATACATGCTTACTGTAATAATGAACCAAGTGTTCTGGATATCAATGCAATGCTAGTATTCTCCCAGTCATATGACATGGCTATAAATCATGGAACACTAAAATCTCCAAGAATGAAATTGCAAGTGATCCAAAAGGCATCAGAAAGACACAAATGTGAAATAAGTAGGGTTCAACATTACTAATGATGATATGCTCACAAGAAATGGCACAATCTCTCTATCTGTCTCTGTGAGCCACCTCAAGTGCAGTCCCCAACGCCACCATGTCGGTCCACCTGCAGTGGATGGTCCTTGGGAACTGCTCCAGCTTCCTCATCAAGAGCAACAAGCAGACATACAGCACTGAGCCCAACAACCTCAAGGCCCAGAACTCATTGCACTACAACAGGCTGATCCACCAGAAGACAGTGGGCATTGAGCCAGAAGGGCATCGTGGTGGTGCTGAAGCAGAGGGCAGGTCAGAGGGCCACAAAACAACAAAAATGCTTGGGCCACACTCAACAGTGTTTGCCACATCATCCGCAAGAATAAATACCTTTAAGATCTGCACATGGCTGCTCTGCACCAGGCCAGCGCCATCCTTTGGAGCCAGAAGTCAGTGGTAGTGAAAAAGAAATGAACCCATCCACCCAAGAGCACCTAAGGTACCAGGCCTGCCTTTGGCTAATAAAGTTAGACTGCCCAGACTGTAAAAAAAATGGGATAATAGATACCAACAAAGGTATGTATGTAAGGAGGAAGGAATGTACTGGAACAGCTTCCATTGAAAATGGGCATGCAATCTGCCCTTTGCTAAAGGCCATGTGATACCAATGGCTCCCAGTTGCTTCCTTGGTTCCTGTGTCAGATTATTGGCAAATGAGCTAGAAAAACTACCCATTCAGTAGACTTTAGGAGGAGTTGAGGATAATCTCTTTTTCTCTTTTAAGGAAGTCCTTTATAACTCTTTTAGCTCCCCTTTGGACATTCAAGGTTAGGAGGAAAAGAAAGAGATTTTTCTCTTCTTTCTGTTCTGCCTGTACGCCTTCCTCCCAGGCCATTGTGGCTATGGCAGCAAGCATGTTCTTGTATATGCAAGCCTGAGATTGGATTTCAAGTTCCAGCCTGCTTATTCTGTTTTGTGTCTTTTTTCCTTGAGTACAAGTGACCAAAGCACTATACTGGAGGTTTCCATCCATGTTGGTGACCTCATAAATTGGAGTTTCTGGGTTTCTGAGTTGAGTGTTTCCTGAAAGAGGTGCTTCCTGCAACTACACTACCTCTAAAAGGAGAAACTTACTACACACTAAACCTACTACACACCCCCACTAGAAGGAACATTCAAAAGGTTGCTGTAGCTGAAAGTATTACAAAAGCCCAAATATATGTTCTGGTAACATGCCTACATGATGAGAAGAAATGAATTTATGAGTTGTATAAACAGGTCATGTCAGAGGGAAGTGAAAAATATCTGTTCAACAGTTCCCAAAATGCTTTCACCTTTCAGAATATTACTTTATGTTTTAAGTATTTGCTGATGCATTATTATGTTTTTTGTGTTTTAAGCATTTTTTATACCAGAAATCTATTTTGTATACTAAGTACAAAACCTTTTAACGAGAGACCCTAGAGACTACAGGCATATCTAAGCTTTAAGGAGTTTTCTCCAAAACTCTATATAATAGGGGTGGAATGAGTCCGTGAATATGAACAAAGCTTAATCTCCTCTTTTTAGAGTCAGGTTCCCCCAGGAATGAACCTGATCCATGTGAGTCTAGAATTATAGCTACTTGTGAGAAGGGGAATGCTTTGGCCATGGATTTCATAAATGGCTGTGAAAGAAGGTGGGCTAGTCCGAGCCAATGGGCATAAATAAAGGACTGCCTTTGTGTTTTTTTTTTTAATTAAAGACTAAATATGTATTCCTCTGGGGAAAAAAAACGTGGCACCCAAAGACATCAAGGAAGTGACCAATCATAACTTCAAAAGACAGATGGCAAAACATGATTCTCACCTCTGCTTTTTCTTTGTAATTGTTCAGTTGTTTGCTACTCTTTGTGACCCCATGGACCATAACACACCAGGCCCTATCTCCTGCCAGTATCTCCTGAAGTCTGACCAAGCTCCTGCTTGTTGCTTCCATGGCACTATCTATCTATCTCACCCTCTGCTATCCCCTCCTCCTTTTGGCTTCAATATTTTCCAACATCAGGGTCTTTTCCAATGAATCCTGTCTTCTCATTTTGTGACCAAAGTATTTAAGCTTCAGTGTCAGCATCTGGCCTTCCAATGAATAGTTCCAATTAATTTCTTTAAGTACTGACTAATTTGATCTCTTTGCTGTCCACAGTTCTCTCAAAAGTCTTCTCCAGCACCTTAGTCTGAACACTTCTCTGGCACTCAGCTTTCCTTATATTCCAAATCTCACAGCCATACATTGTTACTAGAAAAAGCCATAGCTTTGACTATATGGACTTTTGGCAGCAAAATGAAATTCAAATTTATCATAGTTTTCCTTCCAAGAAGTGTCTTTTAATTTCATGTCTGCAGCTGCCTTCTGCACTGATCTTTGAGCCCAAGAATATAAAATCTATAAAATCTGACACTGCTTCCATTTCTTTTCCCTCTATTTGCCAGGAACTAATGGGATCAGCTGCCATGATTTTATTTTTTTATGTTAATCTTTAAGCCAGCTTTTACACTCTTCTTTTTCATCCTCATCAAGAGGCTTCTGAATTCTCCACTTTTTCTATAAGAGTGGTGTCATCTACATATCTGAGATTACTGATATTTCTCCTAAGAACCTTAATTCTGACTTTTGATTCATCTACCCTGGCATTTTGCATGATGTCCTTCGCATATAAGCTAAATAAATAAGGTGACAATACACAGCCTTGTCATACTCGTTTTCTAATCTTAAACCAATCAGTTGTGCTGTGTTCTGTTCTAACTCTTGCTTTTGGACCTGTATATAGGTTCCTCAGTAAGACAATCTGGTATTTCCATCTCTTTGAGAACTTGCCACATTTTGTTGTCCTCCACACAGTCAAAGACTTTAGGGTAGTCAATGAAGCAGAAGTGGATGTTTTTCTGGAACTCCTTTGCTTCATAATTCAGTGAATGTTGGCAATTTGGTCTTTAGTTCCTCTGTCTCTTTGAAAGCCACCCTGCTCTTCTGTCAATTCTCAGTTCACATATTGCTGAAGCCTAGCTTGCAGAATCTTAAGCATAATTTTACTGGTGTGTGAAATTAGTGCAATTGTTTGGTAATTTGAATATTCTTTGGCATTGTCCTTCTTTAGGAGTGTGACGTAAACTGATCTTTTCCAATCCAGTGATCACTGTTGAACTTTCCAAATTTTCTGGCATATTGAATGCAGCACTTAACAGCATCATCTCTTAGAGTTTTAAATAATTTAGCTAGAGTTCCATCACCTCCACTAATCTTATTGTTAACAATGCTTCCTAAGGCTCACTTGATTTCATTCTCTAGGATGTCTGACTCTAGATCAGTAACCACACCATCATGGTCACTAGTGATGTTAAGATCTTTCTTTTATAGTTCTTTTGTGTAGTCTTGTCATCTCTTAATCTTTTCTACTTCTATTAAGTCCCTACCACTTTTGTCTTTCACCATACCCATTTTTGCATGAAATTTTGATATCTCTTTGATATCTCCAGTTTTCTTGAAGAGATCTCTTGTCTTTCTTCTATTTCTTTGCATTGATCCTTTAAGAAAATTTTCTTATCTCTCCTTGTTATTCTTTGGAATTCAGCATTCAGTTGGGTATGTCTTTCCCTTTCTCCCTTCCTTTTTGCTTTCCTTCTTTCCTCAGTTATTTGTAAGACCTCATCAGACAGTCATTTTGCTTTCTTGTTCTTTTTCTTTGGAATGTTTTTTGTTGTTGCCTTCTGTACAGTATTGTGAACCCTTATCTATAGGGTGGCCACAGTCAGCTCCAGGTGTTGTTTTAACTGACTGCATAGCTTCTCCACCTTTGGCTGCAAAATATATAATCAATCTGATTTCCATATTGACCATCTGGCTATGCCTATGTGTAAAATAGGCTTTGGGCTGTTGAAAAAGAATGTTTGCTATGACTAGAATCTTCGCAATCAGGGTTAATTGACTTGCCACACAGGGTCACACAGCTAGTAAATGTCAAGTGTCTGAGGTCAGATTTGAACTCAGATCCTCCTGACTGCAGAGCCAGTGATTTATCGACTACACCACCTAGTTACCTCTACTCCATTTCTTCTAAGGGATTCTTGCCCACACTAGCATATGTAATGATCACCTGTATTAAATTTACCCATTCCTATCCATTTGAGTTCACTGACACCCAAGATGTCGATGTTTAATCTTTCCATCTCCCATGTGACCACATTCAGCTTACATTGGTTCATAGATTTTAAATTCCAGGTTCCTATGCAACATTGATCTTTACAGCATTGAATTTCCCTTTCCTCACTAGATACATATGCAGCTGGGCTTCCTTTCAGCTTTGGCTCAGCTGCTTCATTAGTACTGCAGTTACTTGCAATTGTTTTCTGTTCCTTCCCACCTTCCAAACTGAAGGGTTCATCTTCCAGTGTCATATCTTTTATCATTTTAATACTGTCCACAAAGTTTTCTTGGCAAAGATACTGGAGTGGTTTGCCATTACCTTCTCCAGTGAATCACCTCTTGCCAGAAATCTCCACTATAACCTGTCCATTTTAGGTAAACCTGCATGGCATAGCTCATAGTTTCACTAAGCTATATAAGCCTTTTCACTACAACAAGGTAGCGATTGAATAGGGATGCATGCTTGGTAGTCATAGACAATTCGTCGGTTCATTTTGTTTGACAATATTTATTTGTTACAAGGAAGGGTTCTACGGTGGAGGAGGGGAGAGAATCTGTGAAAGGTAGCACTGACACTTTTTGAAAGCATCAATAAAACATTTTAAAAAGAAAATCATAATGTCCTCAAAGTGTAATAACATTTCACTTAAAATGCCATGTTTCAAGAATCACTTAAAGAATTTATTTCATAAGTCATACTATATCTAAAACTAAGTCCAAAATATGAATACATTTTATCCAAGGTTATTTTCCTGATAGACACAATGGCTTAAAAAGTACTGAGTTATAATCCTATCAAATACAAAATCCTCTGTTTGACATTAAAAGCCCTTCATAATGTAGCACTACCCTACCTTTCCAGTTTTCTTTTATCTTTCTTCCCATCATACACTCTTCTATTTCTTGAACAAGACACTCCAGCTCTCAGCTTTAGGTATTTCCTCTGGCAGTCCTCCATGCCTGGAATGTTCTCCCTCCTCATTTCTTCTTACAGGCTTCATTCAAGTTCCAATTAAAATGCCATCTTTTACAGAAAGCCTTTCCCAAACCCTCTTAATTTGAGTGCTTATCTCACTTAGTTATTTCTTGTTTTCCTATATATGGCTTATTTATACATGTTTGCTTGTTTTCTCCCCCATTGGATTGCAAGCTCCTTGAGGGGAAGGACTTTTGCCTCTTTATGTATCCCCAGCATTTAACACAGTGATTGGCACTTAATAAATGTTTACTGATCGACCATGATAATAAATGAACTAAATACTTCATAGAATGGAACAAATAGAATTAAATAGGACAAATTATACTAAAAAAATCTTGGCTTCTTTCAAAAACTCTTTCCCCCAATATTCTACATTAGAATAAGAAACAAGAGAGAATGGTTTTTAGCTTATACAAAGAAAGAACTTCCTAACCATTACAGCTATCTGGGGAGATAGTGAGTTCTCCATATCTAGAGGACTCCAAGCAAAGGTCAGATGATTTCTTGTTGGGAATGTTCTCAGGTGGGTGTGCATTGGGTTAGATGTCTCCTAAGGTCCCTTCCATTCTGAGAAACCTCTTAAGTTATATAAACTATGGTTCTTGGCACTTCCTAGAATTCTAGATGATAGTTTTATACATGGACAGATTCATCTAAGACAGAGGGAAGAAAAGGAGACATGGAAACATAGTCAACACACAATTCAAACTGCAAATGAACAAAAGTGAGGAGAATGCGAACACATTTCTTGAAGCATATAATGAAAGGAGACTGAAAATTCTACTAAACTAATTATTTAATACTAAATTCCTATAGTTTTAAAGAGATTGATTTGAATATCTACATTGGAAAGTCAAAGTAGACAAAAAAATCTGTGGCTAGATTATGTCACAGAGCTAAAATGAGCAGTTCACTGAGTTTGTCCATGCATGCCTATATATGTGAGAATGTATATGTATGTGTGTATATGCATTCGTGCATGTATCTGAGACAGATACTACATATGCACAATGATCTAGGCACAGAGATGAATAGGAAAAAGAGACTGGGCTGGATGTTTGGGAAACAATATGATGCCCTCCTCAGCTAAACACAGATAGTCATTCCCTTGGTCTTGACGTTACCCACAAATGCATTACTTTCAAGTTCATGAACTCTGAAATTCCTTTACCTGATTACAATCTATTGTCATTCCGTTTCTCTTTCTGCCTTACAACCATAATACCTATTCTTCATCTTCAATGAAACCTTCCATCCACCTCTTGACCTTGAGATCTTTCCCAGGCCATCCCCTCTATACTGACTATATTCTCTTCCCTTCCTTATCCCCATCTTGATCTCTCAGTGAGGTCAAGTTCTTCTCTACATTATCCTCTTCACTTGAGTCCTTTGCCCCTTAACCCTATCAAAGAGTATGCCCTGACAAACCTCAGCCTGGGATTGCTTCCTAGCATCTGTTGCCTTAGCTCCTACTCACATACTTCTGAAAGGTAGAGGAGAAAATAATGAAACTATGTTGACTGGGTCCAGTACAAATTTATGTTACATAACTTCAACTGACCCCTTCCTGCAGCAAGGCAATCCTTTCATACCTCCCTCAATGACACACTCCAACCCACCACTGTGGCTTTTCCAAACCTTTTAACCCTTTTCAAATCTCCTATGGCTCTCCCTACCCTCCCATTCTACCCCATTTCATATCACTCAGAAGTTTCCTGCTACTTTCTACTCTTTACCTCTGTCTCAGGAGAAGAGGTAGCCCTTCTCATCATGGTAAACCCCTCCACCTCCACAATTATGATTTCATTCCACCCCACTTTCCCCAGATTAACCCCTCTGCCATCCATACTTTCTCAATTATCTTTGCTCTTTCCTGTCTACTAAGCCACTTCTCTATCGCCTAAAAGTACACCCAAGTCTCCCTCATCCTCAAAAAACTCTCATTTGATCCATCCATCCATGACAGCCATCATCCTACATCCCTTCTCCATTTTGTGGTTAAACTCCTTGAGAAGGCCATCCTTTCCTTTCATTCTTAACTTTCTAAGATTTGGCTTCTGATCTAATCAATCAAAATTGCTCTTACCAAAGTTATCAACGATCTCTTAATTGCCAAGTCTGATGGACTTTTCTCAGTTCTCATCCTTCTTGATTTCTCTGCAGGCTTTGACACCCTCTTCTCCTTGATACTCTCTTCTTTCTAGGTTTTTGCAACACTGCTCTTTCCTGGTTCTCCTTCTACTTGTCTGACTGCTCCTTTTCAGTCTCCTTTGTTGGATCTATAAGTCATGCCCAATAACCAGGGTGTCCCACAAGACTCTATCCTTGGTCCTCTTTTCTCTATGCACTATTTCAGTCTGTGATCTCATCAGCTCTCATGGATTCAATTATCATCTCCATACAGATGATTATCAGATCTAACCTCTCTCTGTACCTCTAATTTGTTATCTCCAACTACCTATTAGATACTTCTAATAGGATATACCATAGTCATCTTAAACTCAATATGTCTAAAACTGAACTCATTATCTTTCTGCTCTATTCTCTTACTAACTTCCTTATTACTATTGATGGTGTCATCTTTCTTCCAGTCACTCAACTTCACTTACTCAGTGTCATCCTCACCTCCTCAGGCGTCTCTCATCCCTATACCCAATTGATTGTCAAATCCTGTCAGTTTTTACCTTCCTAATATCTCTCATATATACTTACTCCTCTCCTTTGAAACTGCTGCCACTTTGGTACAATCCCTCATCACCTCACACTTGGACTATTTCAATAGCCTGCTACTTGGTCTCCCTGTCTCAAAGAAGAAAGGGAAGAAATATATATTTATTAAGTACTCTCTATGTGCCAGACACTGTGCTAAACACTTTACAAATATTATCTCATTTGGTCCTCACAACAGTTCAAGCTATTATTATCCCCATTTTACAGATGAGGAAAGGGAGGCAGATAGAAGTCGAGCAATATTTGAATTCGGGTCTTCCTGACATCAGACAACTCTCTACCTACTGTACCACCTAGCTGGTCCAAGTCCCACACCACTCCAGTCCATCAGAGAATGGACTGGAGCTATCATTCAGCTATCAAATTGACCTTACTAAAGCACAAGTTAGACCATTTCATCCCCTACTCAATAAACTCCAGTAGCTCCTTATTGTCTCCATGATCAAAAAGAAAATCCTATTTGACTTTTGAAACCCTTCATAATTTGGCCCCTTCCTACCTTTCCAGTCTTCAAATACCTTCCACCCCCACCTCTCACTGCAATCCAGTGACACTGTCCTCCTTGCTGTTTCTTGAACACTTTCCTGGCTTCCTTCAAGACTAAGCTGAAGTCTCACCTTCTACAAGAAGCCTTTCCCAGCCTTCCTTAATCATAGTGTCTTCCCTCTGCAATTATCTGCAATTTACCCACTCTATGTCCTGTTTGTATATAACTGTTTGTATGCTGTCTCCCTCATTAGACTGGGTGATCTCTGAAGGGAGGGACTGATTTGGGCCATTCTTCGCATTCCCCAGTACTTAACACAGTGCCTGGCACATAGTAAGCTTTAAAAAATGCTTGTTGACTGACTGAATGACATGCTGCTTTCAACAACACAAAATAAACAGAATGAATGAAGAAATGAATGAATTAAATAGCAATTTCTGTGTGTGCCAAGCATTTTATGAAGAATTTAGGATACAAACAGAAAAGCGAGAGTCAATACACTCAAGGATCATTCATTCTAATGGAGAAGGCAATGCACATAGGGACCAAGAAAAGAATTATGGCCTGAGAAGTCATGAAGATGGTAAACAATAAGGCAGCCAATGGCCACACCATTTTCCACAGACAATGGCACTGTTGCTTTGACTATAGTTCTCCAAGTAAAAGGTGCAAAGGGAGGAAGGAAGGTGAATTCAGTGGCAGGGCGGAAAGTGGTCAGATGAATGGGCATGGTCACAGGGAGTACAGATCCAAATGACTAACCCCTATCCAGGCATAGTTTCTGATTTGGATGGTGAAGGAGCATAGAGGGTTGGGCAGAAGGAGACTGGGTAATGCTAAAAGGTTATAAATCATAGAACACTATGATCTTGTGTAAATAGACTTCCAACCAAACCTGGGGAGTTTTGCAAGCTGCTGTGTAAGTGGAAGGAAACAAGATTCCTAGTTGGTGAATGAATGAATGAAGTTTTTCTTAAGTGTTTGCTACATGCAAACACATGCAACATGTACTTTGCTACATGCAAAGTACTGTTATAAGCTCTGGGGGTACAAATAAAAAGATAGTCTTGCTCATGCTCTAATGGGGAGACAATACATATGAAAGGTTTCTGCTGTAAGTCAAATGGAAAAGTCCCATGGTCCTCAGGGTATAGTGGCAAAGTGGAAGATAATGCCTCTTCTTTGACATCATTTCCACTGATAAAATCATATCAGTTACTGATGGTAAACCTTTTGATGGTGCCAAGGACTTTGAGAACAAGAATTTCTTTTCTGGGTCTTCAGCAACTGTCACTCTAGCACTTATATGAACAGGTGACAGGCTGCATCACCCCAGGGGTTGCTACCCAAGAAGATGGCTATCAAGGTTGAGTTGAAAGCAGGACTATTGGTGTGGGAGATGTTGCCATTCCTATGACTCCTGTGACTATCTAACTGCTGGTGGCAGTTGGTCAGTAGTTGTCATTGGTGGTGATGTGGAAGGTGGGTTCCCTCTCCAAAATGACTTCTTCCTTCAACATTGACAGGAGGGGCTTGGCTGGAAGCAGGTCTGGTGGTTTAGGGGGACACCGCTATTCTGAATATTTTTGGTCTCATGATCCCAGTCTGTCTCCATCAGTATCTGAGTGGAAATGGTGGTCAAGGTAATGGTGGTGGTCTGTTGTGTCTGGCACATCAGAGTGCCCTGCTACTTTAGCTAGGCTGGCTGGCCCAGTAGGTAGCAATTGTTTAGCAGCTGGTGAGAATGACTGGCTCTTTCTCTATAGAGGTTGCTTCCTCAGATGATGATTAAGGGAGCTATCTAGAAGTAGGACCAATGGGCTGGTGCAATGTGATGCACTCATATATACCTGCATAAGGGCTAAAGTTGGAACAAGATGGGCTTTTGGAGGAAAGAGGAATGCATGGTTCCAGATAATCTTAGGAGAGAAATGCATAGGGAAACTTTGGAAGCTACAGACATTTGGAAGAAGCTGACTCCTCAACATATTCGCTAACAGCTTGCCTCCTCAGAGACTTCAGAGAGAGAATTTCCCTTTGAGTGAGATCAGAGCCTCTCTTGGTTCAGCAGAGATTTTATCTCACTCCCATCTAAAGAGTTCCTGCACTCTTGCATATTTTCTGTTATATTCTAATCTGTGTAACTTCTCTGGTTTACTGGCTATTTGATATTGTGGATGATCTTCTGTATTGTCAGTGGTGAGAAGAGGCCAAGCCAGTGGGCATAAACTTGACCTATCCTCCCTCTTAAGAGTTTTCGTTTTGAGCTTCTAAAAATTGTACCCATAGACTAGGAATATTTGAGGAAGTGGAAAGATATAATCTAAGGCAATACCCCTTTGGAAGATTAGCTGAGAAGGAGCAAGCTTCCAGCCATGCCCCTTTTCCTGCTCTCTACCAGGGCAGAAATCACAGTCTCCCTTCAAGAGAAGTGAGTCAAACTACAAAGCCCTCTGTTCATATTACTTCTAAGCCACAGCTATACATTAAAAAAGTTTTTATTATAAATTTAAGTGCCAAAATAAAAAAAAAAAGATTTACACACAGAATACAAAACGAGAATTTTACATCAAAGCATGAATCACCATATCATACCACTAGTTATAAATAATCAAACAAATAAATATAATAAATTCTATATATTATTTTCAAAACTGTCCTGTTCGTACTTACATCTGAATTAATTTTTATTCTTTTCTGTGCACCTTTAAAAATGTTGTGATAGCCCTATTTTTTGGCATCACTATTGCTAACTTCTTTCTTCCCTACATCTCTCTAACTTCAACTAAAATCAAAGAGAAAGAGAGGGAAAACACTTTTGTAACAAATATGCATTGTGAAGAAAAAAAATCCCCACAGTGGCTGTGTCCAAAAATAAAAATTGATATCTCTGCACCTTGCGTCCTCTCTGTCAATAGGGAGATAGCATGTTTCATCACAGGCCCTCTGGAGATACAGTCATTGTTTTGAGTAGAGTTCTTAAGTTTTGCAAAGCTGTTCTCTTCAACAACATTGTTGTTGTTATTATTTAAATTGCTCTCCTGGTTCTGCTCAGGTCACTAATCTGTTAATATTACCCAGGATTCTCTGAAATCATCTCACTCATCATTTCTTATGGTGCAATAATATTCATGTACCACAATTTGTGTAGCTATTTCCCTAAATGCTTAAGAGGCAATTCTAAGGCAGATTCTAGTTTTTTTCTTTTATCCCTCATTTTTAGTTCCCTCTTCAGGTTCAGGGAGTTTGACTATTTCACCCTTAGTATTATATTTAACATGAGTTCCCCATTCCCATTTGTTTCCCTTTTGAGTCTGATGTATTTCTACACCAGATTCTGTTTGTATAGCTAATTCTCCTTTGTCCATTTCGTATAAGTGAGACTCACTGGATGCCTATTCTTCCAATCTGTTTTATACATTATTTGTGTATTATCTTATCAAACAACTAAATTATGAGATAAAAGTTCCACATCCTTCCTCCTCTTTCCTACACTAGTGTACTACCTTTTTAACCCTACCTTCTTATTCCCTTCTTCATACCCTCAGAAAAAAAACCAATCCACCCCATGGCCTCTTTTTGTTGACTCACTCAATCCTTGGAAGACATTAAGGTTCTGAAGGAACACTTGTTTCTTCTCTCTCATTAGAACAGTAGCAATATATTATTATATGGTTCCTTCAAATTATTTAAATAAATTTACTTTTCTAGGCTTTCTTGAACTCTTGAGTTTGTATTTCAAAGTTCCAACATAGCTCTGGGTTTCCATCAGAAATATCTTAAAGGTATCTATTCCATTAACATTTCATTCCCTGCCCCTCTCTTCTCCCCACCCCAGGGAATAATATTCAGCTTTGCACAGTAAGTTATTCTTGATTTGGAAGCCTGTATCTTTTGCCTTTTGAAATACTTCATTCCAGTATCTCCTTTCATTTTTTGTAGAAGCTATCAGGTCTTATGTTTTCCTGACCATAGTTCCTTGGTATTTAAACTCTCTTCTGCATGTTCACAGTATTTTTTTCTTTGACATGGTAGCTCTGGATTTAGGTTATGATATTTCTGGTACTTTTTTTTCTTTTGGGGTCCTTTTCAGGAAGCAATCAGGGAATTATTTGGAAGAATCACTTTGCTCACTTCACTAATCTGTTAATAGTACCTGGTTCTAACAGATCTGGATAGTTTTCATTTATAACTTCTAAAAACATAGTGTCCAGGCTTAAAAAAATATAATTTTCAAGAAGTCCAATGAATTTTAAATGATATCTTTTTTATTTGTTTTCCATATCAGTTGTTTTATATATCAGCTATCTTCAATTTTTGCAATCTTTTGATTGTTTTCAAATATTTCTTGCTGTTTCAAGGAGACAATGACTTCTATTTAGTTTATTCTACTTCTGGGGAAGTTGATTTCTTGAATGAGGTTTACCATTTTCTCTTTTAAGATACCTATTCTCCTTCCATTCTTTCCTCAAGGGCTTTTTATTTAATTTAGCCTTTGTTTCATATCTTCTAAGTATACATGCAGCCCTTATGGAAAATTTAATTTTTTTTCTTTGAGTTTTGCAATAGTTATGGAGTCAGATGTGGAATAATTTTTGATACTGGTTGGTATTTTCTTTGACTTATTCATCTCTCTAGTTTTAGTTCCTCAATTGGAGTTTTGCTCCAGGGCCAGGCTCTATACCCTGCTACCCTTTTTGGTTAAGTCCCCTTAGATCGATAAAGCTGAGAGTGCTGTGCCTTCTCTGACATCTCACAACAGTATTAGGAAATTCACAGCCCCTAGGCCTGGAATATCCAGATCTGACTGTTGTGGCCTTGGTGCTGGTCACAGGCTTTTGCTAGTCCCTAGATCTGTCAAAGTCCCAACATTGGAGGTGTTTCATAGGAATTTTCTGTTCTTTCTGTCTCTAGACATAGTCTTGCAAGCTTCATGTGTCCTATTTCTGATCACAGGAGCATTATTCTTGAGGGGCTTTCTTTCCTATTGTTGATAGGAATATGAATGACTTCTGGAGGCAGTTCTGAGTGGAAGATGTCACTAACTGTGGTTTTTCATTAGATTTCTTGATCATTCTTCCATTTTTTTTGAACCTCAGGGTTATGCTAGAGTAGAAATGTAGAAGCTGAGCCATCTGCCTCCTGTTCATGCATCCATTTTGGCAGAAAAATCTGCATCTACACATTTAAATAAGCCATTTGGACATCCATATCTTAAAGGGGTACTCACATATCCTATATGGGGAAACCTGCCCCATAGTGTAATAATTCTAGGTCACTTATTTCACAAAAAAATGTGCTTTTAATTTTCAAAATGAGTTGGGGGGGGGGTGAAGACAATGGTTCTAAGGTTATGTATTTTGCCTCAGAAGTACCTTATTATATTGTGAATGTAAATGCCTAAGTATATATTAAAATTGGAATACAGCCAGGCTATCAGTTGTAAATGACTTTATGACCTCAGGTTTTCAATTCTAATAGAGCCAATGTTTTAGGTTGCCAGGTTGCTTTAAATTTTTTCAGGCTTTTTTGAAATCGGGATGGTTTTGTCTTTTTTAAACTGCTAGGCTCAAAATTTAAATCTGTATGCTCTCTGCTTTTCAGGGAGGGACTGGAAGGAAATTCCTGCTTGGTTTTTAAAAGAAGAATTAGGGTTTTCTTGTTGCGGGGAAGAGGAGGGGGTAGAGTATGTTTTAATTTCAAATGTTTTGTTTTGGTTGGCCACAGAAGGGAATTTTACCTTTCCATTCTGTAAACCACATTTTGTTTGCATTATTTTTTCTAGTTTATAATGAGCAGACTTTCTAGACTTTCTTTTGAAGCATGAATAATTTTGTTTACTTTCTAAGGGCTGTATTCTGGAATTATTTCTTTTATACTTTTTATCTTACTTTATTTTTTAGTGGCACAGAGTACTTTTCAAACTACCTGGTGCTAGCATGAAAATAATTCTATGTAACTGCTGGATGTTTTTTTATATGCGGTGTAAGCAAATTTTGAACACTATTGTGTGTATGTCTCTAGTTGTGTTTCTTCATCTCTCCTATTAAGTTCCTTGAGGGCAGGGATTTTTGTATCCCTGATACTTACTACAGTGCCTGGCACAGAGAGAGATTTAATTTTTATCTATTAATTAATTTTCATGATATAAATTGATGACTGTGGTTGTGAAGTTCTATAATTTAAATACAGTATATTAATCCACAACTGGGACTTGCACATGCCCAGATTAACTAAAATAGAGGAATTTGTGTAGGAGACTGCAAGATCTACTTCTGGGAGAAGATATTCTGTGTTCCCTTACTGTATAGATAGGAGTATCTACTTTCTACTGGTGGTGTCCAAGAGATAAAAGGCAGTCATCTGAAGCAGGAGCACCATGCACTAAGCTGGGGGCTAAAGAGTAAGGAAGAAGGTTCACTTCACCCTCTTTTAGGCCCTGTGGCCCCAAGAATTAGGCTTGAAGTTTTGACTTATTTTGTTGGTTCTTTTAAGTTCTAGATTCAGTTCTAGATTCAGGAGTCCCCAGCCCTAGATGTTTAACACATGGTGACTCTGAAACCAGAATCCAGGCAAAATGTTGTCAGTCCAGTAGGCTGAGTGCCAGGATGCTACAGTGCCAGGATACAAGTGGCCAGGGTAGGGTGAAGAGAATAAAGAAACTTTAGACTTAGAACTTGGTGGGACTATGCTATATATAGAAACTGAATTTGTCTGTGAACCTAATCCCAACCCTCTTCTCAGAGACCCAAGAGGCATAAGAGGATTATGCCCTCCAAGGGAGGTGTTGGGAGAAGAACCTATGAAGTAAACATTCCATTATAAAAGCTAATCTGACTAGTTAAGGGGTTAAATGGAACTTGGATGCAGGGGACTCCTAAATTTGGGGAACATACTCACTGGGGGTTTGAACTAATGGCAGAGACCAGACACCTCATAAGCCCCTTGAAGTTATAAAACATACTTGACTTTCAGGAAGTGGGAGCCAAGATAGCCATTGTCACAACCATTGTTTCTAGAATGCTACACACTTATTGTTTGTATTAGTATTTATATATTAATGTGCTTACACATGTAGCAATCTCTAAAACCTATAGAAAATGAGGCAGTTGAAGGGGATTGGTAGAGGTAGTGCTGTGTGTTTGCAGTTGAAAAGCCCAGAAGTCTCCTAATAGAAGTACACCAGACCTTAAGAATGAGGCCATTTTAAGGATTTTGTGCAGAAAAGTGAAAGGCTTGGAAGAGTATACTGGAGGTCATTAATGGAAAGGAAGAAAGGACAACTCAGGAAGTTTTCCTAGCAATACCTGAGAATTCTGATCATGAACTAAGAAAATATATCTTAGGAACTGACAGTAAGAATTTTGTATTAGTCCACTCTCTAAGAAAGAACTATTTAAAAAGATAGGTGTCCTTCAAATCAAAGGAGGATACTCCCAAAGTAAAAATGAATGTCACAATTAAACCCAGAAACACTAATTCATCTTTAAGGCCCTGTGGGAGATAGATACCACAGATACATAACTGGCATTTTTTGTGAACATGAGCCATGTCCATCAGAGGAACAACACTGGGAGACTTGGGTTGGACACATCACAATGGGCTCGAGACACTTGAAGGCTCCTGAAACAAAATGATGAGAACAACAGAAGGTCTTAGAGAGAGAGAGAGAGACAGCCCTACTGAAATCTCAGTGCACAACCAGACAGATGTAATCTGGTGAAATGTATACAAATGTAAGTTGGGCTATATGAGGTGAAGTACAACTGACAAGGCCTATGCTAATTTCATGTCCAATGCAAGGTAGCATAACAGAGAAAAGCCTACTGAGTTCCTTCAGAGGAGCTTTGCAGAGGCAGCTGGACTTGGAATCAAGAAGACCTAGGTTCAAAAACTCACAAGCAGTATGACCCTGGGCAAGTAATTTAACCTCTGTGACCCTCAGTTAAGAGCACAAACTGATGTGGACAGTGAATCTCAAGTCATTATCATTTTCCAATCTTTTTATGACATATATTTAAGAAAAAATACCTTTGAAGCCTATTATAGGACTTGGACTTGATGGTTTTAGAAATATAGACTATCCATACCTAGAATAGAAAATAATGAATTCAGTTTGGGCCATGCTGAGTTTAAGGTGTCTATGGGACATCCAGTTTGAGATGCCCAATAGGTAGTTGGAGATATGAGACTGGGGATCAGGAGAGAAGGTAGGAGTGAACAGGTAGATCTGAGAGTCATCTGCAGAGAGATAAATAAATCCATGGAAGAGGATGGGGTCACCAAATGAACTAGTATAGAAGCAGAAGAGAAAAGGGACCAGGACAAAGCCCTGGGGGACATTTACATTTAATGGGGGCAACCTGGATGAAGATCCAGCAAAGAAGATCCAAAAGGAGTCTGAAATTCCCTAAGACTGTGGTTGGTACCAAGAGGAAAGTATATACTGTGACTCTGGTACATCCAAGGATGATAAACCTGCAGCCTTCACAGGACAAATCCCCTTAATTAAAGGATCTGTTCTGTAAAGCTTAGACTCAGTCAAAAGACAACACCCGAGGACCTAGAAGGCCACAGGTGGCCTCAAGGCTGCAGGTTCCCCACCCCTGAGAGACTCTCCAACATTCACTGGAAGGTCAACACTGATTACAACTAATTCTAGTCTTTTCAAAATCTTGGCAGAATATTGCAAGGGACAAGCTTCAATTCAATACTTAGGACAAAGACAAAGCATACCATCTGTTCAAACTCTGAACTGAATCCTAAGATATTTTACTTTGGGGACTACTCAAAGAATGAAAGGATAAGTCAACGCTAAAACTCAGCAAAAAAAAAAAATGAGAAAGGAATGTTCTCACTGCATGGGTGGGATATGAAATGTGCTCAAGATATAAATCATGAAATCCAACTCATCAATTCTCAACCATTCAGAAACGGACCTTAGAGAATTCTTTTATCTATAATGGAAGACCTAAGAAACCATTTGAAGGAAATCTAGTGGCCTTTATGCATCACCCATAGTGCTACTAAAGAAAAATGGAAAGATTCAGATGCAGGTAGATTACCAGCCTTTGGACAAAAAAGGCGCGGGGGGGGGGGGGGGGGGGGCGGTGTATCAGTACACTACACCATGAGTGTAAGATGCCAGTAGTTTTCAGCTTTAGACTTGTAGGGGACCTTACCTTAAAGCACTACAGAAATGCTGGTTATCATTATTTTGACTATTTGAAGATAAGCTCCAAGGCACATTGTGGAGCCCAGTCACTTTCTAATAACTGATGGAGAAAGGAATGGACAAAATCAACTATCGAAAAGTGTTAGTGTTCTGTGATCGTCTCTGGTAAGAGTGGTCAAAGTATTGTGAATCAGTGAGAAAAAGTTGGCCTGAAGCTACATGACAAGTACTAATTTTGCAGCATCTCTTAAATAGGTGGGCCCAAATGTGCAGCAATGTAGCATGGATGCCTTGACCCTACTCTCTCAGGGTCAGGTCTTCTACAAATCCCTCTCGGACTTCTCAGATTTGTAGGAGTCTCTTTTATCTACCTTGGGCTCAACCTTCCCACCAGTTATATTTGTCCTTTTATTAGGGGGCCAGTGATTCATCTTCCAGTTCCATTTAACCACTTAACATCAACAAAGGGTATATTTACTTCATGTATAGCAAGAACAAATATAGAAACATTTCAACCAACACCCAAGTTAGTAAGAAACAGATTTTACTGGCTCAGATGGATGTAGATGTCACCAAAAAGTGTGAAACTTGTGCCAGATGTGTACAAAGAAAAGCACTAGCTTTGTTCACATTGTCCAGAACAGAGTCTTGGATGGCACTGTTCTGTTTCCATAGCAACTTTAAACAATTACCAGGGTCCTGGATAACATGCAGATGAAGAAGGAGGATATCCCAAAATTCCTTACTGCAGGAACCCATGTGGGTGTCATCAACCTGGACTTTCAAATGGAACAATATTTCTACATGCATTTCATACCACTATTGCCACTGAAAAATCCAGCTGCTGTAACTGTCATCTTATCTATCAATACTGACCACCACAGTGTTCTGAAATTTCCTGCTGCCATAGGTCCCACACCTCTTTCTAGATGTTTCAGACCTGGTATCCTCACTAACCAGATCCAGGCAATTTTTAGGGAGTCTCACTTCATGGGGATTCCTGATCCTGGTATGGGTTATGAGTCATTGAAAGAAGCTTCTTGTGTTAACCTCTCAACCACTGCACTGGACAATACAGGTTATCCACTTTAATAGGTGGACATTGCCATTGCCTACCACAAGAAAGTTCATTTAGTGGGTCTGAGGTGGTGGATGCTAGTCCATGAAGTCCTGAGTCCATGGAAGTCATACCTGATGTTTACTTCTATAGAGATCCATCAAGAGGAGCTAGAGAGCAGATGAAGAGGACAATGAATGACACGAAAAAGGAGATTTAGGGCAGATGGATGCTTCAGCTCCAGAATTTACTGCTCTTGAGCCTGAGGCTGTAGACTGGTCCAAAGGAATACAGGTGCCATCTGTCCCCATTCAGGAGTTCCCTACTGAAGATCAGAGCTGTTAGCCTGCTACTGAAAGCTGATCCATAGTTCCCACTGCCCAGGAGCTACCACAGAATGCTTTTCAGTTTTTACCCCCGATTCTCTTACTAGTGTCAAAAAATGCTGAAGGAAAATAAACACCAATTTCTCACATCAAAAAAGAAATGTTTTACCCATTTATGCTGCATATTTGGAGAATAGAAGTACTGGAGAAGCCTTTGGAACTTATACGTATTAGAAGCCTTTGGAACTTATATGTATTAACCTTGTATTTTCTGGAAAGAGACAGTGGTGACTTAGTGGTGATTGACCATTCCACCAGGTATTCACAGCAAGCATATCCAATCAGGAATCAGAAAGCAGCTACTGTTGTGAAAGTATTGGGGGGAAATCATTTTTCTGCATCTGCATATAAGATGCCCTACCAGCATCCACTCTGACCAAGGTAGAGGAATCTTGAGAGTAAGTTATTCAAGGAAATGTTGCCTTGGCCGGCATCAAAAAGTCATAAGGAGACCCATAATGTAAACATTTCAACTGTACCCTGGTGAACATGCTGGAAATTCTGAGGCCAGAACAAAAGCTCAGTAGAGTCAATTGTATTATGTCTAATACATGAGTACAATTCCACCAGGAATGATGCTAGGCTTTATACCTTAATTGATCATGTTTGGGCAAGAACCATGCCTTCCTATTGACTTGTGTTTTGGTACCTCAGATGAAGGAAGTAATACAATCATTCACACTCAGTACATATCCCAGTTAAGAGAAACTGAACTCATAACCTTTTCCCTTGGACCTTCCCCTATTACTTACTTTGCTATTCCCATTGAGAAAGCCTCCATTCAGGGAATAACATACACACTCAATTAGTATGGAAATCTATCTTACCCTACAGAAAAGTAGGGGGAAAGGAGATAAGAGAATGGGGGGGGGGGTGATAGAAGGGAGGGCAAATTGGGGAAGGGGGTAATCAGAAGCAAACACTTTTGAGGAGGGACAGGGTCAAAGGAGAGAATAGAATAAATGGGGGGAGGGATGGGATGGAGGGATTGAGTCTTTCACAACATGACTACTATGGAAGTGTTTTGCATGACTACACAAGTATAACCTATATTGAATTGCTTACCTTCTCAATGAGGATGGGTGGGGAGGGAGGAAGGGAGAGAATGTGGAACTCAAAGTTTTAAAAACGAATGTCAAAAATTGTTTTTACATGCAACAGGGAAATAAGATATACAGGCAATGGGGTATAGAAATCTATCTTGCCTTACAGGAAAATAGAACGGAAGGGGATAAGAGAAGGGGGGAGGTGATAAAAGGTAGGACAGATTGAGGGAAGGGCTAATCAGAATTCATGCTGTCTTGGGATGGAGAGAAAGGAGAGATGGGGAGAAAATTTGGAACTCAAAATCTTACGGAAGTGAATGTTGAAAACTAAAAATTAATAAATAAAAAAATTTAAAAACCCACATAATTATATATACATATACTAGTTATATATTATATAATAAATTATTGTTCTTATCAAAATTGAAATAATTAAATTCTCTAAACTGAAAAAAGAGAATGTCTCCATTCTTCCAGTCACCTAGGTTTCCAACCTCAGTGTCATATTCAACTTTTTTCTCTCACTGACTCCACATATCCAATATAGTAAGTCTTTGTTGATTCTACCATCACATCTCAACTCTCTCAGCCACCACTATGGTGCAGGCTCTCATTGCCTCACACCTGGAGGTCACAACAGCCTGCTGGTTAGTCTCCCTGACCTAAGTCTCTCCCCACTCCAATCCTCAACTCAGCTGCCAAAGTGATTTTCATAAAGTTCAGATCTGACCATGTTATACTCCCCAGTGACTTCTCAATGTCTCCCTATTACAAGATGAAATATAAAATCCTCTTTGACTTTTAAACCAATGACAGTCTGGTCCTTTCTACCTTTCTAGTTGTCTTACATTTTACTCCCCTCTGTGATCTGGCAACACTGGTTTTGTTGGTCCTAATAGAAAAATATTCTATCTCCCAACTCCATGCCTTTTCTCTGGCTGTCCCCCAAACCTGGAATGCTCTTCCTCCTCACTTCTGCCTCTCCACTTCCGTGGCTTCCTTCAAGACTCTGCTCAAATCCAATCTTCTGCAGGATGCCTTTCCCAGTATCCTCTCCCTCACTGTTAGTACCTTGACCCTGAGGTCACCTCTATCTACTCTGTACATATGGAGTACGTACACTAGTATATGTATGTATATAGTATATAGTATGTAGTATAGTATAGTATATAGTATGTATATAGTATATAGTATGTATAAACTAGTTGTTTGCATGTTGCCTCCTCTATTTGAATGTGAGCTATCTGAGGACAAAGATTGTATTTTGACTTTTCTTTGTATCCCAGTGCTTAGCACAATGCCTGACACATGGTAAATGCTTAACAAATGCCTGTTGCCTGGCTAACTATTCCAGGGTAGTAGGACTGAATCCAGAGGCAACTCCTTTCTTGAATAGAATAGCTACAGAGATTCCTAGGATACACATGCAGTCCAAAGCACAAATACTGATAATCAACCTGTCCTTGCTGGCAGTCCTGGTATAAAAACCCAAATCTATAAAAATTTTAAGAGTGAGCCCATACCACCTACTAGCTCAGGAATATGAGAAGACAGACCACTCAGCAACATGGGAACTACCCCACCAGATCAATAACTAATCTAAATTAGGTTGCTACAGGTGAACCTGAAGAAATTTTTACACACGTATCCAAGTGACAGTGCTAAAGAATATCCATGTAAAATGTGTCATTCATGTAATTTCATATATTTATTGCAATACATGCCAATTACTGCATATTTCAGATTGCTTTTTCTAATTTTGCTGTTGATAAAAAATGGTATGGGTTATATCTTTTGACTCGCACATAAATTGGATTTAAGTTAGGGAGAGTTGCATGAAGTCGTTGGCCTCACTCTCTCCTCCAGAGTCATCACAGTCCAGTGGCAGACTCAAGACAACTGGTAATGGCTCAGATTGCAGTGGATGACCTTGGTGTCTTTGATGTCTATCCAAGTTCTAAGAACTCCACCATGTCTGCTTCAATGCTTTCATGGCCATTGGAACAAATTGTTCTCATTCACCCATTCCACCAGGAGAAGTGTTGACATGCTTGGGGTAGACACCCCCCTAACTGACCAATGGGTCTGAGACCCCCTTGGTTACCTTCAGTCTGGTTTACCCCATCTGCCAAAATGGTTTACTGGGCTGTGGCCGCTGCACATGCTATGGCTTCTTGGAGCCACAAGTGAGAGTTTGGTAGAACAGGTGGGTGCTAAAGGTGGAAAGCAACCCTGAAAAGGGCTCAGCAGCCCTCATACCAGAGGTATTAGTCTTCCTTGAACACACCCTATATGTGTTACATTCATTTGACTATGTTGATGCTATAGCAATGTTTGTTCATTGTTTTGCTTCTACACTAATGTTTATACTTAAGCTATATTTTTCCTATAGACCAATTGATAGTATTATCATTGTAGTCAGCTGACTTGGTTAGTCATTCTCTGCTTTGTTGTTTTCAATTAATTGCTCTGTATTCCATGGATATGCATATACTCTTGAGTTGTGCACATGCTAGGTCTTGTGTGTAACATGTACATGCTGTTGCTAAAACCCACCGTGATCCATCTGTGCTAACAAGACAGTTAAGAATTTTGGCCTCTGAGTCCTCTTCACTCGTTAAATGATGGTAGAAGTATAAGTTTTTGCTGTCCATTATTATGCATCTTTGAAAATGATATTTTCTTATAAATTCTTATAAATTATCCTAGGATTCCAACCTCCCCCTTACTCCAACTTTCTAAATTAGCACAATTTTGCTGTATTTTCTGTTGCTTTAATCTCCAATGATTCCTTATGTAGTAAAGGCTGTTCTCTCAAATGGATCATGAGGGGTGTCGTTATGTGGCCCAAAGGGAGGTAGAATAGCTATCTCTGGTATCTTCTCCCCTCACCCTTCTCCAAGAGAAACTTTTATTTCCTGCTTATGGCAGGGGAAGCAATAGATTGAAGTCGTAAGATTGGCCATTCTATTCTCCTTAGAGAGAGAGGTTACCAGGCTAGAACTGCATCTATCTGCTTCTTTAAATATTATTTGTCTAGGGGATGGGATTTTTTAGGTTGAAGCTAACTTCTGATTACTGTTTCATTAATAGGGGAAGTAGAACCCCAAGCTTTATATCCAAGGTTTGACTCCTTTCCCACCAAATACCAGTTTCACAATGAAAACACATAGTAGACAGCCAAGAAACCCATTTATCCAAGTCCATAACAAAAAAGAAATCAGACAAATATACATATGAGAACATATACCAGTCAATATAAAGTGAAGGAGCCCTCCCATTGGGAGCAGGGTAACTCAGCTCAACCTAGAGAGAGTGGGGGGAGAGACTGAGAGAGACAAGAATGAAACTGAGAGGGAGGAGACAGAGGGAGAAAGGAAGAGAGAGAGAGAGAGAGAGAGAGAGAGAGAGAGAGAGAGAGAGAGAGAGAGAGAGAGAGAGAGAGAAAGAGAAAGAGAGAGAGAGAGAGAGAGAGAGAGAGAGAGAGAGAGAGAGAGAGAGAGAGAGAGAGAGAGAGAGAGAGAGAGAAAATTTTCTAGATCACTCCCAAGGATAAACTCCCCAAAGTCTCTAGTGTAGCAAACTGGGGATAGGGACATTATGAAGACTGCCAGCTCCTCTCATGTCAGCTTCTTCCCACAGTCTTTTCCTTCAACAACATGAAGTAGGGTTAGCATCATCCATCTGCTCTCTCAAAGCTGGAAGCCAGAAGTGCCCTAAGTGACTGAAGAACCTGAACAAAACTATTTTTGCCAACTCTGCCCCACTCCCCACACAGGCCATTGATATCCACCAATGAGAAGAGCCCATACTAACGGGCTTTGGAATTGGGGTTACACACATAAAAAGATTTTGAAGGTTAAACATCTAAGGGAAGCTCAAACTCAACATATGCCTGGCTTACAGCTTGCCTCTCCAGAGACTTTATAGAAACAATTTCCCCTTGAGTAAGGTTGGAGGCTTTCTTGGTTGAACTGCGAACTTATTTCATTCCTATTTAAAGAACTTATTCACTCATGTATATTTTCTGATATACATATTCTAATCTGATAACTTCTCTGTTGAATGTCCATAGTTAATCTGTTAACAAGAACTAAAGATATTGCCTTCAGAATTTTACTTCATCTGATTTCTGTTTCCTAGGATAAATGGGCTTACTAGCTATTTGCCATGTGTGATAGTTTTTTGTATTTTCTTGGGAAAGGATCAAGCCAGTGGATGTAAGTTTAGGCTACTCTCCCCCTTAAAAGAGACCAAAATGGTTTTTGATTTGAACTTCTGAAACTGTCCCCCTAGATGAGCAATATTTGAGGGGGACAGAGAGATGAAAATCTAGCACAATTACCCTCTTGAAGACAGGTTGGGACGAAGCAAGCTTCCAGCCATGGCCCTTTTCCTGCTTTCCATCAAGGAAGGAATCTCCCTTGGAGAGGGATGTGTCAGATTTCAGAGATAGCTATCCATATAACTCCTGAAATGTGTCTATATATTTAGACAATATGCTTGGAAGAATCAAATGAGCAGATAACTCAATAGGCAACAGAAAGACACAGAGCGGATAGAAGAAATCTAACATCATATTAGCAAATTCTGGAAAAGCAACAGTCAATATTCAAATGGTCCCTGATTCAGGAGTTCCATTCAACAAGGAAGATCTTGTATGACACTTGTCCATGTTCCCCTAAGAGATCATTACCCAGCATGCTTTCTCCTGACATTGTAAGGATATCAGTGGAGCACTCTTACTTTCCATCCATTACCCCTTGCTCTTGTCTTATGACTAGTACACTTTTTCTTCTGATGGTAAACTCCTTAATAACATCTCTTATTCCTTTGCTTTTTTCAGAGGTCCCTATTCTATTCAGGATTTATGGAAAGACAAAGATGAAAAGATACAGTGAGACTGCAACTGTCATCAATTGATGAAATACCCACATTGATGAAATCACTGTTAGATCTAATTAAATAACTAAATTTCTATTCACTGAATTACTACAAAGCAAAACAATACTGTAGAAAGAAACAACAGATAGGGGCTCTAGTCTTGATTCTGTCACTCATTAATAGTCAATACTACACAAATCATTTTCCCTTGCTGGGCCTTAGTTTTCTTGTCCAGAGAATGAGGGAGTTTAGACAAGATGAGGTATCTGTAAGGTTCTTTCTCAGCTGGTAAAATTTTGATTCTAGGATAACTTTGCAATCTGAAATTTTAGTACTGTGATAATCTCCCAACAATAATAAAAGTGTACTCATATCTTTTGGATGATACAGGACAATTCCATTGAATGGGTTTTATTAGAAGGATACAGAGTAGTTTTCAAAGATTAAACTGGCACTCCTGTTAGCAATTTATCATATATATATGTATATGATATGTGCATAGAGGAGATCTGATCAATTCTGACACGTAAAAGCCTGCTGCTCAGCACACTTGATCTCAGTGTGCACAGAAAAATGGACACCATTGAGATGAGTAGTGTGTGTGTGTGTATGTGTGTGTGTGTGTGTGTACCTTTCATTGGAAGACTTCGATTTCAAAGTGTGTAAAGAAGTATGCAATTCAAATAACACATTTCCAACAACCTAAACCCTCCAGAATACAACTAGTAAACCCAGGAATTCAATTGCAATTAAATTCCACTGAAGCTATGTGCTAGATGCTGGAAATAAGAATGCCTGCATTCTTATTTGTCTACAATGAGTCTCACCTCTATGGGAGCCAGATGAATACCAAGAACTTCCATAGGGAAAACTGAGTTGATAAGACATTGGAAGCAAGAATCCTTGAAAACATGCTTGAAGTGGGAGGACAAAGCTGTGTGAGGTTAGGAGCACAGTGAGATTCTGATGTGAGCAAGTAATTATCCCCCTCCCCTTTGCCTTTTTCCTCCTGGTTTTTGGCCAAAGGGACTCATAACCCCTACTGTTCCATGAGACCAGGAAGAAAGAACAAACATGCCATTCAACTACCACCAGTTCTTACTGCTGCCACTGAACATCAATCCAAGCTGAAGTTAGTGTCAGAAGAGCTAGGACAGATTCTAGGACAGTGAGGCAGACTAGTGAGCAGGGGCAGGGATGAGTCTGACAATCTGGGACCAGACTAATAGCTTCCAGGAACCTCAGCAGCTGGTGAGATCAGGCAGAGAGACTAATCCTAATCCCTTGTCACTTCTCCCATTTTTTGGTTGTTTGCAGAGTTGATGTGAGCAGGTTCTAAATACCCAATCCTTTCCCTTAATCTTTTCTGTGGCCTGATGATATGGGAGTTTCTTTCTGATTTGTCTGTTTTACATTCTGATAAAGGATATGGCCACTGAAGAACCAATTTCCTAAGTCTAGTGAATGAGTTTGCTCAATAAAGGGCAGGAGATGTAAAAAATGAGACATCTAGAGCCATTACTTCTCTTATTTTTTATATTTGGAATCATAGTTCATTTCCATTACTCTTAGTACCATTAAATCTTGGGCCAGTACCTTCTCTACTTAGAGAGTCCAACCAAACTCTAGACAGTGGAACAGGGAGGTAGGCTAAGAGTTTGTGGGCCAACCACCCTGTTGAGGGTGCTGCAGTCTTCAGGGAAGCCCTTGCCAGTGCCCTCTGACAAAACCACTTTGCTGTTGGCTTGAGTACTATATGGTGGATAAATTATATATTATACTCAGGTGCTCATTATTTAATCAATTAATTGACTGTTTTCTGTAGGCCTGGAAAAAGCAGACTATGAGGCAATATCAGCAGCAAATGTTCTTTCAGTATATTTCAAATCACAAAGACAAAAATAATGACTGTCACAAAAAGAAAAATAAAACTGCCCCTGCCTTCAGGAAACTCACATTTGACTGGGGAAGTACAACATGTACACAGATATATAAATACAAATGAAAGTCGTCAAAACCCTGATCAACTAGTCATGACTTCAGTGAACTATTCATGAAGTATGCCTCTCTCCCTTTCAACAGAAAAACCAGTGAATAAAGAACAAGGCATAGATTGACAGGCAGAACCAACGTGTTCACTTATTTCACTTAGCTGAACTCCGTTGTAAGGGATAGTTCTACTAGTACAAGTAGAGAGAGGACATTGGAAAGATATAGTAATGTAAAAAACCAAGTATCCATAAAATACTGAATTTCTAAGTAAATAATAATAATTTCAAGAAAGAAAGAGGATGACTCAGAAGATCAGTAAAGGCCTCCTATAAGAAGTGGCACCTGGGTTGTATTTGAAGGAGCTAGGGATTCTACAAGACATAAATGAAGATGGAGAGTATTCTAGACATGGGAGACTATCTGGGCAAAGGTAGGAATGAGCGGAAGTACATTTTAAATGCCAGGCCGAGGATTTTATATTTTATCATACAAAATAACAGGGAATCACTAAAGACTTTTGAGTAGAAGGGTAACATAGTCAGCTCCGTATTTTGTAACATCAACTTGGAAACCAAGAGGAAAATGGATTAAAGGGAGAAAGAAGCAGGGTGACTAATATGAAGGTTATTGCAATAATGCAAACATGAGATGATGAGGGCCTGAACTATAGAAGAGTCTATGAATATAGTGAAGAGCATGGAGGCTAGAAATGTTTTGGAGGTAGGATCAGCAAGAATGGAAGAATTAAAAGGAGATAACAGTTAAAGATGGCCCTAAGGTTGTAAGATTGCAAGATTGCCCTAAGTTTGGAGCCACTAGGTGGTGCTGCAGAGGATAGAACACCAGGCCTGGAGTCAGGAAGACCTAAGTTCAAATCCTGCCTCAGACACTTACTAACTGTGTGATCCTGGGCAAGTCACTTACCCCTGTTTGCCTCAGTTTCCACATCTGTAAAATGAGTTGAAGAAGGAAATGGCAAACCGCTTCAAGATCTTTGCCAAGAAAACCCCAAATGGGGTCACAGAGAGTCAAACAAAACTGAAATCACTGAACAACAATGACAAAAAGGTTGTAAACTTAGGTGATTGGAAGTATGATGGTGCTCTCAACAGAAATAGGGAAATTTGGAGGAGGAGAAACAAATTTTATTCCATCCTGGATATGTTAAGTTTGAGGTACCTATAGGACACTGAAGTAGAGATATCCATCAGGTAGCTGACAATGTTCATAACCAATATGTTGACAAAATTGTCCATTTTACCTTTCTAATATCTCTCATATATGTCCCTCTTCTCTCTCCTCTATCACTGCCACTACCTTGACAGGCCCTCATCATTTCACACCTTGTTAGGTCTCTCTGCCTTAAGTTTAGCCCTATTCCATTCCATTCTCCACTTGGCTGCCAAACTAACCTTCCTAAAGCATAGGCTGCTACTCAATGAACTCCAGTGGCTCCCTATCACCTCCAGAGTTAAGTACAAAATCTTCTGTTTGACTTTTTAAATCCTTCATAATCAGGTTCCTGCCCTACCTTTCCAATCTTCTTATATCTTACACCCACCCTCCATCCCCACATATACTCTTCAACTCAATGACACTGCCCTCCTTGCAATTCTTCACTCAAAACAATCCATCTCCCAACTCCAGATGCTTTCTCTGATTTCCCCATGCCTGGAATTCTCTCCTTCCTCATATCTGCTTTCTGGCTTCCCTGGTTTCCTTCAAGTTTCCAATAAAATCCCACCTTCTACAGGAAACGTTTCCTGATCCCTCTTAATTCTAGTGCTTTCCTTCTGTTGACTATTTCCAATTTATCCTGTACAAAATTGGTTTGTACATAGCTGTTTGCTGTTGTCTACTCCATTAGACTGTGAGCTCTTAGAGAGCAGGGTCTATCTTTTGTCTTTATATACCCAAGGCTTAGCACAGTACCTGACACATAGTAAGTATTTAATAAATGTTAATTGACTGACAGACTGAAGATATTTGCACAGAGATAATAATGAAACCTGTGGAAACTGATGAGATTACCAAAGGGATCAAACAAGAAATATTAAAAGAAAATAGAAAAAAATGTAAAGTATATACTATAAAAAACAGACATGGAAAAGAGATCAAAGAGAAATAATCTAAGAATCATCAGCCTACCTGAAAGTCATGACAAAAATAAAGCCTGGTTACTATATTTTAAGAAATCATAAACATAAGTAAAATAAATTACAGTGTCAGTGGGTATAAGGTGAAGGAGGAATTAGAAGGAAAAAAAGAGTAAAAGGACATATAAAATGCAACATAAAGAAAAGACAAGAAGTACAAATGTGTATAAAGAAATCACTTTGATTATAGCTTAATAGCATCAAGTACAATTTTCCATCAAGATCTTCTTCTACTTTGCAAAGAGTGGGGTGAAATGCAAGGAGAAGAAAAAGAACGAGAGGATAGACTAGAGGGAAATACACAATCAACAGTCATAACCATGAATGTTAATGTGATGAACTCACCCATAAAATCACAGAATGGATGAGCAAGAAAATTCAATAAAATGTTGTTAACAAGAAACATACACAAAACAGAAAGATTCACAGAGTTAATAAGCGCAAAATTTGTTGTGCTTTCAGGTGACTCAAAAAAGTGGGAGAGGGCAATCATAACCTCATACAGGACAACAATAAAACCAGAAAATATTAAAAAGATAAATAGGAACACAATGCTTAAAAGATACCATAGATAATAAAACAATATCAACACTTAATATTACATGCTCTAAATAATATATCTTCTAAGTATTAAAAGAAGTTTATTGATTTACTGAAAGAAATAGACAATCAAATTATAATAGTGAAAGAACTCAATGTATTCTTTTTAGAATTAGACAAATCTAAAAAGAAAGGTAAGGGAAAGGGAAGAGAAGGGAAGGGAAAGGAAAGGAAAGGAAGGGGAAATGGAAGGGAAAGGAAAGGGAAGGAAAGGAAAGGAATTTTGGAAAAGTTAGATGTGATAGATCTCTGGCAATTACTAAATGGAAATGGAAATGTTTCTCAACTATGCATGGCACCTTTACAAAAACTGACTGTATATTAAGGCACAAAAAACTCACAAATAAGTGCAAAAAAAGGAAAAATATAAACTGATCTTTTGTTGACTACAATATAATAAAAATTCTATTCAATAAAAGGCCTTCAATAAAGGATTAAAAATTAATTGGAGACTATATAATATAATGCTGAAAAATTAAAAAAAAATCACAGAAAAAAATAGAAAACTTTATCAAAGAAATTAACAACTATGAGACAACATAATAAAACTTTTGGGAAGGAGTTAATGCAGTCCTTAGGGAAAATTTTATATTTCTAAATATGTTCATCAACCAAAGAGAGAAAGAATAGATCAATGAATAAAAACCACATACATCAATAGAGGCTGAAAAAGCCTTTGACAAAATTCAATACCTAGTTCTATTAAAATCACTAAAAAGCATAGGACTAAACAGATCCTTCATTATTATGGTAAATAGCAGCTATCTAAAACTAAGATCCAATATTATATATAATGGAAAAAAGGCTAGAGACCTTGCCAATAAAAAGGTGGGGGCAACAAGAGTGTCCATTATCACCATTATTATTTGCCATAGTAGTTATAGCAATAAGACAAGAAAAAGAAATTTAAGGAATAGGGATTGGCAAAGTGCTTAAGATTTAAAGCTATCACTTTTTGTAGAGGATGCGGTGGTCTATTTAGAGAACCCTGAAGAACTGATTAAAATTTATTTGAAGTAAAAACTTTGGCAAACTTGCAAAACCCCACATAAATCACCAGTATTTCTGTATATTCCCAATAGAATTCAGCAGGAAGAGACAGGAAAAGAAATTCCATTCAAAATAACTGCAGAATGTATATAATATTTATATATCTACCTGGAAAACACACAGAAATTATATAAATACAACTATAGAACACTCTTTATGAAAATAAAGACAGACTTAAATAATGAGAGAAATATTAAATGTTCTTGGTGAGGCCATGTGAACGTCATAAAAAATGATAATGCTACCTAAATTTATTTATTTATTCAGTGACAACTACCAAAGAATTACTTTATAGGGCTACAAAAAACAATAGCCAAATTCATCTTAAGGAACAAATGGTCAAGAATCTCAGTGGAAATAATGAAAAAGTGGAAAGGAAGGGAGCTTAGTGGTACCAGGCCTGACACTCTACTCATTAACCATTAATTATCAAAACTAATTAGTTTGGATTAAAAAATAAAGAGGCTGACCAATGAAACAGATTAGGTACACAATACATAAACATAAGACCAGGATACTGTAGTGTTCCATGTTTCCACCCCAGCTCAATTCTGAACATTTTCACTGGCTGGCCCCCATGCCTGGAATGCTCTTCTTACTCATCTCTGCCTCCTGGTTTCCCTGGCTTCCTTCAAGTCTTAGCTAAGTTCCCACCTTCGATAAACAGCCTAAATCCTCCTTAATCTTAGTGCTTTCCCTTTGAGATTATGTCCAATTTATTCTGTATATAACTTGTTTGTACGTAGTTCTTTTTGTGTTGTCTCTCCCAATAGACTGTGAGATTCTGGACTGGGCTATGGGGTTGGAGGGTGATTTTTTGCATTTCTTTGTACCCACAGAGTTTAGCACAGTGTCTAACACATAGTAGGTTCCTAATAAATGTTAGTTTACTGACACAAAAGCTACACTATTTGACAAAAATTTCTAGGAAAACTGGAGAACAATCTGACAGACATTAGATTTAGGCCAGCATTTTACATCACACACCAAGATAAGGTTCCAACGAACATATAACTAATATCCAAGATACATAAGGAACAGTTCAAATATATAAGAACAAGAACCATTCTCCAGTAGAGGCAGCTAGGTGGTACAGTAGATAGAGCACTGGACTCAGAGTCAGGAAGACCTAACTAAGTTCAAACCCAAACACTTACTTGCTGTAATCCTGAGCAAGTCACTTAACCTGTCTTAGTTTCATCATTTGTAAAATGGGGATAATAATAGTATCTAACTCCCAGAGTTTTGTGAGGATCCAAGGAGATAATATTTGTAAAATGCTTTGCAAACCTTAAGATGCTATATAAATTCTAGCTATTATAGATAAACAGCCAAAGGAATATGAAAAGATTGTTCGTATTCCTTTGGAAGAAACACAAGCTATTAAGAACTATATGAAAAATGTCCCAAATTACAAATAATTAGAGAAATACAAACACTCTAAGCTTCTGTCTCACACTCATCAGACTGGCAAAATTGGCAGACTTGAAAAGAAAATGACATCTATTAGAGGAAATATGAGAAAACAGGTATGCTAATGTGCAGTTAGTGGAGTTGTGAATTGGTCCTACCACCAAGGAAAGCAATTGGAAGAAATGATTCCAAAGTCCCTAAGGCAGTAACCCTTTAACCCAACAACACCACAACTAGGCCTATATTGGATCATTTCCACACCATGGCTTCTACTTTCCAGTTGTTATCCTATTCCCCCGCCCCCTCCCAGAATGTTGGCATGGACCCCAGCTCCCTGAGTTCTCATCGGTGAACTTTTGCTTTCCTTTGCTAGGTCCCAGGCCTTGCCAGATGTCTCTTCACCATATATAACACTTCTCATGTCTCCCCCACCTCCAAATCAAAGCAGCATTTTTATGTATTGTCTTCCCCCAATAGAATGTAATGTCCTTATGGGAGGGACTGTATGGCTTGTATATCCCTACTGATTAGCATAGGGCCTGGCTCATAGCTAGTGCTTAATAGACATTCTTTTTTTCTTTCCTTCTTTTTCTTTCTTTCTTTCTTCTTTCTTTCTTCCTTCCTTTCTATCAATCTATCTTCTAAAGAGATAAAAGGAAAAGAACCCGATGTGTACAAAAATATTTATAGCAGCTCTTTTTAACAAAGCAAGAACTGGAAACTAAGGAACCATCAATTAGAGAATGGATGGACAAATGTTATAGCATTTTTCCATAAGAAATTATGAAAGGAATTGTTTCACAGAAACCTAGAGGACATATACGAACCGATTCAGAGTAAAATGAGCAAAACCAAAACAATGTATACATTAACAATAATTTTGTAAAGAAAAACCTCTGAAAGACTTATGAACTTTGATTAATACAATTACCAATAACAATTATAGAGAACTAATGATGAAGCATGTTACCCACCACATGACAGAGGTTACGTATTCAAGGTACAAAAGGCAACATACATTTTTGGAGATAGTGGATGTAGAAATTTACACTGTTTTGCTTAACTTTCATATTATTAGTTACAAGGGTTTTTCTTTCCCTTTTTCCCCGTTTTAGAAATGAAAGGGAAGTGGAGGACAAATGGGGGATAGTTAGAGAATTGCCAAAAAAAGAAATGAAAGAAAGTCATGGAAATTGCATTTTTAAATATTCAGAAGAAAACAGAAATAAGGTCAGAAGGAAAGATAGACAAAGAGGCAGCTTTGAAATTTTTTCCATGCTTAAAAAGAAAAGCAAGACATGCACCACAGAAACTTGCAGTTTCAGGTATAATCTTTTTCTATTCCACTTTGTATGTGGAAATGCTCATTTTATTGGTGTTGGGCAAGTTTGGAATTTTTTTAAGAGCCAGTAGCAAAGTCAGGACTTGAAACCAGGTCCTCTAGTTCCAGATCTCAACACTTTCTACTTTCTCCTGCACCATGTTGTTCAGACCAGAGGGGTAAGAAAGAGGTAGCTCCAGAGACAGAATCCTTCAGTAGCTCCTGTGAGCTTTAACTTGGGAACAAGAAACAGAACACCTGGCGGGGTGGGGGGGGCACCATAGGTAGATATCTATTCTACTAAGCCTGTTAAGGTTGATCATTTGTCCTCATCTCAAAAGTTGAACTCTAAATGCTAGGAAAACAGTCTTTTATGGAAAGTAAGCCTTCCCTTTGGCAATGTACATCCCTCTGAAGTGAGTTTCCCTTAAGATTCAGGGAAACACCAGCCATAGCTTGTGGATCAGGATTTCCAGGTGTATTTAAAGCTGACCTTAAAGGAACAGAAATGCAACCCCTTCCCTTAAATAACAATGAATGATCATGATTAGAATGGTTTTTTAGAAGGCTCATAGGATAAAAGAGTTGGCGCTGGAAGAGAGCTTAGAGTTCCTCTAGTCCAACTCTTTCCTTTTACAGAGGAAGAAACAGATCAAGAGAGGTTTAGTGACTTACCCAAAGTCATCCAGTGGCTGAGATAGGATTTAAACTCAGATGTTCTGGCTCCAGATCTGTCATATGAAAATAAATTCAACTTCTAGGAGAAAAGAAGACTGCATGCCTCCTCATTCCCCTCTCTCAGAAAAAAAAAGAATCCTAGAATTATTTCATCCAAATGTCTGCATTGGACCAATATAAGACACACCCTAGAAAGGAGGTTTTCTTAAAGGGGAAAACAGTATATATACAGACTGGAAAATTATACAAAATGACCATATTAAAAATTTTTTACATTCCTTCCCATTCAAGGAATGTAGTTCATGTTTCATCATTCCTGTTCATTGTTCGCCAACTAAAAAGTCAAGAACAGGTCAAAGATTAGGGACAAAAATGCTGACTACCTCCAAGCCAGTACAAAAAGTCTTTAAGGACATAAAACATTGTATTGAGTTCACTTATCACGCAGTTGAGAACCATCTTATCTATATTTTGTTTCTTCTCCATGGTGTGCATACCAAAGAGCTCAGCACACAGCAAATGATTAATTCACGGTCAAAGAGAAGGGAATCATTTCAGTCAGCCATTTGCCTTCCTTAAACGAAGGCCCCTTCCTTTGGGGGTAGGACAAGGACAGAGATAGCTTTCTGCTCCAGGAGGGCCTTTCCACCCACAGAGAAGCCCTATGTAGAAGGCACTTGTAAGGAAAGAAGCAATGAATTCCTTACTGGGTGGTCCCTGTCTACTACTGCAGATAGAGGGAGGAGAGGCAGGAGAGAAGGTAATTAGGTCCCTCTTGTTGCAGGCAATATGACTGGGGTGTTGTCTGGGGGGTCCCTCCTAAGCATCCCTCTGGGACATTCAGGAGCATGTGTATGATTGCCTAATGGTGTCTCTGGTGACCATGTGGTTCAGCTACTCTGAAATATGGAAAGAACACCATTAAGGAGTTGGTCTGGGATGACTGAGTCACACTGATCAGATGTCAGGACCCTTTGAGATCATTCCCTCCCTCCAACAAATGCCTAGTAGGAGCTAAGAAAGTGAAGCTATGCAGTGATATAGTCTGTCACCTTTATCTAGAAATGCCACCAACAATTCGGTTAAAGAGGGAAGGGGCAGTGGAAATAGTGCTAAACTTGACATCAAAAGACCCAGTCCTAGCTGTGCCACATGCTAGCCAAATGAGCAAATCCCCTTACCACTGAGTCTCAGTTTTCTCATCTGTAAAATGGAAATAATACTTGCACTACATAGCTAACTCACAGGGTTATTGTGAGGAAAGCTTTTGATACTTTTTGACTAGCTCCTCTCCCATGGATGTCCACATCTTTGGACATTTTCAGTGTTTCCTTGACATTACACAGTTACATTGTGCATTGTACATTAATGTACATTGATGTACAAAGCCTTCCTTATGCCAAGCACTGGTAATGCAAATGGAAGGTAAGATGGTCTCCTTGGTCTCAAAGGGGGAGATAATACATATGGGAGGTTTCAGCTGCAAGTTGGATGGAAAAGTTCCATGGTCCTTAGAGTGCAGCAGTAAAGCACATATCAATGCTTCTTCTTGAAAGTCATTTCTTCTAATAAAATCATGTTGGTTTCTGATGCAGAATCACATGACAGAGCCAAGGACTTTGGTGGCAAGAATTGTCATTTTTAGGTCTGCAGTAGCTATAGCTGTATTAGAGTGGGAACAGTTGCCATATTGGATTACCAGGGGCTGCTTAGCAGGATGACTGGGAGTAATGGACTGTAAGCATCGATATTCCCAAGGCTCTTGGGATCAGGGTCCTGGCCTGCATGAACTGGGGTTTGAGGGGAAATGGTGATCATGCAAGATGACTTTGCTGCATCATTCAACTAAAACTGCTCTTTCTTGGATCTCTCTCTGCTAGTCTAATCCATGCAGATTCCCAGCTCTGTATATCCAGCCTTGGTTTCTTTTCAGGGGCACAATGCTGTATCACCAACTGCCTTTTAGTCACCTTGAATGGACTGCCCCATAGACATCTCAAAGTCAATACATCCAAAGGAGAACTCATTATCTTTCCCCTCAGCCTAACCTCTTTTCAAACTTACCTATTACCGTTGAGGGCACGACCATCCTCTCAGTCACTTAGACACCTTGTGTCAACCTTGACTCCTCTCTCATACTCACTCCACATCTCAATTCAATTCAAGCAACACTTACTAAGCACCTTACTATGTGCCAGACACTGTGTTTAGTACTGAGATTACAAAAAGAGGCAAACAACAGTTCCTTCCCTCAAGCAGCTAATAATCTAATGGGGAGGGGGGGGACAACATTAGAACAAATATATGCAAAGCAAGCTATATACAGGATCAACAGGAAATAATTAACCTAGGGAAGGTACTGGAATTAAGAGAGATTAGGGAAGACTCCCTGTAAGAGGTGGGATTTTAGTTGGGACTTAAATAGCATGGGGCCCAGAGTCAGGAAGACCTGAGTGGCCTCAGACACATAACAACAGTATGACCTTGCTTATTTAACCTCTCTGCCTCAGTTTCCTCAACTGTAAAATGAAGATAATAATAGCATCTACCTCCCAGCATTATGGTGAGGATAAAATGATATAATATTTGCAAAACACAACATAGTACCTTGCACATTTTGCTTTCTATTCTAACACTGACTACCCTGGACACAGTCCCATGGAGCTTACAATATAATGGGAGAATCAACAGGAAATAATTAACTGAAGGAGGTAACTGGAATTAAGTGGTGTAGAGGAAGGCTTCATGTAGGAGGTGGGATTTTCATTAGGATTCAGAGGAAGCCAGGGAGGTCATTAGGCAGAGCAGATCAAGGAGAGCATTCCAGGGATAGGAGACAGCCAGAGATAATGCCCAGAGCCAAGAGACGGAGGGTCTTGTTCATGAAATAGGAGGCCAGGGTCACTGGATCCAACAGTACATGAAGGCTAGAAAGGTAGGAGGGGGTTGGGTGATGAAGAGCCTTGAATGTCAGAGCATTTTCTTTTGTTCCTGGAGGCAATAGAGAGCCACTGGAGTTTATTGAGTTGGGGTGGGGGAGACAAGGACAGACCTATGCTTTAGGAAAATCACTTTGGTGGCTGAATTCAGAACTGACTGCAGTAGGGAGAGACTCGAGCTATTGCAATAGTTCAGGTGGAAGGTAATGAGGGCCCGCCCTAGGGCAGTGGCCATGGCACAGAAGAAAAGAGGGTATGGTCGAGATTTTGCAAAGGTGAAATCACCAGGCCTTGGCAACAGCTTGCATATGGGGAGTGAGAGAAAGTTAGGAGACCAGAATGATTCCTAGGTCATGAGCATGAGGAACTGGGAGAATGGGGTGCCCTCTATAGCAAGAGGGAAGTTTAGGGGTAAAAAGGTTTAGGGGGAAAAATAATGAATGAGTTCTGTTTTGGCCAGAGTGAGTTTAATATTTTTGGAACATCCACTTGGAGATGTCTGAAAAGCACTTAGGTGGAGATGACTGGAGCTCAGCAGAGAAACTGAGGCAGGATGGGTAGATGTGAGAATCATCAGCACAGAAATGGTCATTAAATCCATGGGAGCTAATGAGATCACCAACTGAAGTGGTCCAGAGGGAGAGGAGAAGAAGAAGCTACTAACAGGTCTCACCTTTTCTATATCACAGCTTCTCTTGTATTTGCCACCAGCTAATACCCTGGCTCAAGCCCTCATGATCTCACATCTGGACATTGTAACAGCCTCTGGTTGACCTCCCTGCTTCAAGTCTCCCTCACTGCAGTCTATCCTCCACTCACTAGCAAAGTGAATTCCCTAAAGCACAGGTTTAATCATGGAACACCCCTTCTTACCCCCACCAATGGCTCCCTATTGCCTCGAGGATCAATTATATAATCCTTGGTTTGACTTTCAAAGCCCTTTTACGATCCTGATCCTTCCCTTGCAGTTTTCTTACACATTCTTCCCCTCCATAAATTCTGAAAACAAGTGACTGGCCTCCTTGCTGTTCCTCAAGCTTGACATTCCATTTCCCTAATCTCTGCCTTTTCATGCCTAGAATGTTCTTCCATTTCACTACCAACTTCTGGCTTCCTTTAAGACTCCTGTTCTGCAATGAGCCTCGCCCATTGCTAGAGCCTTCCATCTGAGACCACCCACCATTCAGACTAGATAGGTTTTGTATGCACATAGTGGTCTGAATGTTGTCTCTCTTTAGGTGGAATGGACAAAATGCTAGGACTGGAGTCAGAAAGACCCAGGCTCAAATTTGGCCTCAGGTACTTACTAGCTGTATGACCCTGGACAAGTCATTTAACCTGTATCTGCCTCCATTTCCTTAATTGTAAAGTAAGGATCATAATAGTGCCTACCTCTAACATGCTTGCTGTGAGGATCTATGAACACAGTGCTTGACACATAGTAGGTGCTTAATAAATGTCTGTTCCCTTCCTCTCCCCTCCTACTAGAATGTGAATTTCTTGAGGACAGAGACTGTTTGCCTTTCTATGTACCCCCAGTGTTTAGGACAACACCTGGCACACAGTAAGCACTTAATAACTGGTTGTTAGCTGACTAACTCTCATCAGTGAAACTTTTGTGTTTTAAAGAAATGAGTTTCATTTCTTTCATTTGTGTTGTTTAAGATATATCCAGGTGGACATGCAAAAAGCCAGTCCAGCAGAGAGAGGAGAGAGTGTGTATATGTAAATCGGGGAGTTATGTGCATTGGGATTGTAACTGCTGATACACCCATAGGAACCAACGAGATCAATTTCCAGAAGAGAAAGTATGGAGAGAGAAGACTGCCCCAGACAGGGCCTTGGGGGACATTCACACTAAGTGGACAAAAGGACACTAACTCCTCCAAGGAGTAGGGAGAGAGCTGAGAGAGAAGCATCATGGGAGCCAGCAAAGGAGAGAATGTCAAGGGTAGGCAAACAATCAACAGTTTCTACTTGACACAGGTCAGGCAGAATGAGAATTTAGAAGATGCCACTGAAGTTAACAAGAATAAATTGGCAGTAATCTTGAAGAGATAGCAGTAGCAGCTGACTTGTAGGGAAGGAAGTCTGATTGCAAAGGCCTGTGAGCAGGAGGGAGGAAACAGAAGCAGCCAGTGTAGGCAAACTCAAGTTTGACAATTAAAAACTCATACTTCTTTACTTCTTGAAGCAATACAGGGTACCTTCCTGACTACCACCCTCCCATCCTCAAGTTCACTTCTGCCCCTCCTCCCCTCCCCATCTCTCCAACCCCTCTCTCCCCCAACCCCTCTCCCTTTTCCAGCCTTGATGTCTCTACTACATCTCTCTGCACCCCCATATCCTCTCCATTTCTATCCCTTCTCCCTCCCACTTTGTCTCTGTCTCTCTTCCCCTCCACTCTCTTTTCCCTATCCCTATCTCTCTATCTGTGTGTGTGCCATGTGTGAGTGTATGTGTGTATGTGTATGTGTGATTGTGCATGTGTGATGGGAGCTGATAGAGCTTCTGCTCCACTGGCAAAACCTTTGGGAGTCCAGAAACCTTGAAGAAGCACTGGAAGAAGACGTCACTATACCCACTACTGCTCCTACTTTACTATTCATTCCTATGACCAAACGAGCAAAAGAAAAAAGATGAAGACGTGCCCATGTTTAGATCTGAATGCTCATAATCTGGGGGCAACAAAGAAACAAGACAGAGACATGAGGATACTGTATGTGCTCTGGGGCAGAAGGTCAGAGATTACAAATAAAGTCACTTTCTGAAAATCTCAGTCAGGCAACAGTCAACATGTATTTATTAAGCATTTGTTAGGTTCCAGGCACTGCACTAAGCACTGAGAATATGACGAAAGGCAAAAATTAGTCCTTGTCCTCAAAACTAGCCTTCCTTTTCATAACTTTCATAACTTTCTTCTCCTAAAGTAGTTGAGCTAAGCATGCCCTGACTAGAGAGGCAGAGGCCTCAAGGTCACAGACTGGGACAGCCTGCCGAAGATGGCACTCAGCCCATGCTTGTGATTCAAGTTCTTCTCCCAACCCTCCCTAATCTCAAGGTCAGGGGTCAAATTTTAAAAGACACTTAAAATCTAGAAAAATGTTTTGTGTTTATGTTGGCCTTAAGAGTTCACAGTTTTTCCAAATGTCCATGGCACTGATAGATGCAAAAAGAAATTTCAGGATGTTCTCTGGGATTGAAGCAGGCCAGGGGATCTCAGAATGGAAAGTCACCCTCTGCAGATGACTGAGTTCACTCTTCTACCCAAGGGCTCGAGTTGCCATCTCCCCCACCATTCAAAGGAAGGAGTCAATGGTTTGGGGTCGGTGCCAACCTCTCTTCACCCCATTATTCAAAGAGATGAAGTACAGAATTTCTGCTGCCAAGACTCTTCCCTGGCAGGTCTCTCTCCTGCCATTGCAGCTCAAGTGGTAAACTGGCCTTGTCTCCACAGGGAACATTGCCTACGGGTCTCCACTGTTCATGTGCATGCTCTCCGGGAAGCAAATCTGACAGTTTCCCAGTGCTCAACAACCATTGCCAACCTCAAAATACTAGTGATTCAGAATCATAATAACTACCTGTCATAGTCACAGAATAAAAGACTCAGAAGAGGAAAGCCCATGAATGCTGGGCAACCAAAATTCATTAAATCCACCTGTCCCCCAAATCGATCCTGCTCACTTCTTGCATCCCACAAAAGATTCTCGCTAAAACTATGGCCGCCCCCATTAATCATTTTCATCCCATGCCTTCATCACCAAAATTGTTCAGCTATTTTGACATCCTACAAACAAAATATATTCATTAAGATAGATCTCTAGGACTCACTTCATGATAGGACCACTATCTACCAGGGTTTCCTCTTCATCCCACCCCCAACATGACTTAGGGATTTGTTCCCTAAATGGTGACAAAGCTGGTACTTGTTTGGCCCAAGGGTGGGGCAAGGATAAAGCTGCACCTATCTGCATGCAGCTACTATTGATGTGGCTTCCTGGCCACCTAAGGGCATAAAGGCCCACCCACATGGGGATTTTCAATGTCCCAAGAGCACACAAGTCACCACATCCTACCCTGCTGACCAGACATGGCTTTGCAGGTTTCCAGAGAAGGGACACCACTCCTGGGGCAGTAGAGGCCTCAGGGACACTCCCTTTGCTGCTGGATTTCCTTGCCCACAGCCACAGCCATTGCACTGACTTTTGGAGTTAAGCCTATGACAGTCACAGAGGGAAACTCATTATTGGGGCAAGCTGTAGAGCCTACGTCAGACCAGCAAAGTTAACCTATGCCTACCTAATCTAAGTGGTACTGTAGCCTTGCTGAATAGCCTTTATATGTTATAGCCCAGTAAAGCTTCTTTTACCAACTGTTCAGTGACCTAGAGTGACTCATTTTGTTCCGATGGCAAATCTGAACAGGGTGCTGGCCTGAATCAGACTCACCTCTGTCACCCAACTAAACAAATCTTTGACAATCTGGTTTTAAATAATTCATTTAAAAAATTATATAATTTAAAGTATTTTCTACTTCAGACCCTGTGTCTATTATTCTAGATCAGACCTTCACAAAGGATTTCCTTTACATACAAAGGAGGTTTTCCCTTAAATTTTTTGTCACCCATCCAAAATCCTTTAGCATGCTACAAGTGGCCCAAGGGTCATAGGTCACAAGTTGTGAAGGCCTGTTCTAGAGAGTTTGATAACATTTTGTATTCAATTTACCATCCCTCTTCCCTCCACCCTCTATTCCCCTCAGCCCCCAATGAAGCCAGCTATCCTGATCCCAAGTATGATCAATAGAGTTTGGCAGTAATATCCATACAAGCTATGAAAAAGAATGACAGTTCTAGACTGTAATATAATAATAGTTGACATTTATATAATGCTCCAAGAGTTACAAAGCACTTTTCACACAAGTGACCTAATTAACTGTGATAGCCTTGATAGTACATAGAAGAAAAATTATCTGTATGGCTAATAAGAATCATATAGAAATATATAAAATAAAACCTATAGTAAGTAATAGCATCTATATGATACACTACAAGGTATGAGATTTGACCTTAAAATAATAATACTTCAGAGGCAGTGAGGTGGCCCAGTGGATAGAGTTCTGGGTGTGGAATCAGGAAGATCTGAGTTCAAATCTGGCCTCAGACACCTACTAGCTGTGGGACCCTGGGTAAGTCACTTAACCTCTGTTTGTTTGCCTGAGTGTTCCTCCGCTGTAAAATGGGAATAAAAATAGTACCTAACTCCCAGGGTTGTTGTAAGGATCAAATGAGATAATAATTGTAAAGCGCTTAGCACAATGCCTGGCACATAGTCAATGTTACACAAATGTTAGCTATTATTATTAATAATAATACCTCACTAGAGCAGAAGGAAGACCGGATCTGGTATCAGAATTTGGGGTTCCATTTCTGACATTGTCATTTATTACCTGTGTGACTTTAGGCGAATCTCTTCCCCTCTCTGGGCCTCAGTTGCCCCCTCTAAAATAAAGGGATGGAGCAGATGATTTCTAAGGTACTCCCAAATTCTAGGATCCAGAACCTGGGAAGTGACAGAGTGAGAGGTATGGGGGGAATGGCTTCCCTTGAGCACTACAAAGAAACAAGTAAATAGCTCACTATTGACAAGAAAATGAAAGAAGAAACCTTCCACAGGATTCCCTGAGAGGAAAATAACTAATTCCTGAAAAAAAAATAACCAAGAGGACCAAGTCAACAACCTGTCCTTTGGACTGCTCTCAGCCTGACCCACTCCCATAAGCCCACATCTGCTTGATTGGATCCCAGAAGTTATTGCAATTTTGGACAGCTGGCTTTTGCAGTTAATTTTTTTGCAAGTTGCCAGAGAGGGGACCCCACTCCTAAGGCAGTAGAGGCCTCAGAGACACTCCCTCTGCTGCTGTATTTCCTTGCCCACAGCCATAACCATAGCACTGGCTTTTGGAGTTAAGCCTCTGACAGTCACAATGGAACCTGACGCTTGGGGCAAGCTGCAGAACCCTGCATCAGACCAGCTCCAAAGGCTCAGAAGAAGGAAAGGGGGTCACTGCAGAGTGCTGAGGCTAGGGAACAACAAAGTATAGGAGGGAGGAGGTAAAAAAAAATTCCCCACTGATTAAAAATGACTAAAAGAGCATAGGGAGAAAGAAACAGGAAGCCACAGAAGGAGGGAGAGATAAAGAAGATCCTCAAGTACACTGCCTTCTGGGAGTGTGCCCTGAGGGACCATTCCCTCACCTCTTCATGACCAGCTCCCAGAGGTCAATCTAGGGAATAAATAAAACCACCCACAGAAAGCACAGTAGAAGCCAGAAGAGAAGGAATAGTAGAAGAAGTAGAGAATAGGTCTGACTTCAGTGATGACTCAATTTCTCTGTAGCAGTGTCCCAATGACCATCCTCACCCTGCAAGACGAACAAAACTCACCCAATCTTAGGTGTTTGAAATAAAAGAGAATAAGCAGCAAGGCCTTGGGAAGGGGTGCAACACAAACTGGACCTTATGAAGGCAAGAGATTGGTGGAGAGCACTTTGTCAACAGTTACATCATAGAAAAATCACCAGAATGATGGACCGACACAGGCAAAAATCACCTGAGGAGAGAAATGAGCAAGCATTTGAAAAGCAGATCCATCTTAATGGACAAGTACTTCACAACAAAGGAAACTGAGGCAAAATCTCCTGGGAAAGGTGAAGTAAGCACAACAAATTCTGCAAGACCTGCTGAAATGACAATAGAGAGACTCCAAGAATCTCAAGATTGATTCAAAAGAGTAAGTAAAGAAGTATGAGAAGATAACAATGAAATAAGGATATAAATTAGAGTTCTTAAGCAGGAAATCAGCCATTATAACCAGAGACTAGAGGCAAAAGACAGAGACACTCACCATACTGGTAGTTCCTTGGAAACAGAAAATAACAGAAATCAAAGACAAAAAGGCAGAGGAAGAAGGAAAAATAATAGAATAAAATTTAAAAAACCATGATTGGAAGAACACACAAGAGCTCTACAAAGCAAAAGGAAACTTGAAGGTATATGAAGAGATAGTCTAAGTATTATAGACCATTCAGAAAAGCATCATGAAAAATAAAACCTGCATACCATCCATGAAATTATCTAGAAAACTACTCCAAAATCTTGGAAGGAGATAACAAAGTTCATATTGAAAGAATCCCCTGGTTTGTTTAATTTTTAAATCACCCACAAGAATGATAGTCAGATTTCAGAAGAGGAAATCTTGTGGACAGCAAGGCAGAAAAAAATCTTCAAATACCAAGAAGAAACAATCAGAGTAGCATTAGGATTACTCTGTGGTTAAAAGAAATGAAAGGAAAAAAATATAATATACTATTTTGAATAGTAAAGGAGAAGGTTGGCACCCAAAAATAACATGCCCTGCAAAGCGGAGTCTAACATAAAAAAAAAAATTTGGATGTTCAGTAAAAGGAAAAACATTGAACTGTTCCTTTAAGTAACCCCTTTTGTTGTTCAGTTGTGCCTGATTCTTCCTGACTTTGTTTTGTTGTTGTTGTTCTTTTGGCAAATTTACTGGAGTGTTCTGCCATTTCCTTCTCCAGCTCTTTTTACAGATGAGGAAACTTAGGCAAATAAGGTTAAGTGACTTGCCCAGGGTCACACAGCTAGGAAGTGTCTGAGACCAGATTTGAATTCAGGAAGAATTTTCCTCAGTCCAGGAACAGCACTCTATCCACTGCAGCACCACCTAGAGGCCCCATAAATAATCTCTATGTGAGGGTATTCATCATCTTGCCAAGGGACCAAACAGCAGAAAATCATATATACCCAAAGTCATAAAAGACTAAAAGCAATTAAATGAAGTGTTTACCTTCACAGGACCAGGACAAGATAGGGACATGAATGTGAAGGAGGGGTGGGGAGTATTTCTAGGCATTTAATTTTTCTTTTTAAAAATATCTCACATGGGTGAGAGTGAAAAGGTAAAGAGTATTAATGGGCTAAGAAATCTCAGGAGGTAAAGGTATAATAGAAAAAATCAGAAGACTAGATAGAGGAAGAGAATTAATATTTCAGAGCAAAAGAATCTCATTCTTTCCTTAATAAATCAGTATGATAGGTGGTCAGATAATATAGAAGAACATCTCTAAAATGGGGAGAAAAGAGGGCAAAACCACACTAAAAAAGGAGGATTTGCAACCATGATCTCAGATAAGGGCACAATAAAAATTGACAGTAAAAAGTGCCAAATAAGAAAACTACATTGTGCTTAAAGGCACCAAAAACAAAGAAAAATAGCAGTGTTAATTGTATATGCACCAAATGCTACAGAGTCTAAGTTCTTAAAGAAAAGGCTGGGTAAACTCCAAGACGATAGTGATGGACATAATAAGGTAGAAGAATTTAATTACAGAGCTGGATAAATCCAGCAGAAAGATCAACAAGAAGGAAAATAGAGACCTGAATAAATTTTTGGAGAAATTAGATTTGACTGAACTCTGGTGACTTCTGAATAGGAATATTAAAGAATACATATATTTCTCAACATCTTCTACAAAAATTATACTAAAGTATAAAGAAATCATAAACATATTAAAGTGGCAGATATAATAAACATTCTTTAGAGATCACAGCACAATAAAATTAGCAATAAGGGAGATAGGAGCAAAAGACACAGACCTAATGAGTGTCCTAAATGATTATTGGGTAAAAAAACAAATCATAGAAATAAAAAGTAATTATGTTAAAGATAGTGATGATAATAAAATAATAAGCCATCACTTTGGAGAAATAGCAAAGGTAGAGAACAGAAGAAAATGTGTCTCTCTGAAGACTTATGCTAACAAAAGACAAAAAGATAGAATTAATAAATTAAGCATGCCATTAGAAAGACTAGAAGATAAACAAATTACGAACCCTAAAGCAAGAACAAAAGAAAAAATTGTAGAAATTAGAGCACAAATAGAGGAGCTTGAAAAATAAAGACAATAGAGCTAATGGATAAAACTAAGTTTTAAAAAAAGATTAACAAAATTGATAAACAATTACCCTAACAGAGAGAGAAAAGAGAGAAATTAAATTTCAAAGTTAAAAATGAACAAGGTGTATCCCCAATAGGGAGGAAACAAAATAATTATCAGAAAGTGCTACACTCAACTATATGTCAGCAAAACTGAGAATTCAAAGGAAATTGATGTCTACAAAAATAAAAATATTCAAACTAACAAAACTAGAAAGTGAGATATTGACTCCATCTTTGAGGGGAGGGGAGGAAATGGAATCAATCATAAATGAATTATCAAAGGGGGAAAAAAACCTAGAAAGATGAATGTAAGGTGAATTTTATCGAAAATTTTAAGAACTATTAAGAACTATGGTAACTCTCCATTTTCCATCAGTAGAACATCATGCCTCATCCCACAATAAATTGATCATCAGAAATCTCATCTCCATGCTGATCCAGTTTTTAATACTTGATACCTTTCTCAACTTGACAGCTAGGTGGCACAATGAATAGAGTGCCAGACTTAGAGACAGGAAGACCTGAGTTCAAATCTAACCTCAAACACTGTGTGATCCTGGGCAAATCATTTAACCCTGTTTGCCTCAGTTTCCTCATCTGAAAAATGAGCTGGAGAAGGAAATGGCAAACCACTCCATTTTTCTACCAAGAAAACCCCAAATGGGGTCACAAAGAATCAGACACAACTGACCAACAACAACAGAACCTTCTCAACTCCCTCAGTTGTCCCTCCCCTCTGGTTGGAGGGCTGGAGGGTGGCGCACTAAACTCCCCTCAAGCTTTCCTTTATAGAGCTGAACTTTCCAGGTAACTCTCTGTCACCACCACCTGATTTCCAGCTTCCTTTTGTGTATTGTGATCCTCCATTAGATTGGAAACTCCTTGGAGGCAAGGACTGTTTTTCTTTTTCTTATTTGTATCTGGAGTGCTTAGCACAGTATCAGGTACATAGTAGGATGCTTAATAAATGTTTATTGAATTTAACTGAACAATACTACAAAAAGAGAGACAAAAACAAAACATTCCACCAAACTCCTTTTGTAAGGCAAAATATGATTGTCATAACCAAAAAAGGGAAAGATAAAGTAATAATAATGATAGCTTTTACATAGCACCTACTACATTCCAGGCATTGTACTAAGAGCTTTACCAATATTAACTCATTTGATCTCTATAACAACCCCGGGAGGTGGATGTTAATATGATTCCCATTTTACAGATGAGGAAGCTAAGGCAATAAAGGTACAGTGACTTTCCCAGGGTCACATAGCTAGGAAGTATCTAAGGCTGGATTTGAACTCAGATCTTCCTCACACCAGGTCCAGTGCTCTGCGCACTGTCCACAACTAATGCTTTTGTTTGGTTGATTTTTTACCAGGCTTATGAATCCATTGCTGTAGGGAATTCCTGATAAGGAAACTCCATCTACCAATGCAAACTGACACTTGCTCTGTAGCTTAGAGTTTTAGAGAGTTGCCTGGGCTCTGAGAGGTTAAGTGACTTGCCCAAGGTCACACAGTCAGTATATATCAGTCAGTAAGGATTTGAATTCAGGTTCCAGGTTTTTCTGAGGCCAGCTCTTTATCCACTCTATCAGACTGCCTCATCATGAAAAAATAATGACAGAAATGTTTAAAAGAAAGTCCTCACAAGAAGATTACAAGAGATGTATCCAAAAAATAACTATGACCAAATTAGATTCATATAAACCACACAGATAACAAAAAAAGCAATTTTTATTCTAATAGATACAGAAAATTCTAACACAATTTAGCATTTATGTTAAAAACTCTAAAAAGCACAAGCACAGAGAGGGTCTTCTTTAATATGATAAAAAGCATATGTTTAAAACAAGGAGCTAGCATTGTTTGCAGTGAAGAAACACAAGGTAAAGATGCTTCACACTATTATTTGACAGTTCTAGAAATGCTAGCTATAGAACTAACACAAGAGAACAAAATCAAACATATAAACTTTGGGGCAAAGGAGATAAAACTTTCTCTACTTACCAATGACATGAAAGTGATGTACTTACAAAACTTCAGAGAATCAGCAAAAATACTAATTAATTTACTTCATAGAACTAGAAAAAAATAATTACCAAATTCATCTGAAAGAGCAAAGGTCAAGAATCTTAAGGTATTTCCCTTGAAAATGAAAAAGAGGGGAGGAGAAGGTAGAAAATCTAGCAGTCCCAAATCTAACATTCTACTTACAAAGCAATAAACTGACTATTTGGTTTTGGTTAAAAAACAGAGAGAGAGAGAGAGAGAGAGAGAGAGAGAGAGAGAGAGAGAGATTGTTCAGTGGAATCAATTAAGCACATACTATGCAAGTATAACACTAGTTTGAGTAGCATAGTGTTCCATCTTACTCGCACACAAAACAATCTATCTCCTGACTCTTGGCTTTTTCTTTGGCTATGTCCCCCATGTCTAGATTCTCTGATGCCTTATTTCTACCTCCTGGCTTCCTTGACTTGCTTCAAATCTCAGTTTAAATCCTACCTTCTACAATACGTCTTTCCCAGTCTTCCTTAAATCCTACCTTAGAAGCAGCTAGTTGGCGCAGTAGATAAAGCACTTGACCTAAAGTTAGAAATCTGAGTTCAAAACCAGCCTCAGACACTTTGTAGCTGTGTGACCCTGTGCAAGTCACTTAATCTCTGTCTGCCTCAGCTTCCTCAAGTATAAAATGGGGAGAATAACAGCATCTACCTCTCAGGGTTGTTGTGAGGATCAAATGAGAAAATACTTGTAAAGCATTTAGCACAGTGTCTGGTAGGTGTTTAATAAATGCTTATTTCCTTCCTCCTTAACCTCAGTCCCTTCCCTCTGAAATTCTCCCCAATTTATCATATATATATATTATTTATACATACTTATTTGCATATATTCTCACCAGCTACAAGAGGCGTTCAGGAAGGGCAGGAAATATTTCTGCCTTTCTTTGTATTTCCTCAGCAGTACTTTAAAAAATGCTCAGTGATTTGACTTAACTTGATTCCCTTGGAGCAAAGTTCAAAAGAAGAACGGTCTGTTTTCTGCCAGCTACTATTTTCATTCAGATTGCCCAGTTTCAAATGTAGTTTCTTCTATTATGAGTCAAGCACTTTTTAAAATTCCTTAGCAACTAGAGATAATTCCTGCTGAAGTTTTTGTTTAATTGCCACTTAAGTGGTACAATTCACGGAAGAGCAAGAAAAGCTCTTGAGAAGGAGCAGTGAGACCAAACCAAGATTGAGGGCTACTGTTATGGAAAGTGCAGCAAGAAGCAGGAGAAGCATTGGGGACCCAAGATGGTTGTGGGGACCCTCTAAACTTCGTGGACAATGGTTTGAATGAAGAGCATTAGGAAGATGTTCATTTCCCGCAGGTGGGGGGAGTAAGAAGTAAGTGGTTCCAAGTTATCTATTAGCCACTGACTAATATGTTTTCAAACACTCTGCCCAGAATCATATTTCTCACTTTTATTAGTCATTTTGTGATTGAATTTCTATCTTATAATTAATTTTCATCACATTTAAAAATGTTTGTTTGTTTAACAGAAGGAAGTCTCATTGCAGTGGAATGCTATCAGTAACACAACTAACCTCACCAGCAAATCTCTGGGATCTGATAGTCATTTAGAAAATAAGACTGAATCAGAACCTGGGGGAAAACTGTGGATGCCAAGAGCCCAAATGGTACTGACAAGTCATAATAAAAATGATATTAAAAGAATGATGATTGCGTCCTGAACTTCTACAACACATCACCCTATCTCATAATGAGGGACACACCCCACTCCCAAATTAAAGACAGGAAAAAAAAGAATTGTCAGGTATGTGAAGTGTTCTCAATTGGTATGCTCTTAAAATCATAGCCACGGTTCTTGAAATACTATGGGCAGCTACTGGAGAATCCAAAGAGAAGGTGAGCATGTCATCTGTCTACCATATGGAGGAAAAAGTCAGGAAGATAATAAGAGGCATTTTCAATGTTGGTTTCTTTCACCAAGTTGTAGATTATATGTAGACACTTAGGTCTTCTTTGTAACTACTGCTAAATAAAGCATCTTCCCCTCCTTCCGTATCCTCTGGGGCTCACTATTCATAGTGATCAATATTTACCAGTGAATTTTAGAACTCTAAAGTATATCCTTCTACTCAAACCCTCCTCCAACATAGATGGGGCAGTAATACCAGGTTCTTGAAAGCTATGCCAGCAGAATCCAAGCTGAGGCACAATGTACACTAAACTTAAAAAGATTCAGCTGTTGGCCTAACACTGTTATGCCTTTTCATCAAAGGACCAGCTTGGTTAAATATGGAGAGATTTGTCATCCATGATGAATTTGGGGGTCTAGAGAAAAGCAGCTACTAAAGATACTACTAAGCTACTACCAAAGTAAACAGTATTGCAGAACTATCATACATTGAATAACTATTCATATTTGATACTCATCACCCTATACTAGGGAGTTACTGTTTTATATGTCTATGCCTCACCTCCACACTAAGACTAAATATGCTTCAAGGGCAAGAACTTTGTCTCACACATCATATCATCCAGAGCACTTACCACATAGTAGGTACCTGATATCAAATAATCAATCAACCAATAAATATTTATTAAGTACCCACTATGTGTGATAGACACTGTGCTAAGTGCTGGGGATTCAAAAAGAGGGAAAAACCAGTCTCTGTCCTCAATGATATAATCAGAATATAATCACATGCAAATAAATATATAAAAAACAAGCTATATACAAGCTAAGTAGGAAATAATGAACAGAGGGACGGCCCTAGAAATAAGAAAAGATGGGAATGACTTCCAGTAAAAGAAGGGATTTTAGTTGGGATTTAAAGGAAGCCAGAGAGATCAGTAGGCAGCCCAGAGAAGGGAGGCTGTTCCGAACATGGAGGACAATCAGAGAAAATGCCTGGAGCCAAGAGTTGAAGTATCTGGTAGCCAGAAGGCCAACTCCTATAATTAAGTAATTAACAGCACCTGCATGCAGGATTTTTAGGCAGGAAATAAGTATTTATTAAGCACCTAATGTGCACAAGGCACTGTACACTTTACAAATATTCTCATTTGATCCTCAAAACAACTTTGAGAGGTAGGCTATTATCATCTCCACTTTACAGTTGAAGAAACTGAGGCAAACAGTAAGTGACTTAACCAGGGTCACACAGATAGTAAGTGTGGCTAAATTTGAACTCAAGTCTTCCTGATTCCAGGCCCAGCTTTCTATCCACTGTGCCACCTAACTGTCCCTAGTAGGCAACATTTACCTACTTACATTAAAAAAGAAAGTGCAAACCAAACCCAATGCAACCAAAATCCGGAGGGATGTAGTAAATTGGGAAAAAATTTTTACAGCTAAGCTCGGGGATAAAGGCCTCATTTCTAGAATATATAGAGAACTGACCCAAATGTATAATCATACAAGTCATTCCCCAATTGATAAATGGTCAAAGGATATGAACAGGCAATTTTCAGAGGAAGAAATTAAAGCTATCTATAATCATATGAAAAAATGCTCTAAATCACTATTGGTTAGAGAGATGCAAATCAAAACAACTCTGAGGTACCACATCACACCTATAAGATTGGCAAACATGACAGAACAAGAAAATGATAAATGCTGGAGAGGATGTGGGAGAGTTGGAACACTAATTCATTGTTGGTGGAGCTGTGAGCGCATCCAACCATTCTGGAGAGCAATTTGGAACTATGCCCAAAGGGCTACAAAAATGTGCATACCCTTTGACCCAGCAATATCGCTACTAGGACTATATCCCCAAGAGATCATAAAAATGGGAAAGGGTCCCACATGTACAAAAATATTTATAGCAGCACTCTATGTAGTTGCCAAAAACTGGAAGTCAAGGGGATGTCCATCAATTGGGGAATGGCTGAATAAATTATGGTATATGAATGTAATGGAGTACTATTGTGCCATAAGAAATGATGAACAAGAAGACTTCAGAGAGGCCTGGAAGGACTTATATGACCTGATGCTGAGTGAAAGGAGCAGAACCAGGAGAACTTTATGCACAGCAACAACCACAGTGTGTGAGAGTTTTTTCTGGTAGACTTAGATTTTTGTAATAACACAAGAACTTCTGAAAAAAAAAAAAAAATCCCAATGGTGGACCTCAAGGCAAAATGCCTTCCACACTCAGAGAGAGAAATATGGAAGTCACTCACATAATGTAGCAGATCATGTTTGTGTATGTGTATCTGTTTGTGTATCATGTTCTGATTTGTTATACGGATTCTTTCATTTATCTTAGTCTGACTACATAGCATGACTATAGTGAAAATATACTCAATAGGAAAGTATATGTAGAATCTATACAGAATTGTATGCAGTCGTGGGGAGGGAGGGAGGTAGTGGGGGGTGGGTGGGGAGGGATAAAATCGCAATTGTATGGCAGTGATTGTTAAACATTAAAAAAATAAAAAAATTAATAAAAAAAAAAAAAAAGAAAGTGCAATCTTACCATATTAGCTAGTAGTATCCCTCATTTAATGGGAGAGTTGAAAGGAACCACAGAGGTCATCTAGTCCAACCTATCTCTAAACAAGACCCACCCACTACAGCAACCCTGACAAGCTCACTACCTTCTGGAGCAGTCAATTTCCCTTTTGGGTGTCTCTAATTAGTAGGAAGATTTTCCTCATATAAAATCAAACTGAATGCCTTAAATCATTAAACTCTGGAAGAGAGTTTGTAGATTAATAAGTCCCGATTCCTCTGCTTTACATAGTGAAGTGAACTGGGGTTGGAAGAGGTGAGAGGTCCCAGCTAACTAAAGAGAGATCAAGGACTTGATCTAAGATCTGAGTATACTTAGAGACTCTGAGAAACATGTCAAAGGTAGATGTGGCCTTCGACCAAGAATACTAGAGGTGGAAGGAGCTTAAGAAAACAGATCATAAAATATTAGCACTGGGAGAGATCTTATAAATAACCTAGAGCAATCCTCTCCTTTTACAAGAGAGGAAATAGGCCCGGAGGAAGGGCAAGATGTTAAAAGTCATACAAGGGCCAGGCCTCCTAATTCCCAGGCCATTGTTTTTGTATTATATCACACAGTTCTAAGGGGTCAAGACACCTCATGGCCCAGCCACCTGTTCTTCCAGTTATTACTTATCCCCATTCCTCCCCACCACCAAAAAACCCCCAATACCTTTTGATTTGGGATAGATATATTGATGTATTCAAATATTCATTCAATTCATTCATTCAAACATTTATTAAGTATCTACTATGTGCCAGGCACATGAATGTATGTATATATGTATGTATGCATACACAGATATGTATGCATACATATAAATATACGTAACTATCATTTATCATGGCTATATTTTTAAATGACTGTTTTGCCTTTTATGTAAATTAAAATCTGTTACCAAAAGTCAGCTGCAAAGAGAATTTCTGTTAAATGAATTCCATTTTTTCCATCAACTTCTGTTAAAAAAAATCTGAGATATGTTCCATTAGAAAAAAATTGAAGTCCTTAGACAAAAACAATTACATTTCAGAATACAGAAAACCTTTTCAAAGTATATATGTGAAAAAAAATCACTATAACTTCTGGTAAAACATTAATATACAATGTGTCCACAATGCTGATTAAAATGTCACCAAATGTAACTAAAACAGCAATCCAATGACAGAAACTCCACGGCTTCTCGTGTACATTCTTCCTCCTCTCCCCTCCTATGTTACATCCTTCACTAAGGGAGCAAGCTGTAAACTTCAGTTAATTCATACTCAATGACCCCGATTGACTTAGCTACCATTGTGTACCACACTCGATTTGCCTAAACATTTCTAACAATCCATCCAAAGCCATCTTTACTTTGGAGGCACTTTCTCATCTTTGAGTTTACTTGTTTCTTTCCAAATATCTTCAACACCTTAAAAATGGTGTAGGGAAAAAACACTGAATTTGGAATCAGAGAACCTGGGTTCAAATTCCAGCTTGCCCCCTTACTTGACTGCATGACTGAGGAGAAATCATGTCTCAGGGCCTGTTGCCTCATCTACGAAATGTGGGCTTTGGATCATGTGATGGGTAAGATCCCTTTCAGTTAGAAATAGTTTGTTTCAGTAAACAGAAGAACTGAAACATAGGATCCTTCCTCAGCAATAGAAACTCACCAAAATGTCTTCTAGTCAGCTGCTTTGCAACTGGCCAATATCCATCAATTTGCATCAGATTAGTTTATTTTTTTTCTGAGGGGCATTCTATTTGAAAACTGACAGTTTATTCATTTAACTAATGGATGATATCCTTAAGCAGTGGGCTGTCTGTAAATCAAAATTAAATTAGCTGAGCTTGGAAATTGTTGAGTGTTTTTAAAAGGAGTTTATTAATACCACACATGGTATTGTTGGGAGCAATGTGAGAGGTATGAAATGGTTGCACCCCAATTCCAAATTCCTCAAGTCTGAAGAGTACTGTCCTTAGAGTGAATCTTTAATAGAATCCATGAATTACTTAAGTTGGAAACTAAGGGAAATCAGTCTCCGTTAAGTGAGGGATTCATTTGCATTTTGTATTGTTCATTTTAATTCCCTTATTGCTATTTTTCCATACTTAACAGGAGTGATCAGGCAGTTTCATATCTGCTGGACAGACATGTTTTGGTTCCATGCAGAGGGACACATGCTCAGCCCTTTGTTGAAAGAGACATGTGATGAGCAGCTCCACGTTGCTCCCCATGTGTCCCAAAGAGGATTTGAGACTGAGCTAGGAAAAACTGTCCACTCTATGGGCTACAAGGAGAAATAGCTTTTGGCTTCATTAAAGGTGGCCCCTCTGTTGGGACACAACCAACACCAGCCCTTCCTTGGTCTTCTAGTAAAGGGGGAAGGAAGGGAAGAGAGGGCTTCTCTTCGTGTTCCCCATCAACCCCCAGCAGCGCATGGCCAAGAACATGTACATGCTTAGGGGAGCCTGAGACTGAATCTCTAATCCCTGGCTTCCACCTCTGTTTTCCTGAAGTGAACTGAGTCCACATTACCAAACAGCAATCCTAAGAAATGGACATTTCCAATCCTGCAGGTAACCTCATGAATTTAAGAGGACTAGAGTTGGTTGCCCAGAAGGAGGTGATTTCTACAACAACTAGGATTCTGAAGCTGAAAGGACTAAAGAGTCACACCTGACTGGCCAGATGATCTCTATTTAGGAGTTGCCCAAACAGTATAGATCTGAGGTAAATATGAAAAATATCTTTAATAGTCTTACAAAGTTGTCTTTCCCTTCTAGGAATGCCAGCCAGCCCTTCAGAAGAGGATTTCAAGGCCCTGTTGGCCCTTCCTATTTTTATGTTTCTTTCCCTGGGCCAAAGTCACTAAACAGCTGCAGCACTGTCTGGGCTCACTCCGCCAACTCACACTGATAATGGCAGGTTGAATCCTCAACAGGGTCATTTCTACATCAAGTTCTAGTAGCATCATGTGATGGATTCTCCAAACATAGCTTATGAGCTCCTACTGGTGTGCATCCTCTTAACAATCAGGCAGTAGACTCAATTAGCTTTTAGAAAGAGCATTTACTCAATAGCAAAATGGAAGTTACAAAGAATTTCCCACCAAAAATCTGGGGTGGGGCACATGCTCCCATAAATCCACACTGTATCCATGGTGAGTGAGGGAAGAGTGGGCATATTCCTTAAAATACAATGCTAGTGAGGCACACATGTAGGGAAAATAGGAGACGCAAAGCAACTCACAACTCTGGAACAGCATGGTCTTAAATGTTCTTTATTCCTTTGGAGACTCTTCATGAATGAGTAAATGAAGCATTTATTAAGTGCTTACTATGTGCAAAGCATAGTGCTAAGCGCTGAGGATACAAAGAGAAAAGCATTTTCTGCTCTCAAGGAGCTCACATTCTAATGGGAGAAGCAATACATATGGAAGATTTCAGTTACAAGTCAGATGGAAAGGTTCTGTGGTCCATAAAATACGGTAGCAAAGCAAATACTAAAGCCTCTGCTTTAATGTTATTTCTACTGATAATAAAATCATTTCAGTTTCTGATGTTGAACCATTTGACAGTGCCAAGGACTTAGGCAGCAAAAACTTTCTTTTCTGGGCCTTTAATAGCTGTGGCTGTAGCACATACAGGCATAGCTGACAAGCTAGCTCAGGGGTGGGGAACCTGTGGCCTTGAGGCCACATGTGGCCCTCTAGGTCCTCAAGTGTGACCCTTTAACTGAATCTAAAGTTCACAGAAAAACTTTGTTTGGATTCAGTCAAAGGGCCACACTTGAGGACCTAGAGGGCCACATATGGCCTCGAGGTCACAGGTTCTCCACCCCTGAGCTAGATATATACAGGAATTGCTTCCCAGGATGATGGCTAAAGGCACTCTATTCCTTAAGTTGGAAATTTTTAAATCCTGGTCTGTCTCCATCAGGGTCTGAGGGAAAATGATGATCAAGGTGATGGAGGTGGTAGGCTGATTTGCCTGGCAGATGATATTTCCTGTCTCTCCCTCAGATAGTCTCATTATTTCAATTAGGCTGGCTTTCCTGCCCTATAGGTAGCAATTGGTTGACAGTTGGTAGAAATAGCCAGCTCCTTCTCCAAAGGACCTGATTCCACAAATAATGCCTGTGAGGACTGGGCTGGAAGCAGCACTGATGGTTTGGGGTGGGGATGCCATCATTCCTACAGCCACTATGTCCATCTGCCTCTTGGTGGCAGTTGGTCAGCAGCTGTTGCTGGCAGAGCTAGACTGGGCTGGTTTTTTGCAGGGCATGGCATCTCCATTGGATAGATGGCATGCTCCTCATAGGGTACAGCATCTTGACCAGACAGGTTAATCCACTGCCAGGCAGAGTCAAGTAGGTCATTTAGCTGCTGAGCTGGATCCTCACTGGGCTCAGCTGCTGCCCAACTAGGTAAGGCTGGGTGGCCAACCACTGGGCTCTTCACAGGGTATGACATTTTTGCTGGAGAAATCACTGACCTGGGCTCCCAGGATCCATACCATTCTAGAGGCCACAGCTGACATTCTTCTCCAAAACAAGGGCTCATGTGCCTTACAGCAGCTACCATGTTTGCGTGACTGTCTTTCCCCATCTGTCTGTAGCCACTTCCATTCTGCCAGCCATTACTGCCCCTAGTGGCTGCTACTCCTGAGGCCATCCATCTCCCACAGCCAACAGGATCTCTTATGGGAACTCCAGATCTCCTGCACTCACCTAGACACTTCCATCTTAAGGTTGCTACTCAGCGACCTACTCAGAAAAGGAAACAGAAAAATGGTGGCCCCGCCCCAGGCACAGACTTGAGTCAGCAGACCATGTACTTGAAGCTACCTTGTGACCAGGTGGGACACTGGGAAGCTGCCTTTCCCCCACCTAGCTTTCAAGAGGAAACTTAGAGCAGCCCCTCCCACTTCAAAATCAAAAGTCAGACAGAGAAAAATAGAGAAAGAGCTCTAGGTAAGGGGAGAGAGAGAGGAAGAAGAAAGGGAAGGAGAAAGAAAGAGAGATTGAGTGGGGGAGGAGAGAGGGAGAGACATGGATGGGTGATTCATCCCTTTTGTGTGGTCACTCAGTTTCAGCTCAACAATCCAAATCACCATTTCTTCCAGCTTTACAGCCATGAATACATGTCTGGGCCTAGGGTCAGCGAGACCTGAATTCAAATTCTGACCCTTATTAGGTGTGTAGCTCTGGGCAAGTGATTGAATCTGTCTGCCTCAGTTTCTTCACCTATAAAATGGATATGATAATAGCACCTACCTGAGAGAGCTGTTGTAAGGATCAAACTAGATATTTGTAAAGGGCTTAGCATAGTGTCTAGCACATAGTAGGTGCTTAAAAAATGCTTGTTCCCTCCTTTCCCTCCCACATCATCACACCTGAGTTATCCCAGCTGGAAATATGCTTCCCCCAAACCTCCATATAGTTCCTTAGACTAGACTCAAGCAGGTAATATCTGTTATTGGCTCACATTATATAGCAATCCTGGAAAAAAGTGGACATTTCCAGCCCTGTTAGCAACCTCATGAGTTCAAGAAATTGGGAGCAACTTGTCTAGTAGGAGGTGAGTTCTGCAACAACTTCTAGGAAGAGAAGGGCACCCCAGCTAGAAGAGTCAGTCCTGCTCCAGCAGGATCATCTGTACTTCCAAGTCATTCAGAAAGTACAGATGTGAGGTGAATGGGAAATAGCAAGTGATCAGTGCTACAAGGTATCTTTATCTTCCAGGAGAGTATAATAGGAGTGATGGCTTACCTTTCATGTTTTAAGTCTTTAAAGTATTAGGTATTCACACTTATGAGTTCTTTGTGTTTTAAGCATTTCTTTTGTGGTAGAGAAAAGAAATATAGTGCAATACCTGTTATCTACTTTGTACACTGAGTACCTTTTCTAAAAGGGACAACTACTATCCTATTAATCCACTTTAGGGGAGACCCTAAAATATAAGCCATCCTTTAGCAAGAATCCAGAACATATATCCCTCCCCAGAGAGTCAGAGCATGCATACCCAACTCCATAGAAGGTACCCCAGTCCAGAAGATCAGGAAGTTCTCCTTATGATGACTCTTATATTTATGTGTATATACATACATATATACATATACGTATGTACATATGTCATTTTTCAATGGTTGACCTAAACCATAGACAATTACTCAAAAGACTCAAGAAAATAGAAAGGTTATTCGATGGATTCACTAAAGTAACCCTTGAAGTAGTTCAGTGGAATATACCAGATAAGAAAGCATCATAAACAAATGATCTCAATGGGCCATATTTGATAAACCTAAGAACAAAAACTCCCTAGTAAAAGACTTCCTAGTCAAAAAGAACTGCTAGAAAAAGTAGAAACTACTTAGGCAAAAAATATATATATTTAGATTAGCACCTGCCATCACATACCACAACTAAGCTCCAAGTAGATATGATAGAAATATAAAAAGTCACAGCTTTTTAAAAAATTGGAGGGAAATGGATAAAGGTGCATGATTAGTGGGAGAAACAAGAGATAAAGATCACAAAAGATGGGATAGACAACTTCAATTACACGAAACTGAAAAGCTTTTGTGCACATAAAAATGGTATAGCTCAGTTTAAGAGGAGAAACTGTCAAATAGAGAAAAATTGTTTGCATTAAATATCTCTAATAAAGATTTGACATCCCAAGATTTATAGGAAACTAACACAAATATATAAAACCAAGAGCTACTGCCAATAGCTAAGTGGCCAAAAATATGAACAGTGTTTTCAAAAGAAGAATAGAAACCTATAAATATCCATTTGAAAACACGCAAATGAAATTAAAAGAAATTCAGATAAATACAAATTAAAACAATTATGAAGTTTCACCTCCTACCCAGCAAACTGACAAAGGTGACAAAAGATGGAAATAGTCAAAGTTGAAGAAAGGCAGACTAATAATACAATGCTACTAGAGCTATGAACTGATCTAACCATTCTAGAAAATAATTTGGAATCTTGTCCCCAAAAAGTGACTAAAGTTTCCATAGCCAAATAGATCAATGACATAAAAAGGTTATATACATACACATGTGTATGTGTGTATGTGTCTGTATACACACACATACCCATATACACACCAAAATATTCATAGCAGTACTTGTTTGTGGTAGCAAAGAACTAGAAACAAAGTAGGTACTTAATATGGAAATATCTAAACAAATTGTAGTTCATGACTGTAATGAATGAACGAATATGAGGAATACAGAGCAAATTGGTAAAACTTAACTGATGCAAAGTGAAGTAAGCAGAACCAGAAAAACTGTATACATAGTGACTGCAAAGAAAAATAAAATGAAATAGACCCCAGGGAGAAAAAGTACCTCCCTCCTTTCATTGGAGAGGTAGGGGACTATGGGTATAGAATGTTGTACATACTGTCAAACACAATTGCTGTGTCAAATGTTTTTGCTGAACTACTTTAAAAAAAATCCTTAGTATAGAGGAAGGCTCACTAGGTAGGAGGAAAGAAAGGTCTATTGAAAAACAGATGTGATGCAACAAAAAGCATCAACAAAATGAATTTTTTTTTAAAAAGAAACTACATGGTTTTGTAATTAAACTTGAAATATTGATGTTTTGCTGCAAAAAAAACATTTTGGAAATATAAAATACAAACACCAAGCCACATGACTCTGGCAGCCATATTTTATAAAAAGCTCACTCGGCATAGGAGATTAAACTATCATGAGGTAAGGATTGCCTGTCATTTCATTGGCATACAAACTCTTAGATGAGAAAACTCCCTACCAGTACATGTTGGCATGTTCTCTGGAACTTATAGTCTCAGAGAGTTGCCTGGAACACTGAGAGGTTAAATGACTTGCCCAGGGTAACATGGCCAGAATGGGTCAGAGGCAGGACTTGAACCCAAGTCTTTATGGTAACACATCCAACTCTATCAAGCAGGCCACGCTGCCTATCATATGGTATATTATAATAATAATGCCACATTTATACAGGACTTCTGGCTCACAAAGCACTCTTAAAATCTAACTCTAGTCAAGGGGTAGGGAACCTTCAGCCTTGAGGCCCCCTACGGCCCACCAAATCCTCAAGTGCAACCGTTTGACTGAATCCAGATTTCATAGAACAAATCCCCTTAATAAAATGACTTGTTCTGTAAAATTTGGACTCAGTCAAAAGACTACACGCGAGGACCTAGAAAGTCACAGGTGGCCTCAAGGTTGAAGGTTTCCCACTCCTGCTCTAATCCATTAATTATATTATCATCCTTATTTGGCAGATAAGGAAACTTAGGATCAGAGAGGGAAAGAGGCTTACCCCACAACTGCACAACCAGTAAGCGTCAAAGGTAGGATTCCAACTCAGGTTTTCTGATATCAAGCCCCGGGCTGCTTCACTTTACCAAGTATGCTCCTACAGCACTTTAAAAATATGCCATCCAAATAATCAGATTAACCTTGTACAACAAGGTAAAATTATCAATGTCTGGTAGGGTGTAAATCAAGTAGATTACAAATATAAGTGAAATTCATATTGTATATGTGTGTGTGTCCACATGTATACACACACACACACGTATCTCCAAAAGACGTTTTCCATTTTTACTTCCTCTAGAAGTGGAGATGAGTATTTCCAGGTTGATATTTATAGCATTTCAGTGACTACTGAAATCTATATCACTAAATCTAAAAGAGCGGACATGAGGTCATCTAATAGGATCAGTACCTGGATGATGTTCCCACCAAGTAGTCATCCAGCCTTAGCTTAAACACCTCAGCTGAGACGAGACCCATTGCCTTCCAAAGCAGCTCATTCCACTTTAAAGAGTTCTAATTGACAAGAACATTTTCCTTATATAAAATCTAAATCTGACTCAGTGCAACTTCAACCCATTGTCCCTAATTTTGTCCTCAGGGGCCACGAAGAACCAATTTAATCCCTCTTCCACTTGACAACTTACTCTTCCAGTACCTTAAGATAGCTGTCATGTTCCCCCTGAGTCTCCTCATCTCCAGGCTAAACATCCCCAGTTCCTTTAACCAATTCTCATATGGCAAAGTTGGAGTTCACATAAGGAAATATACGTAATGTAAGCTGAGGTGAGTTCAGTATTCTGAAAATGAGCACTGTGGCTAACATCACAATTAATGACTCTTGCTCATGCTTCCGTCCTCCATCCCTGCCCCCTAATTCAAAGCCCAGACTTCCTTCAAAAACCACTTCAAACGGCAACTTCTTGACAAAGCCTTCCCAGACTAATCTCAGACCAGCATGATCTTCCTCCTTATTCTGAATGCATACAGCATCTACACTTTGACACATTTGTTTTTATACTGTCTTGAACTGTTTGCTAAATTAGCTTATGTGAATAACTTGTTGCCTCCACTTGATTTTAAGAGCCTCGAGGCTAGGAACCATACTGTCTCAGCTTTCACATTTTTTTGTGTCCCCCACAGCCTGGAGTAGGAAATAGGTACTTAAAAGCTTGTTGAAATTCACTAAGAAAAAGGAACGAAAGAAAGAGAGAGAGAGAGAAAGAAAGGAAGGAAGGAAGAAAGAAAGAAAGAAAAAGAAGGAAAGAAGGAAGGAAGGAAGGAAAGAAGGAAGGAAAGAAGGAAAGAAAGAAGGAAAGAAAGAAGGAAGGAAGAAAGAAAGGAAGGAAGGAAGGAAGGAAGAAAGAAAGAAAAAGAAGGAAAGAAGGAAGGAAGGAAAGAAGGAAAGAAAGAAAGAAAGAAGGAGAGAAAGAAAGAAGGAAAGAAAGAAAAAGAGAAAGAAAAAGAAAGAAAGAAACTAATCATTTTCAGAGAATTAGAACAGTACCCGGTCCTTACCCGAGTGCTTTTTGAGTGATGAACTGATATCTGCCTTTCGATAATAAAAGAATAAAGGATGAGTTCACAGGCTAAGTGCTTTGACAGTAGCAGCAAGATGAATTACCACCATTACCTAACGATGTCATTTACAATAATACACATATTTCCCTGGTCACAATGCAGGGCAGCGGATAAAGCCCGTGGGGGCTAGCTGTATGCTATTTTCATTGACAACAGAATTCTAAATGGCATTCAAGCTTGCAGCAGGGGTCCAAAACCAAGTACAAGTAAAGACCACCCTCGGCGATCTTGTTTTTAAAATTACTGAGGCGTATTACATATTGACTGTATTCTTAATAGCTAGTCATTGTGGTAGCCTCTAATGAAAACGAGCTGACAAATCAGAAGATTGGATTCCACTCCATCACTTTCCAGCACTTTGCCTTTGATCAAGTATATCGCATCTAACCATTCTGGGTCTGTTTTCTCATCTTGAAATGGGGGAGGGGGGGGACGGGGCTGGACTAGAGGGTCTCCAAGGTCCCTACCCACCCTAACTGTGTATTCTGGGATTCTTTCCCTCTCTGACATCCTAGGTTCTGAGGTCCCCTCTGACTAGGGCATTCTATTTGCAAAAGAAAAATATCAATAACTTGGGTATCTACTGACGACAAGCAAGTTGAGTCATTGGCACAAGGAATAAGAGATGTTGGAGAAGCTCTGGGCTTACTTTGCAGTGTACCAGAATTATAGTGTGCTTAAGACAGTACCCAGGAGGACCTCATGCAACATGAAAGCTGCCAAAACAAAGCATCTTAACTCAAAACTCTCTGGGTGTTGGCAGACTTGACAGAATCACTAAAGATATCTCATCACAAAAGCCACCAATCCTTTTAAAATCTTACAGCTTTAACAGAAACTCACATTCGTTTCTCCTTGCACTGTTTTTTTTCTTTCTTTTTTTTATTATTCACAGTTATTGATGATGCTCTAAGAAGTAGCCTGGCCTCTTCGTGTGCCGGGAAGACCTGGGTCCAAATGCCATCTTGGACAGTTACTAAACGATTTATTCAGGCAGAACACTTTAATGTCTATGTTAACTCCAACAACTCCCTAGGACTTATCCATCAAGTCATGTACAGTTGCAATCTGCGTAGCTGCCTTCCCTCCTGGAACTCCCAAATGACAGCTCCAATTGAGCTAACTCTAACCTGGCAAAAATGCAGGGCTGTAGAAGAGAGGTGAGTTTTTTCGAAATCTTATTGAATAAGAGAAGTAAAAAGTGGTTGTCAGAAAGCATACAGGTAGCAACTGCCCTCAAAAGTGAGGGGCCGCAGAGTGGCCGGGCAGCAGCAATAGCTAACAACAGGAAAGCAAAGGATGTTCGGGAAGCCGAGTTGCCAGACCGGGGTACCAGGGGCTCTGGCAGCAAACAGCTGTGTAATCTTGGGCAAGTTAAAGAAACGAAAACAAAAGACAAATCAAAAAACGAAAACGAAAAAACCCAACCCATCACCTTGAGTTGGACTACACGGTAGCTCTTGGCTTCTAAGGTCCCTTTACCACATCTGACCTGCTGTGTTTTGTGTTCAGAAGGTCTTTGCCCAGAACGTCTCTAACATTCTATGTCAACGCAAATGAAGCAAGCAAGCATTTATTAAGCAGGTCCTCCGTGGGCACTGGGTCCGCAAAGACGCCCCGGACCAAGAGTGCCGAGTCCCTTCCAGGTCTGACATTCTCTAATCTCTAAGTCACCTCCACGGGACTCCAGAAACGAGTGCCAGAGGCCTCGAGGCTGGCAGGACTGCCCCGGGGGCAGCGAGGGGCAGCGCACAGGGCTGCTGCCACCGCTGCGGCTCGCGATCCTGGGGAGCCGGGCAAAGTGAGCGAGCGCCCTCGGGGCCGGGGGAGGGAGGGAGAGAGGGAGGGGGGCGGCTGCTACTCACCCCCGCTCTCCTACGTCCCTGTCGTCGCCCCACTCGCGGCAGCCCCAGCAGGGGGCAGGGGCGGGGCGGGGGCGGGGGCGGGGGGAGGGGTGGGGCGGAAGGGGGAGGAGGTGGCGCCGGCGTCCGAGGGCGAGCGCGGGGGGCGGCCAGCTGGGGGGGCCGGGCCGGGCCGGGGGCGCGCGGGGGGCGCGCAGGGGGCGCGCGCAGGCGGCGGGCGCGCGCCGCGGTACCCGGGCGGACGGGCGGGCGCGCAGGGGAGGGGGCGCCCTGCGCTCGCCGGCGCCGCCGAGGCCAGCACCATCGACGGGCGCGGGGCGGCTGCCGGCCGGCCGCTGCCCGGACCCTCCGGCGGGACCTAGGCCCGAGCCCCGGGCGAGAGCGCCGGCTGCGCCCTCGCCCTCGGGCCCCGGCTCCCGGCCCTCGGCCCCGGCGGCCACACAGCGGCGGCGGCGGCGGCGGTTCCCTCGCGGGGCCACGGCCGCAGCCGCATCCTCTTCCTCCTCCTCCTGCCTCCTGCCTCCTCCTCAGCAGACACACGCGCTCGCACACACAGGCTCACACACTCACACACACATACACACACACGCGCGCACACTCACACACACAGCCTCGCTGCTGCCACCGCCGCCGCCGCGGCGGCCGCCGCGGCTCCCTGGCCGCCGTCGCCTAGCAACTGCGCGCATGCGTCTTCTCGCCACTCTCCCCCCCACCCCTGCACCCCCCCCCCCCCCCCCCCCCCGCCAGCTCCGGCAGTGGGCTCCAGAAGCGATGCCCTGGCTCCCAGCGCCGAGGCTGGCGCGGGGGGGTAGGGAGGGAGGGGATGGATGGACGTGGACTTGCTCTGAAGTCATAGCCTCGATCACGGGATGGCACAGCCGGAAGGGATCTGACACATCATTGAGGCCAACTCTTCTTTAAGAAAGGAGGAAACTGAGGCCCGGGGAGGGGAAGTAAGTTGCCCAAGGTCATGCAGGTGACACGCAGGTATCGGAGGAGAGAGTGGAACCGAGACCCTCCGACTCCACAATAGGGCTTCGGACCTGGAATCAGAGAGCTTGGGTTCAAATCCTTCCTATGAGGATTATACTTATGTAACCCTGGACAAGTCACCCCTCTGGACCCCAGTTTCCTCTTCTCTAAAAAGAAGGAGCAAAATTAGCTGGCCTCTGAGGTCCTTTCCAGCTCTAGTTCTAAGATCCTATGGGTGACCTTGAGCAAATCCCTTCTCCTTCCCTGGGCCTCAGTTTCCTCAACTCTGTGAAAGGAGGGGGTTGGATCTGAAGTGTCCTCCGAGGTCTGTTCCAGCTCTAGATTTTCTTCCTACGTGGGACCTTGGACAAGTCACTTCCCCTCTGAGCCTCAGTTTCCTCCTCTGTAAAAGGAGGGGCTTGCCTCCGAGGTCCCTTCCAACTGTCAATCTGGGATCCATTCTCTGTGATCCAAATCTAGAGCTCTTTCCACTGTGTCCCAAGTTGCTCTGGGGTCAAAGAATCACAAGATCTCAACCTTGGAAGGGACTTTAGAGATCAGTCATTTGCTCAAGGTCATTCAGTGGGTTCACCACAGATCCAGGAAGTTAATACAGGATTTGTTGTGCCTAGACTCTCAGGATCATGCTACTCTTGCTTTTCCAGGTCTTCTCAGCCAGACTAAAGATTTGCATTTCAAAATCACTTTAAAGTTTTCCTCTCAGCAACCCTGTAGTGACACAAGGGAAAGCAGTAATATACCCATTTTACAGAAGAGCTGACACCCAGAGAGTTTAAATGACTCTCTGAGGTCCCTTATTTCTAAATCCTAGGTGCATATACTTTCTCAAGAACAATGTGCCTATGTGGTTTACTTGATAGCCAGAGGAACCAGGTTTCAATCCCCATCTACCACTTGCTAGCTATGTGGCCTCAAGACACTTAATCTATCTGGGCCTCAGTTTCCTCATTTGTCAAATGCAGAGGTTGGACTAGATGACCTCCAAGGACCCTTCAGGCCCTGAACCCATGAATATATGTGACCCAAAAAGCACAGCCAACTCCAAATCAGTGTTCTTTCCACTAAATTAAACACAGCATGAGATGATTTGTAGCTGCAAATGGGCCTAAGCTCCAAGACAGACCCCCTATGTCTTAAATATTCATAAGAAACCTGAACTATCTCCATCTTTATCTCACATCCAAAGACATGAAAAAGAGGGAAAAAAGCAGGACAGCAAAACCAACCAACCAATTCATCATATCTAGCACGATATGCAATACTCCATACCCATGGTTCCCCACCTCAACAAAAAGCAGGGAAGGGGGGGCCAGGGGAGGTATATTTTTGGTATATTTTTTCTTCTCTAGGGTCAAACTTATAGGAGATACATTTTTTTCTTTTTTCCTTTTGGTCTTCCCATCAACATTATTATAGTCATTGTATAATTTTTTCCTAGTTATACTTACTTCACTTTTTATCATTTCATAGGATTTAGAGTTGGAAAGACTTTTGTTCTGGTTGTTCAGTCGTGTCTGACTTGTTGTGACTCCATTGGGTGGAGATACTGGAGTGGTTTATCATTTCCTTCTCCAGTTCATTTGATAGATGAGGAAACTGAGGCATACAGGGTTAAGTGACTTACCCAGCTAGTATGTATCTGAGGCGATATTTGAAATAGAATCTTCCTGACTCCCAGGCTTTATCCACTGCAGCGCCACCTAGCTGCCTGGAAAAGCCTTTAGACTGAATAATCCAACCCACTGAGTGTACAGGTGAAAAAACTGAGTCATAGAAAGATTAAGTGAGAAGTAGAAAGTGGGAGAGGTAGGATTCAAATTCAGGTCCCTTCATTCCAAATCTAAGCTCTGTATTCTTCATATTCAACATTTCTTACAACATGGGATAGTCCCTCACATTCAAGTACTCTAATTTGTTCTGCCATTCCCCAAAAGGAGAATCAATTTTTTTCTAGTTCTTTTCTATTGCACAAATACATCATATTTTGATGTATATGAGGACTTTCATCTTAGCATTGCCCTTCAAGATTGCTTTATTATCTAACATAGTGTTACCTTTAACCGCCATCCCTCTCTCTCTGCTCCACCATGAAATCAAGTATTTCCTGACTCCTTTATGTTTCCTGACTCTTTAGCTTTTCCGATTTAGTCTCCTTGTCATGACAATTGATTTATGTCATAGAATTCTAAATCTAGAGCTGGAAGGAACATCAAGGGCCATCTAGTTTACCCACCCACCCCATTTTACAGATGAGGAAACTGAGGCCTAAGGAAGGGAAGGAACTTGCCCATGGTAACACCTAGGATTCCAGGTCTAGACCTGTAAAGAGGGACTTTAGGGGCCCTCTAGTCAAACCTCCTCATTTGATAGATGAGGAAACTGAGGCCCAGGGAGGGGAAGTGACTTACCCTAGGGTCACATAAGTAGTAATCATCAAAGGGTGAATTTAAACCCATTTCCTCTTACTCTAAAAAGCCCTTTCCATTGTACCAAGCTTCCTGACATGCTGTATTGGTTAGAATGCTGCATGAAATTATCATAGTATTGTTGTGCCTATGTCTCTTCCATCCAGAGAACATTTTTCATCATCACTAATTTGTCTGAATTTCCTACTATATCTTTTCCTCATTTTTACTTTTCTAGCTTTATATAAATTTTGATCTTTGTTCTAACAAGTCAGTGATCCAACTGTACACAAACAGCTGACTCAGAAATGACTTTGATATCAGTAATGAATTGTTTCCTTTTTGTTAAAATATAATCAGTTTCATTTTACAGGATGTTGTCTGATGCTTGTCATGTCCAGCGCCTACTGATCCTGCTTCTTGAAAATAGTCTTTATGATCTCGAGGTGTGTGGCTTCAGTGCCATTTCCAAGTTTTTGGCTTCTCCCATTCTTGATCCCTAGTTTCTAATATATTCCTCTCCATCCGTGTCTATTCCCATCTTGGCACCATGTATCAAAGTCTGGGATTTGGAGGGGGGGGACTGGAGGCAAGGAGGAGAAATGGGGTTTAAATCACACCTGGTATTTCATTGATGTAGGGAACTTCAAGTCTCAGCTCAAGTCCTGCCTTCCACAAGAAGCCTTTCATGGTTATCTTAATGTTAGTTAGTGCTTTCCTTCTGAGGTTACCTCCAAATTAATCTTGTACATATCTTGTTTGTTCATAGTTGTTTGACTATTGTCTTTCCATTAGACTGTGGGCTCCTATAACAGCAAGCAAAGTAGGATTTTTGCTGTTTTTCTGGATTGAGTTGTAACCAATCAGATATGTGCACATGGGCTCTAGCCAATGAGATGCGTACATGTAGGTTCCAGCCAGATACTGAGTAGAACTGTATATAAAGAGAGAGTTGCTGTTGAAAAAGCAGACCTGAAGGGAGCCAGCCTTGAAGGGGTGAACCAGCATTGAGAAGAAGACAGCCCTCCGAGCTGAGGAAAGAGACCCCTGATGGCAGAGACTTGTTGTAGGAGCCTCCGAACTTAGCAAGCAAATAGAGCTGGAGGGCAGAAACATGCCCATGAGGCTTAAGCCCTTTTGAGAGCTGTTGAAGTAAACTAAGCTCTTAGCACACAGCCTCTGGACTTCGGAGGTGAATTGAGATGATGGTGCTGGTGGTGTGTGTAAGTATTGCTGTTGGATTGTTGAGCTTTGTTTTCCCAGAGGCAGAAGTTTCGGGCAGGAGCTGGGACAGCTTGGAGTGGAGCAGTCCCCATGAGCTGAGACATGGAGCAGGAGTGGAGAACTGCCTACGTGTGAATCCAGGGGAGAGTTAGGAATAGGCAGCCCATGGGGCTTGGAAGTCAACCTCCAGTTAAGATGAAAAAGGACTTTACTTGGACACTTAGTATTGGTTAGGAAGATTATTCTTACTGTGACCAAGAGGCGGATGGTGTGGACTTTACTTGTACACTTGGTATTGATTAAGGATGTTTCTATGAATGCTATACTTTACTTTATTGAACAATGTTTAATTTATTGCCGAAAAAAATAGAGAGTTCATTATACTATGTGATTAGACTCTTGAAATTATTCAAGCAGCAGTCCTCAGGTGTGCTGCCATGATTGGTGTTACAGTTTCTTAAGGACAGGGACTGTTTTCCCCTTTCTTTGTATCCCTAGCACTTAGTTCCTGTACATAGTAAGTGCTTAATAAATGTTTGTTGACTTTTTTTGGTTTGTTGTTCAGTCACATCCCACTCTTTCTTATTTCACTCTTCATGACCTCATTTTGGGTTTTCTTGACAAAGATACTAGAGTGGTTTGCCAGTTCTTTCTCTACCTCATTTTACAGATGAGGAAACTGAGTCAAACGGGATGAAGTGGCTTGCTCAGGGTCACACAACTAGGAAGCATCTGAGGCTAGACTTGAACTCAGGCTTTTTTGACTGTAGGCTCAATGTTCTATCCACTGTGGCATCACCTAGCAAGCTCCCTCTCCCAACAGCACCAACTGTGCAGCTTAAGAGAGAGTTGCTTGCAGAGCTGAAAGGTTAAAAGATTTGCCCACTGTCCCACAGCCAGTGTATGTCAGAGGCAGGACTAGAATTCAACTGCCTCTCCTGTCAGAGTATATGTTGGTTTCATTTGGAGAGGTTTGTTGAGGGGAGGTTTCGTGGAAGAGGTAGCTTTGACCTGATCTTTCAAATACAAATAAAAACATAAATAGGAAAATGGCAAAGTAAAAAACCAGGCTACATGGATACCAGTGTTTCTGGGGAACAGCAAAATCCAAGGACCAGGAAGAGATACAAGAGATTCAGAATGTCTCTGTCCCTTCATTCTCTTCAACTTATGTCTGTGTATAAACTCCGGTTCTTTTTACAGTGGTCTTTTTGCAAAGTGCTTCAATAAGAGATGACCAAATGCCCCATGAAGTATTGTTTCCTGTTGCCTTTGGGTACAGGATTAAGACCAATTTTGCCTGCTCTTTTATTCACCTCTTCCAAGAGACCCTGGGAATCATCTTTCCACATAGATGCAACGTCTTCCTTCTGATTTTGTTTATAGTGAGAATGGCAAGATTCCTACGACTCAGTTCCTCCAACTGTATGGACAGCTAAAAACAGCATGATTCTTAGGTGCTTCTGTCCAGTTTCTGCACCACTCTGCTACCATCACTGAAAAAATAGAAGACCCCAAAGAACTGGAAGCCATTTGAAGTTGTCCTTTGTTGCATGGGGTGCCAAAAGAATTCATCACCTTACTGATAATTAGCCTCTCTGTGTTTAATCAGGCTGGCTCTTGGAAAGCAGACTCCCTCAGTTGCTGAACTCACACTCAGAGCCTTTATAGCATGGTACTCTGCTGCTATAGCCTTCAAGAAGCCAGGGTCATCTCTATGCCACAATGAGATATTGGAATAGGACTTTGTGGAGGAGTGAAGGATAAGGAACACATATTTCAAAGATTATAAAAAGAACACTAAGCTCAATGGGTATATAGCCTGACCCCTTTTTCAGGGGTTCTAGAAAGCTAGCCCAGGTTCAAAGCATGCATCCAATTCACAACTCACAAATCTTCATCATTTAAAAAAAACTTATGGGAGGCAATTGAGGTTAAGTGACTTGCCCAGAGTCACACGGCCAGTAAGTGTTTGAGGTCATATTTGAACTCAGATCCTCCTGACTCCAGGGCCAGTGCTGGCATTGTGCCACCTAGCTGCCCCAAAATTAGGCAAATAGGGTGAAATGACTCTCCCGGGATCACACAGCTAGTAAGTGTCTGAGGCCAGATTTGAACTTAGAAGGATGAATCTTCCTGATTCCAGATCCAGCACTCTATCCACTACAGCGCCACCTAGCTCATTTTTTTTTTTTTTTTTACCAAACCATCCAGAAAGATTCCCACACTACTAGTCAGAGAAGTAACATTTAGTTAGAACACATATGACTAGGAAGCACTTATGGAAAAGGTACACATATAGGGAATATCTGTAGCTAGGGAAACTCACACTCCTAGGGCTATGTTCCTGCTGGTGCATACCCATCTCTGGAGGTACACATTGCAAAGGTCTTCTGCTGGTCCCATCTTTCAGCCATATGCTGGTTCTCTGCTACATCTCTGTTGCTCCCACTTGCTGTTTCTCCACTGAATTGCAACCTTTCCACTATGGAGGAAGGGAATCTTAGCTCTTTTTACTCATAGCTACCTCAGCTCTTGTGATTCAGTTCTACAAAGAGTCAATCAGAGAGGTCCTTATATATTTGGTCTATCTCCTTAAACTTATTTTCTTTCTGTTTCAGTAGCTATTCTTTGAATTTAGTGTATTCTTTGAGCTCAAGTGAGAAAATTCTTTTCAACTCCCATCATGCTCCTGATCCATGAAAATTGTCCCAGGAGCCTCACTTAGGAAGACTGCAACAGGTACTGCTGATCCCTCCGGTTCTAGAGAAGAAAAAACTAAGATCTAAAGAGGGAAAGTAAATTTCCCAAAGGCACACAACCAGTTAACCATAGAGCCAGGATTTAAGTTCAGGCCTTCTTAGTCACAATGCAGTAAGTACTCTTGAGTTGGGGCAGCTAGGTGATACAGTGGATAAAGTGTCAAGCCTGGAGTCAAGAGGATTTATCTTCCTGATCTTTAATCTGGCCTCAGACACTTCCTAGTCATGCGACCCTCGGCAAGTGACTTCACCCTGTTTGCCTCGGTTTCCTCATCTGTAAAATGAGCTGGAGAAGAAAATGGCCAATCAGTTCAGTGTCTCTGCCAAGAAAACCCAATATGGCACACAAAAAGCCAGACATAACTGAAAGACTAAACAACAAAAACTCAAATTAAGGAGCATTGAATGATAGAGTAGGTGTCTTTTGTTCAAAAATCAACCTAGCTTATTTCAGAGAGGCTCATCACTAAAAGCCTGGCAAACTAGAGTAGGTCCTTTGTCTTTTTACTTTGGCCACAGTAACTTATGAAATGATCTATTAAGGTATAAAGAGGTAGGAATCTGCACCAGTGAAGGAAGGCTCAACACTAGTTAAAATCTCAGAGATATAACCAGGGCCAGGCCTCTGAGACTTTTCCCCAAGGTACCAATGTCGAGGGGAGGCACACTTCCTCTCACTAGTGATCCAAAAACCACAATCTCCATATCTTGTAGAGACTGACCAACACCCTACTCCCTTGTTCAGCCCTTCTACGAGCTTTCTCCAGAGTCATTTCCCTCTATATACCATCCTGGCTGCTCATGCCCTGTTGGGGCACAGTTGACAGGTCAACACCTTTTCCGGAGCATCTAAATACAAAGTTGGACTGTCCACTGGGCCTCCATTGCTGCCACCCACCCCAGACCACTACCACTATACCACCTTCCATACTCTAAAATCTCTTCAAGTATAAATAAGAAAAAAGTAAATAATAATTTGTACTTATGCCTACTCTGATTTAACCTAGCCATTACCACCACCCAAAAAGATAGACTATCCTCAGAACTCTTTTATGAGTAAATGAGTGAATATGTGAATGATGAATGAATGAAAAAGAGTTTATTTGGTACTTATGTGCCTGGAACTATGCTAAGTACAGGGACTACAAATGCGAAAAGCAAAGAATAGTTTTCCTCAAGGAGCTTACCTTTTAGGAGGAGAAGACAACACCCACCCACATACACACATACGTATACACACACATACAGATGAGCACACATACACTCACATATATAAGATAAATCTCTATATATGTGTGTATACATATGTAGATAGATAGATAGATAGATAGATAGATAGATAGATAGATAGATAGATAGATAGATAGATAGATAGATATGGAAGTAGTGGTAGAGCAGGGTGCTTTGGTTAAAGGTCACAGGGATGGTGAGTGGAGTCATTGGATAACCAAGTGACCATCCTTTCCATAATTCTATTCCCAAAGGTAAAAGTAGAAAAAGAAAGGAAAGGAGTTTACCAGCTCTCACCAATCAGAAACCCAGAGCCCCAGGGTAGAGGTGGGGGCTGGATCAGAGGATCATGGCCAAGAGATGACCAGGGAGCAACACTGTAGGTCGGGGTTAGGCTAGATCTGGGTTGATGAGGGCAGCTGAATTAGGAGGCTCAGCAGGCCCTAACCTACTAGAACAGACAACACCAGCAGTCAAACAAACAAAAAATAACTTAAACCTGATGTTTGGGGGTATCCATCAATGGTTGAATCATGGGAATCATCTGGTGGGGATGTAGAGAAGTCCAGACAGTGAGGAGTGGAGCAGAGAGCAAGGTGAACATAGCCTAGGCACCCTATACAATGGTATCTGAGCTAGGGATTCACCAGTTCAAAGGGAGGATCACAAGACAGAGGCATCTCCAGGATGAGAAGGCTCCTGATGATCTCTGAAGTCCAGAGAGTCAGAAATAGAGCCCTGCCTCTCAGTACTGCACAGACACCTGGTACCAACTCAGTTTGGTTTTTTTAGTTGACCACACTCTCTTGTTCCAAGTCTGAACCCATCTTCTCCGTTCCACATCGGAACTGCCCTTCCTCCCACCTGAAGGTTTGATGAATCACCAACACCAATAGCCTGTGAAGCTCATTACTTTTTTTAAATAATTAATTTATTTTTAGTTTTCAACATTCACTTCCATAAGATTTTGAGTTTTAAATTTTCACCCCTCACTCTCCTCTCCCTTCTCCAAGATGGCATGCAACCTGATATAGGCTCTACTTATGCATTCATATTAAACATATTTTCACACTAATCATGATATAAAGGAGTAAAACTAATGGGAAGAACCACGAGAAAGAAAAAACAAAACAACAAAAGAAAACGAGAGCAAATTGTCTGCTTTGATCTGCATTCAGACTTCATAGTGCTTTCTCTGGATGTGGACAACATTTTTCATCATGAGTCTTTTGGAATTGTCTTAGATCCTGGCATTGCTGAGAAGAGCTAAGTCTATCAAAATCAGTCACCACACGACGTGGCTGTTACTGTGTACAATGTTCACCTGGTTCTGCTCACTCATTTGGAGGCTCACTACTTTTGAAGAGGCTTAGAAAACATACATTTTTAGGTCATCTTTTTTTTCCAATATGAATAAACAATTCTTCAAATTGTTTCTCAAGGAACCCACAAGGGCTTGCAATGAATTCTAATATTCGTGGTTGAAATGAAGGAACGGAGTAAATAGGCAATAGCTAAAAGAATGGAGAAAATTAGAGCAAGTTCTTGAGTAAGGAGAATTGAAAAAGGTATGGACAGATGTGTCACTGGGGTATGACATCCCACGCTCATTTTCTTCAGGGATTGGGGCACCAAAAGAAAGGCCAAGGGAAAGATGGCTATAGTTCCTGTCAAGTTCATCCACTTCCTCTCTCTCCCCACTCCAATCTGGTCTTCCTACTTAGTTTCTTAGGCAGAGATCTGGGGATGGCATACCTCCACTCAAAATCTTTCTCTGGGTCTCTATTGTTGTTCAGTCATTTCAGTCCTGTCTGACTCTTCATGGCCTCATTTGGGGTTTTCTTGGCAGAGATACTGGAGTGGTTTGCCATTTCCTTCTCCAGATTATTTTACAAATGAGGAAACTGAGGTAAACAGGGTGAAATGACTTGCCCAGGGTCACAGAGCTAGGAAGTATCTGAGGCAGAATTTGAACTCAGATCTTCCTGACTCTGGGCCCAGCAGATATCCACTGCAGCGATACCTAGCTGCCCACTCAGTTATTGCCTACTCAGTACAAGTGAAACTTCTTAGCCTAGCAATTAAGACCTTCCCACCATCTGCCCTGCCCCTCCCCCCACCAGTTTTCCAGTCTTGTCTCCTAGCACCCCCCTTCATGTGCTGACCACAATTACTTGTCACATTCCATACATATCCTCCACTTTTCAATCTCTCTTTTGGCTCCCACTGTTGCCTGAGGCTGGATCATCCTCCCTCAACCTCAGAATGTGAAATTCTTACTGATCTTTTAAAGAGCAACTCACATGCCACCTCTTGTCATAGAGTCACAGATTTAGAGCTGGAAGGGATCTCAGAGACCAGAGAGTCCAAAGGTTCTTCACCTGGGGTCCATGGGCCATCATAGGGGTCCTTAGATAAATTTTAGGGAATCTGTGAACTTAGAGAGAAAATTTACATATTTCAATGCAATCAGTCTCCTTTGTATTTCTATATATTTTATACATTTAAAAACATGATTCTAAAAAAGGGTTCTTAAGTTTCACCAGACTGACTGCCAAAGGGGTCTAGGACACAAAAAAGGTTAGGAAACCCTAATCTCATCCAACCTCCTAATTTTGCAGAGAAGTAAACTGAGTCCCAGAGAAGTTAAGGGATTTGACCCAAGGTCACACATCAGATTATAGATTTAAAGCTGGAAGAGATGTCAGAGGTCACCTAGCCCAACCCCTTCATTTTACGTTTGAGGAAACTGAGGTCCAAGGAAGGGAAGTTGTTTGCCCAAAGTCTCAGAGGTATTAAGTGACTGCCAGAATTTGAACTCAGTTCCTCTAATTCCAAATCAAGAATGGAGTTGTCAGGTAGGATTATGTGTTATATATGAGAGTGATCTCTGTTGGTACCTTATCTGGTCTACTATAGACTCTAAGAAGGTAGAGGCCAGGTTTTATTTAAATAAAATCTCCTGCAATGCCCAGTGCAGGACCCTGTGCATTGTAGTCAAGAGGGAAGGAAGGAGAGAGGAAGAAAGGGAGGGAGGAAAGAAGAGAGGAAAGAATAGAGGAAGGAAGGAAAGAAGTAAAGAAAGGAAGAGGGAGGGAGGAAAGGAGGAAGGAGGTAAGAAGGAAAGAAGAAAGGGGAAAATAGAGGAAGGAAGGAAATAAGCATTTATTAAGTACCTACTATGTGCCAGGCACTATCCTAAGTACTTTATATATTATCTCATTGTTGTTCATTGCTTGTTCTTCATTGTTGAAGAGGACCAGTAACATCATGAGTGATTTATTGACTTGTGTATGAATTGGATTTAAGAGAGGAAGAGTTGCACAACGTCATCAGCCTCCCTCTCTTTTCCAGAATCATCAAAGTCCAGCGCCAAGACAAAAGTCAAGATGACTGAGGTTGACCCAGGATGCAGTGGATGACCTTGGCGTCTTTGATGTCTAACCAAGCTCTAAGTATTCTGCAGTGCCTGCTGCAGCCATTTTCATGGTCATTGGAACAAATTATTCTCATCCACCTATTCCACTAGGGAAAGTCTTCACATGCTAGGGGTAGACACTCCCCTAACTCATTGATGGGTTTGAGTATCATTGGTTGTAGGCTACTCTCAACCTGGTTTAGCCCATCTGCCAAGACAACAACTCTGGGAGGTAGAAGCTATATTATCCCCATTTGACAGTTGAGAAGACTGAAGCAGACAGAGGTAAAGTGATTTGCCCAGGGTCTTACTGCTGGTAAGTATCTGAGGTAAAATTTGAATTTGTAACTCCTGCCCAGCCCTCTATCCACTGCAACACCTAGTTATCTCTGGGCAGGAATGTGGGATTTAGAGCTGGAAGCATTTAATAAATTATTTGTGGAATTGGCTTGAATGTTAAGATTAATTAGGAGATGGTGAGGGGAAAGGAGGGACAGGCTAGGGGGTTAATATGTTAAGACCCCATGACTCTATGGTCTCATCTGAGTTGCATGTATTCACATAGGAAGACTAGTTTCTCATTAAAGCAATCCCCTGTTACAATGGACTCTTACACCGAAGATAAACCAACATGCCCTTATTTCTACAGCATTGGTCTTGGGATTACAGGTCTTGGGTTCAAGTCCTTATGAGCTCAAACTCTCAACCTCAGTTTCCCTCTTTGCAAAATGAGGAGAAAGTGCTTTTTATTTTGCTTACCTCACAGGCTTGGTATGAGGATTAAATGATACCAAGTGTTTTAGAATGATAAAGTATTGTACAAATGAGAACCATTATGAATATGATGTCAGAGTTCCACAAACTAGAGCTGATAGCCCACTATAAGTGGGAAAGTTGGGGATCAAATCATTCTGAACCTTTCCTCTACCTTTCTTTGCCTCCACTTTTTTTGTCATATACTTAGGAGTGAGAACTGGAGAGAACCTTATAGATTATCCAGTCAAATTACCTCATTTTACAGAAAAAGAAACTGAGGCCTCAGGAGGGGAAGAGTTTGCCCAAGGTCACCATCAGGCTTCTAGATTGATAGTGGGAATGAACTTTAGTGGTCATATAGTCAGAATTTGAACTCAGTTCCTCTAATTCCAAATCGAGAATGGAGTTGTCAGGTAGGATTATGTATTATGTATGAGAATGATCTCTGTTAGTACCTTATCTGATCTACTATAGACTCTAAGAGGGTAGGGGCCAGGTTTTATTTAAATAAAATCTCCTGCAATGCCCAGTGTAGGACTCTGTGCAACTCCTTCATTTCACAGATGAAGAAACTGAGGCCCAGAGAGAGAAACTTACTTCTCCAAGATCATACAATGAGTTAATAGCAGAGCTGGGATGTGAAACCACTTCCTCTAACTCAAAGTCCAGGGATCCTTTCACTCTACCTCCCAGCTCTCATGGGAGGCCTGGGTCACTGATACTAATGGATAAGGAGTAGAGGAGAGACAAAGAACTGACAACTCTAGTGTTCTTCAGTCATGTCCAACTCTTAGTGACCCCATGGACCAACAGGCCAGGCCCTTCTATCCTCCGCTATCTCCTGAAGTCTGTCCAAACTCATGTTCATTGCTTCCATGACACTTTCTGTCCATCTCATCCTCTGCCATCCCCTTTTCCTCTTACCGTCAATCTTTCCCAATATCAGGGTCTTTTCCAGTGAATTCTGGCTTCTCATTGTGTGAACAACGTATTTAATCTGTAACTTCAGTATTTGACCTTCCAGTGAGTAATCTGAATTAATTTCTTTAAGTATTGACTGACTTGATCTCCTTGCCATCCAAGGAACTCTCAAGCTTTTCTTATAGTCCAGCTCTCACAGCCTTTGCAACTAGAAAAACCATAACAGTTTTTTTTAACAATTTAACAGTAAGAACATTTTAACTTTAAAATTGACTAAGAATACCTAGCATAATCCATGTGGGCACATGAAAATGATATGCCAACACAGTACAACTCCCAGTTCTAAAAACTAGGAGAACCTTGGGCAAAGCATTTTGGTTCTGCCTCAATTATTCCATTTTCTAGTCTGAGAGATTGAGGTTAAAAATAACCTTCAAGGTAATGGGAAAAGGGTGAAGAAAAGCCTTTTGTAGGAGTTTCTAGGAAGCTCTAGCTGAGATGAGTGATGCGTAGAATCAAACTGTTAGTGCTAAAAAGGAGTTTAGAATATAAAACGTAAAATGCTATCTTTGCCCTCTAAACTTCCCAACCCCCTGTTTCTGTTGAGGGGAGCCCCATCCTTCTAGTCACCTCATTTGGTAACTTTGGAGCCATCTTGGATGCCTCCTTGTCCCTCACTCCCCAGATCCAATTAGTTTCCAAGTCATGCCATTTCAATCTCAACATCTCTCTCATCTGTCTTCTCTCTAGCCGCACAGCTAGCATCTTGACTGAGACCCTTGTCTCTTGACTGAACATACTGCAATAGCCTTGTAATGCTAATTTCTCCCCTTTCCAACAGTCACTCCAAAGCTCCAAAGAATCTGGAGTCTCCTCTTCACAATACAGCCCACAGTTCACCTCTGCCTTCCCAACTTGGATAACTTATAACTTGTTGGTCAGTCATTTCAGTATTGTCAAATCCTTTGTGACTTCATTTGAGATCTTCATGGCAGAGCTACTGGGATGGTTTGTTATTTCCTTCTCCAACTCATTTTACAGATGAGGAAACTGAAGCAAAGAGGGTTTCTTGCCCAAGGTCACCCAGCTAATAAGTGTCTGAGGTGATATTTGAACTCAGATCTTCCTGACTCTAAGCCCTGTGCTCTATCCACTGCATCATCTTATATGATTAAGTCACAGCCTTTCAGAAAGCTCCATCTATCTCCATGTCATGATGAAACCCTTTGTGGAGCAGGACTTTGAAGAAACCATCCTTCACCCAGCTGCCAAAATAACCTTCTTTAATACACAAGTGTCAGATGATGTCACTCCCCTATTTCAGAACCATCTCTATTGCCTCCTATGTAAAACAAAAACTCCTCAGCTTAGCATATGAGATCCTTCACAGTACATCTTCAAGCTACCTTTCTTTCTTTCTTTTTTTTAAAGGCAATTGACTTGCCCAAGGTCACACAGCTAGTAAGTGTCTGAGGCAGAATTTGAACTAAGGTCCTCCTGACTTCAGGGCCAGTGCTCCATCCATTGCAGTGCCACCTAGCTGCCCCTTAAGCTACTTTTCCAAGCTTATTTTGAGTTACCCCCTTCTTGTACTCAGTGTTGCCCTGGACTGAACTACTAGCTATTTCCTGAATCTGCTATTCTGTTGCCTTTGGGACAGCTCGAGTTATTAGGAAGTTGTTCTACCTCTTTGTAATTCCTACTCACTGATTCTAGTTCTGCCTTTTGGGGCCAGGCATGAGCACAATCCCTTTTCCATGTGAAACACCATTATATACTTACGATAGAGTTAGAGTTAGAACAGACATTAAAGGTCTTTAGTTCCATGCACTTATTTTGCAAATGAAGAAACTGAGGCACAGAGAGGTTAAGTGATTTGCCCATGGTCATTATTGTTGTTTTTGTTCATCCTTCATTCTCAAAGAGGAATAATGGCATCATGAGGACAATGTCCTGGCACATAGCTAGCAAATATCAGAGGCAGGATCTGAACACAGGTCCTTCTCCTGTGTTTTCCAAGGCCAACATTCTATGCCATATGGCCTATCATGTCCCTTCTAAGTCTGCCCTTCTCCAGTATCTTGAACCAGTCCTCACATGGCATGAATTTGGGGCTGCCATCCTGGTTGCTCTCCTGAGGACACTCTTTAGCTTATCAATACCTTTCCTAAAGGGTGGTTTCCAGATGTGGAGATGATACTCCAGATGGGGACCCAACAGAACAGACAATAGAAAAATGGCCACTTCCCTTGTTCTTGACTCTGTGTTCCTATAAATGTAGCCTAAGTTCATATCAGCTGTTTGGCCTGTTGGCAAAAATATGTTGACTCATATTTAACCTATAGTCCATCTCAACAACTGGTACTATCCCAACTTACCTACCCTTTGTGGCCTTGCCAGCTTCTGTCCTTGGTAGCCTCTAACCTGGCTTAACTCGGTACATTTTCCAACATTCCCCAATGAACTCTGGTACCCCCTCACACCAGATACCCAATAGTTGCCATCCCTCAGCATGTCTGAAGCTCTTTGATGAAGCCTCTTTGTAAGACATTCAATATGCATGACATAGAGGAAGGAACATCTTATTCAAAGTCAGAAGACTTAAAAGTCTCAGCTTTTTCCATTTTCTGTTTGGCCTGGGATAAGTCTCTTCATCTTTCTGAGCTGATCTTTCCTTGATCCGTAAAATGATGAGATTAAACTATCAAGTCATTTCTAAAATCTCTTCTAGTTCCAAATCTTTTGAACTAAGCCTGAGTTCATGTTTCCACTATTCCTTTAATTAGTTGTGACCTTTATTTAAAAAAATGAATTTTATTGACTCCTTTCATCTTATACCGGTCATTTTCCATCTCACCTTCAGATTGAACATCTCTCCTGCATAAAAGAAAAACAATAGAGCAGAAAACATCCATTACAAAAAATTTTGCCTGACAATGTATACAGTATTCTACCCTAGTAGTCCCCCTCCCCAGTATGTTTCTATGAAAGAAGAGCTATATTTAAAAATTTCTTTTCCAGACTCTTCATTGGTTTTTCCATTACTCAGAATTTAGCTTCCTTGTAGTGATTTTTCATTTACATTGTTGTAATTATTGTGTTGATAGAGCACTGGGCTTGGATCAGGAAGTTCAAATCCAGCCTCAGACACTTAGCTGGGTGACCCTGGGCAAGTCATTTTACCCTGTTTGCCTCAGTTTCCTCATCTGTCAAATGAGCCAGAGAAGGAAATGGTAAACCACTCCAGTATCTCTGCTAAGAAAACCCCAAATGGATCACAAAGAGTTAGATGGCTGAAACAACTCAACAACAACAATCAGTGTGTATGTTATTCCCTTTGTTCTGCTTATTTTACTCTGTATCAGTTCATACAAATTTTCCCATGTTTCTCTGAGATCCTCATACTCATCATTTCTTACTGCAAACTCATGTAATACTAATATCTATACACCATGACTTTTTGCAGCCATTCCCCAATCAGTGAGCACCGACTTCTAGTTCTTTTCCTACCCAAAGAGTGCTGCTATGAATATGTTGAACCTCCATCTCCATCTGTGATTTCCTTGGCAATTGTAAAGTGCAATTCCTGGCACATAGGAGGCACTTGGTGAATACCATTGACTGATTCAGACTGGTAATTTGCAGTTAGAAAGAAAAGGGGATAAAGTGTTTGTTCCATTTTGACCCAGAGATCCCACAGCTAATAGCTGTGTGATTTTTGTCAAGTCACTTACCCACTCTGACCTTCCATTTCCTTATCTATAGGATGGGAATTATAATAATAATAACCCCATCCTACTTACCTCATAGGGTTACTGTAAGGAGCAGGTGTGGTAACAGCACTTTACAAATACTACATGAATTTATTTGGTAAATGATTTCTGTCTATATCTAAATTAGTTCCTTGACTTCCTTAACAGTATTTTTCATGAAGTCATTCAAAAGGAAAGCTGTCACTCCATTTGTAGCTCTTTTATCCACGAGTGGCATCTAGTTATTAAAGGAAACTTGAAATATAAGATTTCCTACTGGATTTTTTGCCTGTACTCTGGCATATGTAGGCATAATGGGTATGAAAGTCAATTACATCCTATTTTTGTTCACCATTGAGATACAGAGGATCTCTGAATTCCAATATTCTGGCCTTCCATTTTGAGATATGTTACCAAAAAGTATAGGTTTAATCATGTCAACACAAAACTGGCTAGTTTTCCCCTTGGCTAATTTCTCACATTTTTTATGGAATCCACCCCTCCTATTCTCTCCCCTCTGTCCCCCCCCCCAGTTTCTTAGCAACACAGAGAACAATGTTGGCCCAGCCAGAGCTAACTTTATTCCTACCCCCCTCTCTCAAATCTATCAACTCACCTAAGAAACCATGCTTCAGATGTCAGTCATCTCCAGCTCTGACACAGCCTAGCTTGATTAACAACCTCCTGATGAACCAATCAATGAAGAACTATTTACTAAATGTCACCTTCATGTAAGGACCAGAGGCACAGGGCTGGAGATGATGGGGGTATGAAAGGTCATTTTCTCTTCCCCTTTGTCTCATCAGTATCATCCTGTTTTGTACAAGGACAGGAAGATCCTTGTTCTCCTAAGCAAGGAGACAGGACAGATAATAGATACATAGACACTTTGACTAGAACTTTAATGATTATTTTAATTACCCTAATTATGGCTGGACTAATCTTCCTCACGCATAGATCTGGTCATATCACCCCTTTGCATGAAGTCAATCTTCAGTGACTCCATATCACCATTAGAGATGAAATAGACAAATAAAGCATTTAAGACCTTACTAGATGCAAGGTACTATGCTAAGTGCTGACAATACAAATACAAGTAAAACAAACCCAGTCCCTAACTTTGAACTTACATTCTAATGGGGAAGACAACACATAAATGGATGCTGGAAAACTGGGGGAGGGGAAAGAAGGTCATGGCAAAGCTGCTCAGGGAGGGGAAATGAGGTCATAACAAGGCTGCTGGAAGAGGTAGAGAAGTCTGGACAGTGGAAAGTGGAGACAGGAGTGAAGTGACCATGGCTTGGGGGATTCAGAAAATGGTGGTCAAGCCAGGAACTCAGCAATCAGAAGGGACAATTGTAGGGCAAAGGCATCTCCAGGGTGAATGAGGAATAGACCTAGAAGTCCATTTCTACCTAGCATTCAAGGCCCTCCATGATCTGCTATCATTGGTCCTTTCCAGTTTTAGCTTGTACTACTCACCACTACATGCGCTACATTACAGACAATACGTATTACCCTCTGTCCAGGTTCTGTGCTACCAGTGTCCCCCTTCCACTGAAAATTTCCACCTTATATAGCATACTCTCTTAGCTACTTCCCCAATTTTAGCTGGAAGTCACAGATTGGGGTCTCCAGAGCTCAGCTGACTACTAATACTCAGAATTCTATCAACAAGTAACCCTGAAGGACCCAGCATTCTCACTTAAGTTTAGCTAAGACTAATGAAAGATCCCCCTAAGTAAATTTGTTTGGGCATATATAGTTGGATTCACATGACATGGTTGCCTGCTTACAACAAATACAGAGAATGGGGTTCTCTCGTTTGAGGTATGTGGCTAAAGGGGTTAACTCAGATGTGGGGTCCTGGAAATTCTTTTTTCCCTTTATGGACTCCTCATGAATTTTCCCATTGGTCTTTGCTGGGCTCCAATGTTTGTTGCCTGTCTAGAGTCTATGACTAACACTTCTCTCCATTGGAAGGGATCTCAATCCCTAAATCTACTGCTATCCTTGATGGGACTGTTTTCCCATTATCATATCCAAACATTTCCTCTATCTTTAACCACTACCTCTTGCTGCCAGTTGGCTGTTGATGGGACCTCAGATGACTCAGATGGATCTACTGGCTACATGGGTACCCCTGTTTCACAATACTCATTCACCCAACACCAGAAAAGAATAAACACAAAAGAAATTGAGGTAATGCTCTCAAGAACACACAGTGACTGAGGTGGAGAAGGGAGACTGCCCTGTCTCTCAGGCTGTACTTGTCATAACTTCTGCTAATTGTCTGTCAGGAAGAAAAAGAAGCAAAAAAGACTATGAGATGGGCTTCATCCTTTTGTATGTAAATTCAATTCTGGATCAAAACCCCTTGAGTCATCAGTCCTTCTGGCTCCTCAGCCAATTAGTACATTTTTTTTTTTGTCACCACAAAGTACCAGTCGCTTAGTCATGAATGGCTGTAAACTGGCTCCCCCAGGATCCACAAGTTGGATTAAAACCAGGCAGAGAATATGGGCACATGCTCTGTATAACCCACAAGAAAAGGCAAATCTGGTCATTCACTAAAGGTCTGGGCCCTCATTGGTCAGTCCTCTCATTTCACTTTTATAGCACCCCCTCCAGTAACTAGCTATCTCCCTGACTTGACACTCACTGGTTGTAGTTTGTGTCCCCAGGGTACAAGTGGGAGGAAAAACTACTGCCTTTAAGACTCAAAGAGGCCCCTAAAGCTATAGCTTGTGAGCCTTTACAGGTGAGCTTACCCTTTGATAGTCAACTAGTAGACACAATTAGCTCAAAGCAAAGGCATTCACTATGACAACATAGCTATAAAACATTCTGCCCATAAAGCTGAGGCTAATTTTTTTACAACTACACACTATAGGCACTTCATAAATGCTGACTGACTGGTTGAGAGGAATGGGCACAGAGTACACAAGTAGTGAGGAACACACATAAGAAACATGTGACCAAAGCAACTCATGCCTCTGGTATTGCAGGGCCCTGATATTCTTTTATTTTTCATGGTATCCTCATGCTTCTCCTCTCTCTCCCTTCCCCACCCCACACATAGAATCTCTACTCCTGGAGCTCACTGGATCGACTCCTCTCTGCAGCTCTACTCTCAACTGCCAGGGCTAGTCCTCTCCTGAATTCATAGCTGGTACTCCTTGATGCTGATTCCTGCGCCCAATTCTGTGTCTGCCTCTAGAAAGTATTTCTTGTGGTTTTTTTGCTGCTGTTTCTGTTGTTCTGTGCCTTTTCCCTGCTTAGTCGTCTACACGGAAGGATGTAAGAGGCTTAGGGTTTAAAAATCAAGGACTCTTGGATCTCAGAGATATTTGCAAGTGCATTCGGGCAAATAACCATCAGCTGGCTTATAGTCTTACCTTCACAGATTAATATTGGGATATATATGGAATGCTTACCAGAAACTGAGGTATCTGATAGAAAGATGGAAGACTCTGAACTATGAAGAAAAGTCTAAAGAAAAGTGTGTTCATCCTTTGTTTTCGAAGAAGATCATGACATCAGAGAAATGATGTCATGACTTGCACTTGACTTTGTTTTGAGTGAGGGAGGGTTGCGCAAGGTCATCAGTCTCACTTTCTCCTCCTGAGCCATCTGGATCTAGTGACCAGATATTCATCAGGATAACCAGAGATGGCCCAGGATGCAATTACCTAAAGAAAAGACTGAGTATGAGGACATTAGTTAACTTTGAAGACCCTGGTTTTTTTCCTAGAAAGTTTGGTGCCCAAGAATAATAATCTCCTCATCTGGTGATGCAGTGGATAGAGTGCCAAGCTGAGACTCAGGAAGTCTCAAATGAGACTTGAGTTCAAATCCTGCCCCAGACACATAGTAACTTTGTAATAATGGGCAAGTCTCTTAATTGCTGTCTGCCTCCATTTCCATAACTAAAAATGGAGATAATAATAGCACTTACCTCCCAGGGTTGTTGTGAGGCTCAAAAGAGATAATATTTACAAAAATATATTCAGCGCAGTTCCTAGAACATAGTGGGTACTAAATAAATGCTTATTCCTTTCCCCCTTCTTTCTTGGGAAGGTAAGAGGCTTAAGAGCTGAGACTCTGAGGGAGTAAGAGAGAGTGAAGAGAGAGAGTCTTTACCAGAGTGAAGACTTTTTGTTTGTTCCCAGTCAATTGTTTTTGCCTTTTCTAAATTACCAATAGCAAGAAGAAGCCTTTGGGCATTAAGCTAAATGCCAGGCTGATGAAGATGGCAGCTGAGCAGTGGAGACTACAACTGAAGCAAAATTTGATTATAGATGATGTGTCTGGAACCAGTGTCTGGAAGAGTCATTTCCAGTGGAGATGCTACAGTAGGAACATTGCAACACCATTGCTAGAAAAAAAAAAAAAGCAGTGCTTCCTCACTGTTGGAGGTATAAGTTGCCCCTGACCACAGGTGTTCCATACATGTATTTACTCTCCACCTGTGTTCACTAGAATGTTCCACTGATAGTGTGTGTATATGTAGGAGAATGTGCCCCAAGGTCTAGAAGGAAACATTTCACTACCATGGTTCTTACTATGCTATTTTATTAAATGCCTTTGCTACCAACTAATTGTGCTCCTCACTGACTATTAAAGATGAAAGAATTGATGGGGGCTCATGAGTTATGATTTCAAGGGTGGAGACCTACAGAGTGCTTTGAACCAGGGGTCGCTATTTTCTGTTGTGCCCAGATGGTGAGTTGGGGGTTACTCCCAGGCACCACATTACATTATAATTATTTTAGTGTCATCACCCTGTAACTCCATGAGGGCAGGGATCTTGTCTAATCTATATTTTGTATTTCCCTCACACCTAGTATAGTGCTTTGCTCACAGTAGGTGTTCAATGACTATCTGTTGACCTGAAAACAGGACATGCATACATGGTTTCTTCTTCTGGATAAATTAGTGTGTTAATAATTATAACTCACATTTTTATAGCATACACAACATCTACAAAGTAACTCTGAGAGGTAGGTAGTGTCAGCATTATTATTTCCACTTTACAGAGAAGAAAACTGAAGATCACAGAGTGAAGGAATGAAGAAAAGAGCATTTAAGAGCTTATGATTTCCAGATCATTGGGTTAAGACTCAGGGGTGGGGAATCTGTAACCTCGAAGCTACATGTGGCCCTCTAGGTCCTCAAGGGTGGCCCTTTGACTGAATCCAAACTTCATAGCACAAGTTGGATTCAATGGGCCACACTTGAAGACCTAGAGGGCTATATGTGGCCTTGAGGCAGCAGGCTCCCCACCCCTGTTTGAGTGTTGGAGGTACAAATACAAAAGTGAAGAGAGTACCTGACCTCAAGGAACTTACATTATGGTAGAAACTGACAGCCCCTGAAAGGGACAGGAGCCCAGGGAGGGGGATTTGGGTTTGGAAAGTTACTGGAATGGTAACACCAAAGGGATTAGATATTGGCACATTCTTTACAGTAGCAATGGCGGCATTGATTTGATTTTGGTTCCAGAGTTGGAAAGTGGAGAGTTGGGGAGGAGGGTTAGGGGAGGGTAGGAAGGTTATAGTAAATGCCAAACAGAGAAGTTTATAGGGTCCCTTCCATCCAAATCTTAGATTCTGTATTCTAAACTCTGGCCAAGCTCTGGCATTCTGTCTTCTAAGATTCCTTGCATATTTAACATTCTGTGTTCTAAGGTCCCTCCCAATTCTGATACTCTCTGTTCTAAGGTCTCTCTCAGCTCTAACATTTTATGTTCCAAAGTCCCTCTCATAGCCTCGATTCTAATTTCCCTTCCACCATTTACATTTTCCATTCTGAGGGCCCTCTCAGTTGTAGCATTAGATGTTCTAAGCCTCCTCCCTGCTATGATATTCTATGTTCTATGGGGTCCCCCAGTTCTGATATTATATATTCTAAGGTTCCTCCTAGATTTGATGTTCTAGGTTTTAAGGTCCCTCCCAATCAGGATATTCTAAGTTTGAAGGTCCCGCCCAGCTCTATCAGTCTATATTTTGTGGTTCCTCCCAGTTGGGATAATATATGCCCCATGGTCCTTCTCAGCTCTGATATGCTATATTCTAAAGTCCCTTTCAGCTCTGATATTCTATGTTCTAAGGTTCCACTTTCTCAACTCCCCTGGGGGAGCATAGTGCTTAGGTCTTAGCGTCAAGAAGACTTCTTCCCTCTAATACTTTTTAGCTGTGAGACTCTAGGCAAGTCACTACTCAGTTTCCTCATCTATTAAATGAGGGATTTAGATTAGATGGCCTCTAAGCTCTTTGTTTTGATTTTAGCATCTTAAGGTACCTTCTAGCTCTGCCATTTTTTTGTTCTAAGATCTCTCTCAGTTTTAACCTTCTCAGTTCAAAGGTTCGTCCAAGATCTGCTATTCTGTTTATTTAAGTTCCCTTAAACTCTGAAACTGTATATTCCAAGATCTCTCTTACTCCTGATATTCTATATTCTGAGGTCCCTCTAAGCTATAATATTCTGTGTCCTAAGGTTCCAGCTCTGACATTATATTTTCTTTTTTAAAAAATCTTTCCATTTTCTCACTTCAATGTCCTGCAATCATAAAAACAATATTTCTCAAACCAATACAGCCCCTGAATGCTCCTGTTACTTTTTTCATAATTTTATTTTATTTTTTATTTTAATTCTGAACTTAAGCTCCCCCAAAAAGCATTTCCATATAAAGAGCAAAATACAAAATGATTGTCTATGAAACTATGACTTTCCATTTTATACTGCTTACTTTTTTTTAAAAAGTATGTAATAAATTCTGTGTTACTTTTAAAACTGTCCTGCTTTTCTGTGCTTCCTCCTGGTTCTCCTGAACTGTCCTCTTCTATGCATTAAAAAAAAGTTTCAATTGTACTCTTTTTTTATTGCCAACAATATTGCTAATCTCCATTATTCCCACAAGCATCACCTTCATTCCCATTAAAACTGAAAGGGGTAGGGGGAAACCCTTGTTATATAAAAACATAGTTAAGCAAAATTAATTTACACAGTGCTCGTGTCCAAAAACATATCTCTTCCTGCACCTTGTGCCCACCACCTGTCTTCGGGAGATGGAGAATATGCTCCATGATAGGTCCTCTGGAAACACTATTGGTCATTACATTAATCAATGTTTGTAAAATATCTCAAAGTTGCTTTCTCTTCACACTGTTATCCTTTAATAAATTATCCTCCTGCTTCTACTCACCTCCCTCTGTCATCAATTGATATAACTAGGATCCTCTGAAATCATCTCTTTCATCATTTATTTCTGTGCAAGAACATTCTATTACCTTCACATGCCACAGTTTGTTCAGTTATTCCTCAACTGTCTAAGAGGCAATGTAAGGTATTCCCTTAGATTCTAGCTCCTTTCATTTCTTTTTTCTCTCTTTTAATCTCCACTTGGGGATCAGGAAGTTTAGTTTCCTTGTGACTATTCCTCCCCTGATATTTATCCTTCCTTGTAATGTGTCTCATTCCATCCCTGTTTATTTCTCTGTTCAGTTTGATGTATTTCTCCACCAAACTGTGGGTAAGAGAAAGAGAAAGAGAGAGAGAGAGGGGGTAGGGGAGAGTGTTTGTATGTGTATGTTGAATCCTCCTTTTTCCATTTCAGATAAGAGTAAAGATCAGCTGATATCTGTTCTCCCAACTCCTTCCCCTTTGTTGGTTAATTTTTCTCGTGCTCCTCCATTATGAGAAAGTTCCATTTCCTTCTCCTTCCTTTCTATACTAAGGTATTCCTCCTTTTGTCCTCTCCTTTATTTTCCCTCTTTAAATCTTCAGAACAGAACCAGTCACTCCCTTCGGTACCTCTTTTTCTTACTTAGCTCCCTCAATACCCTTTAAAGGCATTAAGGTTATGAAGAGACACTTGTTTCTTCTCTCTTTTCACCTTGCCACCCCCATCCATTAGAATGTTAGCACTACATCATCATATAGCTCTCTGTTCAAAATCATTTCTCCTTCTAAGTTTCTCTGGCCTCTTGTGTTTGTATTTCAGAGTTCCTATTTAGCTCTAGGCTTTTTATAAACATATTCTATTTCATTGAAAGTCTATTTTTCCCCTGAAAGATAATACTCAGTTTTGCAGGGTAAGTTATTCTTAGTTGTAAGCCCATTTCTTTTGCCTTTTAGAATATTGTATTTGCAGATTACTTTTGTTTAGAAGCTGCCATGTCATATGTGGTCTTGACTGTGGTTCCCTGCTATGTGAACTGATTGTTTCTGGATGTTTGAACTATTTTCTTCTTTAATGTAGAAGCTCTGTATTTTGGCTATGACATTCCTGAAACTTTGCTTTTTGGAGTTTCAGAAGGTGATTAGGGGATATTTTTTCTGTTTTAATTTTGTTCTTTGGTTCTTGTCCAGCCTAATGCCCTGGGCTGCCGGGTCCTCTTACCTATCTCAGGTCTTTGGTGATCAGCTGGATAAACATATGAGAGAAGAGACCGCCAGAGTGAAGCAGAGGTGTAGGCTTTATTCCGGATACAAGCTACATGTCAGCATGCAGGGCGAGTTCTCCCCGAGGGGGCCCCCTTCTCCTTCCCGAGGAGAAAGGAAAAAACCCCCTTCTCAGGCTTTCTGTCCCCATTTAAGCTCTCCCAGCTGCATAGTTCACTCATGGACCATGCATGCTCTCAGCTCCTTAGCCAATTAACAAAAGGTGTGCTCAGACCACGGACCAATCTCAAGGGTGGGATGCTCTCCCTAGCAAGTTCCCACTGAGAAGAGGTGGAAAACAAGATAACTTGTGTGTCAGTCCCTCAATTCCCAGCTGTTCTCTGGGGGGCCTCGTGAGAGCTCAGTGGTTTCAAGAAGCCCTCAACTTTACCTGACCTGAGACCATTCCCATGAAAACTGAGCTTGTGTCTTAACAGGTTCTAATAAATCTGGGCGATTTCTTTTATGATTTCTTGAAATATAGTACTCAGACTTGTATCATGTTTTTAGGGAATCATGATTCTTAAATTCTCTTTCCTTGACTATTTTTTTCCAAGTCAGTTTTTTGAATTAGATGTCTTTAATTATCTTCTAGTTTTTCAATATTTTGACTTTGTTGTAATATTTCTTGCTGTCCTTGTAGTCATTGATTTCTGTTTAGTCTATTGGATTTTCTAGGGATCTCTAACTTGGATAACGTTTATCATTTTTCTCCTAATTATTTTCTCCAGAGTTTTGATTTCATTTTTTTTGTCTCTTGCTTCATTTTTTCTAGGCATTAACCTAGTTCTTGTGAAAAATCCATTTTTCCTTTGAGTATCTCTTTAAAGTTGTCACATAGTTACTTTCCCATTTGCGGATTTCTCTAGATCTTCAATATTTTTTTTTAATACTCATTGCTGTTTTTTTAGTTTACTCACTTCTCTAGCCTTAGTTCCTAAATTGGAGTTTATGCCATGGCCAGGTTCTGGTCCTTGATGCACTTTTGGATGGATTGGTAAGCCTTATTTGATCTCAGCCAGGGTCCCCTCCAAGGTTTAGCAGCTCCCCTTCATCCTTGGAGTTCTGAGCACTGGATCTTTAGGGTCCTTTAACATATCTCAGGACAAAGTACTAGGGGTCTTAGAGCCTGGACTGTCCCATCTTAGCTTTGCCACTCCTGGGGCTTCCAAGGTCCCTGACTGAGGGCTTTGTGAACATCCTGGTGCTTAATTCAGTTAGTCCTCCAGTCATGATACCTCTTAACACAGAGCCTGGCCTATAGCTGGTCCCACAGGAGGGTGTAGGATTGTTTGCTGGAGTTGGTGATGGTTTCTAGATGTCTGTTCATGAAGTTCTGGGACAGAAGAAATCACTTACTGGATATTGCATTGGATTTCTTGATCACTGTGAATTTCAGTTTTTTGGTTGTTGGTTTTTTGTTTTTTGTTTGTTTTGTTTTGGTTTTTTTGCTAGAGTAGGCATGGGTGAGCTGAGCGGTCTGTTTCTCTTCAGGCAGTCATCTTATAGCTGACATTCTGTATTCTGAGGACCTTCCCAGCTTTGATTTTCTGTGTTTTGAGAACTGGCCAGATCTGATACTTTCTGTTCTAAGGTCCCTTCCACCTCTTGTATTTTCTCTTCTAAGTTTTCTGATGGCTTTAAATTCTCTCTCACTGCTAACATTCTGTTTTTGGTGAAGTTTTTTTTTAGTGAGGTGATTATTTTTAGAGAAATTTTTCATTTTGAAAATTTTGAATTTAGCAAACACCAAATTAAATGAGCATTTCCATATACATTGTAGAACAGATGGAAAGGATTGTACATGAAACTGTGAATCTCCATTATGTACAGTTTGCTTTTCTTTGGAAGTATTTAATAAATTTAACAAGTAACTTTCAAAGCTGTCCTGCTTGTCTGTGATTCCTTCTGGCCTTTCTTCCATTCTCTTCTCATTTTGGGGAAGAGGGCAACCCCATCACCAGCACCCTTCTCTCCACCCATTAAAAAGAAAAAAGAGGAAAATATACGAAATCCTTGTGACAGATATGAAGTCAGGTAAGATAAATTACCATACTGGCTAACTGCAGAAATATATGCCTCATTCTGCATCTTGAGTCCATCGTTTCTCTATCAGGAGGAGGATGGCATGCTTTATTGCCAGTCCTCTGATATCATGGTTGAACAAAAGTTATTGTTTTTCAAAGTTGTTTTTCTTTGCATTGCTGCTATTATATAAATTGTTCTCTTAGATCTGCTTACTTCATTCTGCATCAGTTCATATAAATTTTCCCAGGTTTCTCTGAAACTACACCATTTATCATTTCTTACAGTATAATAGCATTCCATCATGTTCATATACCATAATTTGTGGAGCCATTTGTGGAGCCAAGGGTTTGATGGGCAAACCCTTAATTTCTAGTTCTTGGCCACTGCTGTGAACTATTTTATGCTATGAACATTCTTTCCACATATGGATCCTTTTTCATTTTCTCTGATCTCTTTGGGGGTAGATGCCTAGAAGTGGCATAGCTGTGACTTTTTGGGCACAGTTCCAAATTATTTTCCTAATGACTAGACCAATTCACAGAGCCATACATTAATGTATCTGTTTCCCTTCAGCCCTTCCACCATCTGCCATTTTCTTTTTTGTCACCTTTGTCAATCTGACACATAAGGGGTGGAACCTCAGAGCTGCTTTAATTTGCATCACTTATGATTTGGTGATTTGGTGCATTTTTCTTGTGCTTCTTCCTCTGAAAACTGTTTGACCATTTTTCAATTGAGAATGGCTCATTCTTATAAATTTAAATCAGTTAATGAATCTTAGAAATAAGACCTTCATCAGAGAAACTTGCTACAAAGATTTCCGACCCCTTCTAGTTAACCATTTCCCTCCCAAATTCAATTGCATTGTGACATTTCTGTACCAAGGTCTCTTTTTTTGTAAATGTTTTAAATTTTAAACTTAAATACAAAATGAGAAAAGAAAAAAACATTGCAGACCACATGAGAGGATTCAATGTAAAACAATAAATTTCCATTTTAGGAAACCTATATAATAAACACTATACATTGTCTTCAAAGCTTCCCAGATTTTCTTTGCTTCCTTGTTGGTTTTCTTTTATTCTCTGCTGTGCACTTTTTACTTTCTTATTTTCCTCTCTCCCCCTCACCCCACCCTAAAAAAGGCTACAAGTAAGTGCAGATATATATACATATACATAGATATTTATAAACACAACACATATTTGTAAGAATGTTCTAGGCTTATTTCCACCTGTCATCTGTTTTTCTGAAGGTGAATAGCATCTTTCTTCATAGGTCCAAGTCTTTCCATGTTTTTTCTAAATCATCCAGGTCATCACTTCCTATACCACAGCAACATTCCAACCCAATCACATCCCATCTGAGAGATTGTCTATGAACGTTTTTTCCCTCAGTTTTCTGCATTCCTTCTATTCTTGGCTATGTGGGCTTTATTTATAAAAGAAAGTTTTAATGTAAAATAATTGAAATTATCCTTTTTATACTTCAACAATGCTCTCCCTTATAATATAGTTTAAGGTCTTATACTGCTGAATCTACTTTGTTTAGATCTTTTTTGCTGGTTTCTTTGAAGTTCCTGACCAAATGAACTTTGTTATTACTTTTTCTAACTCAGTAAAATAATTTTTAGTAATTTATATTGAATAAATAAACTAGTTAGGTAAAATTTTCATTTTAAAAATTATATTGAATTTACCAACCCATGAACAATAAATATTACTACAATTATTTAGCCCTGAGTTTATTTATATAAAAAGTGTTTTATGTTTATGTTCATATAGTTCCTGTGTCTGTTTTGGCAGGTATATGCTCAGGTATTTAATACTATCTAGGTATTTTAAATGGTCTAAAACAATATTGAATAATATTGCTGACATGTAGTGTAGTTTATTTTTCACTTTTGATTAAATCTATTTTAACTTTAACTTTGTCTGAGATCATGAATACTATTCTTGCTTTTTTTACATAATAAATTCTACTCCCACCCTATATTTTATCTCTGTGTGTATCTCTAATTTTTATAATGTTTCCTGAAAGCAACATATTGTTGAATTCAAATTTTTAATCTGCTGTCCATTTCCATTTTATGGTTAAATTTGTCCCAATCACATTCCAAGCTACAATTACTTGTGTATTTTTCCTCCTTCCTATTTTTCATCACTATCCCTCTCACCCTATTTACCCTATCCCTCTTCATTCTTCTGCTTTACTTCTACCCACTACCTTGCCCTCCTATTCCTTACCCTACGCATCCCTCTAAAAGTCCCTCCCTTATCCTCTTCCCCCACCCTATCCCTTTGCCCTGTTATTTCTTGCTGAATTTAGCAGACTTTTATACATACATACATATGTATTTCCCTCTTTAATCCATTCCCAATGAGAGTAAGTTTCCAGCACTACCCACCCTCCCCCCACTAGCTTCTTCTCTATCATTTTTTCCTTTTATGCTTCATTTGTATGAGACAATTACTCCTTTTTATCTCTCCCTATACAGCTTTATTTTTTTTAGAATCATCCCATTATATTCAGCTCAGCCCAAGCCTTTCTTTCAAAATACCCAAATAATGATGACAATCATTACTACTGCTAATATTTTCACATATACTAAGTAAACAGTTTGACTTTATGGAGTTCCTTATAATTGGCCTTTAATGATTTTTCTCCTGGATCTTATATGCAGAATTTTCCATTAAGTTTTGGGGTTTTTGTCACAAAAACCTAAAAGTTTTTCAGTTCATTAAATGTCCATTTTCTTTTTCATTCAGGATTATACTTAACTTTGTTGGGTATGTTACCCTTGGTCATAACCCCAGCTCTTTTGTTCTACTAAATATTGTATTCTAAGACCCACAGTCCTGCAATGTAGTAGCTGCTAAGTCTTGTGTAATCCTTATTGTAGTTCCATGACATTTACATTGTTTTTTCTTGTGCTTCCAATATTTTCTCCTTAACCTGGGAGCTTTGAAACTTGGCTATGATACTCCTGTACATTTTCCTCCTGGGATCTCTTTAAGGTGGTGATTGGTAGATTTTTTTTTCTATTTCTGCTTTGCTTTCTTGTTCTAGAATTTCAGGGCAGTTTTCTCTGATTATTTCTTGTAATATTGTATCAAGATTCTTTTTTATATCATTAACTTTCAGGTAGTCTTATTCTTGTATATCATCTCTCCTAGATCCTTTCTCTAGATCAGTTATTTTTTCTAATGAGATTTTCATTTTCTCTTCTATTTGTTTCATTCTTTTGATTTTGTTTTATGATTTCTTGGTGTCTTAGAACATCATTAGCTTCCCTTAGCCCAATTCTACTTTTCAAGGAATTTTCTTCCTTAAGTTTTTGATTCTCTATTTCAAGTTGGTTGACTTTCTTTTTATAATTGTCTTGATTTTCTTGGATTGCTTTTATTTTTTCCTAATTTTTCCTCAATCTCTTTTATTTGATTTTTAAAGTCCCTTTTTAAGTTCTTCCAAGAACTCTTTGTTTTGTGCTAAGGACCATTTGACGTTTCTCATTGAGAAAAGGAATGGCTCCATTATCTTCCTCTGAATATGAACCCAGATCCTCTCTATCCCCATAGTAGCTATCTATGGTTGGGTTCTTTCTCCTTTGCTTACTCATTTTATTTATTTATTTGTTTGTTTGCTTATTGTTTTCTTTTGTTTCTAGCAGCTATTAGTGTAATCAAATACTAGTCATGAGGTATGGGGAATGATGCCCCAAGTCTCAGGTCCTTCTTACTGTTATTTTCTCAGGTCTGTCTTGAGGCCCACCCTTGAACCCTCCACTCCTTAGTCACAGCTAGGGCCCCAGCCACACTGTCCGGCAAATGATCTTGCTCCTGTCCATCCCTCCAACAGCTGCAAACTACAGCTCTCCTCTCTGCCCTGGAACTCAAACCAGAGACTTTGCTCCCCTGCAAATTCCCACAGTTAACAGGCTCCCTACCGCTGACTACTATATTCACCAAGTGTATACTAGCTTCTTCTCCCTGCAGCCACTGCCCAGGATAAGCCTGATCAGCACAGCTGTGCTTGGTGTCAAGGACAGTAGAAAGTCCTTCAATCTTTTCCTACTCAGCTGTCAACCATCCCATACTGTCTGCAAAATAAAAGTTTCTAAGACTGAGGCTGCCTCTCAACCTAGCTGCCCTCAGGGCTTGTTTGTTGATTTTTGCAGAGTTGGCCTGGAGGTATTTGCACTTTACTCAAGCTGAACCTCTGCCATGCAAGGTCAGGTCTTTCCTGGACTTCTCAAATTGTCTTAAGGAGACAACTGCTTTACCTTGTGTTTATTTTTGCTGCTTATTTTCAGGGCAGAAAGTTTTCTGATCTACTCCATCATCTCACCAGAATCTTCTCCCTTTCAAGCTCTCAGCTTTGACTGACATTCTGTATTCTTGGGTCCTTCTCAGCTCTGACATTTTGTTCTCTCCGGTTCCTCTCAGCTCTGAAATTTCATGTTCTAAAGTCCCTCTTAGAGAAAAAGGACATATATGTACAAAAATATTTATAGTGATTTTTTTTTTTTACTGACTAAGGCTTGGAAATTAAAGGATTGCTCATCAAATGGGTTAACCTGATACTTGGTCTTGTTCATCCTTCCTTTTTGAAGAGGACCAAAGATAATCACAGGGTGATATCTTAACTTGTGTATGAATTGGATTTAAGTGAGGCAGAGTCACGTAAATGTCAGTCTTACTCTCTTTCAGTCATCAAAGTCCAGTGGTAGGGCAAAAGTCAGGATGACTGGCAATGGCCCAGGATGCAGTGAATGACTTCAGCATCTTCCATATTTGAGCTAGCTCTAAGTGCTTCACAGGATATTGGGCTAAAAGAAAGGATGAAAGAGAAGGTATCTGAGAATCCTGGGAAGACTTGTATGAACTAACGCAGAGTGAAGTGAGCAGACCCAAAAGAAAATTTTAATATTAACATTATAAACAAAACAATTATGAAACATTTAAGAACTCTGATCATTGCAATGACCAGCCATGGATCCAGAGGACTAATGGCAAAATATGCCATCCAACTCCTGAAAGAGAGGAGAAATATATTTTTGGAAGTGACCAATGTTGGAAATTCCTTTGCTAGACTATGCGTATTTATTTACAAAGCTTTGTTTTCCCCTTTTTCAATAGGGAGAGAGGAGGGAAGGAGAAAATAAATGCTTGTTAATTGAAAAAAAAAGACAAAATGTTTTTTTTTTAAATAAAGACCCTTTTAGTTCTTACATCCCCAGTTCTAAGTCCCCTTCCAACTCTAACATTCCCTTGTTCTAAAGTCCCTCTGCAATGTGACTTCCAATGATTCTTTTCCCAGGTCAATGCACCTGTCCCCTTGGGGATCAAAGTTGGATACTGTCCTGACAAAGTCAGGAAAAAAAAAGGTGCCCTCCTTTCAGACTTCAAGGCCTCCCAGCCAAGGCTGATAGGTGACCCATCCCTGGGCTCTTTGGCTGCCCAGCTGGGCAACTCCCAGTTGATCTCTCTCCTCCCTCAGAGACAGGCACTGTTCAGCTGCACTACAGTCCCCTCACCTCCCCACCCAGTTGTCGGGTGGCAGGGCTGGTGACTTAGGCCCTCTATCCCCTCCTCCCCCTGCTTAAATGGGCAGAGGTTGGGGGTGGCAGTGGGGGGGGGGGGGGGGGAGAGACTTTCCTTTTTCCGCACGAGCGAGAAAAGAAAATCCCCATTCCCTTGGACTCCTCACAACCTTTGACATAATTAACTGTGACAAATTGATTTCAAGTGCGGTGGCAGGAAGAGGAACGGGAAGGCCACGCGCTGTCCTCTGGGAGTTGTAGTCTGCGGGAGGGTGAGTAGCCTGATCAGCTTCAGGCCAGGGACTACAAGTCCCAGGAGTCCCCGCGGCCTCCATCGCACAGTCTCCAAGCCCCCTGCCCGGAGGAGGGGGCTACATTGTGTCTATTGTAGCTTTTGGCCGCCTCTTCGGGACGGTGAAATCGGGCCTGAAAAGCATGGCTGATGAGCAGGAAATCATGTGCAAGCTGGAAAGCATCAAAGAGATCAGGTGAGCAACGGGGGCATGAGGAGGGGACCCCCGACCCAGCACTCCTGGCTGCAACTGCCCCCTCCCGCCCCCGCCCCTTCCCCCAAGAGAAAGAAGGTGTGAGCTTAAGGAGTGGGAGGGGAGGATGTCCAGTGATGGCAGAGCTTGCTCACATCTGTCCAGCTGTGGTCCTCCAGAGCATCTGGAGAGGCAGGGCTGATTTCTTAAAGATGCTCTCTTGCCTGGGCCACTTAAATCTCTTCCCGCCCAGAAAAGAGGAAACCTACCCTTACAGACGCCTGCCTTACCGGCCTTAAGAGAGCATGAAAATCCCTGCAAGGCTAGCAAATTGCTCTCATTGACTGGGTGGAGTGGATGGAATCAAGAGACTTGAGTTCAAATCTTTCTTTCGCCATTAACTGCCCTCCACCCACCCACCCATGATCTTGGCTCAGTCATTTTCCTCCTCTGAGTTGCAGTTCCTTCCTCTCCAAGATGCTAGGAGTGGACAAGATGATCTCAAAGACCCCTTCTACCTTCTGACTCTCTCAAACTGCCCTTCTGGAGGAGATAACATGCATACAGAGATGAATGCTAGAACCTTCCCTCTCTTGATTAGCCCCAACTTATAGCATACAGAGCTCATTTGTACATAGTAGTTTGCATGTTGCTTTCCCTCTAGACTGGGAGATCCTTGAGGGCAGGCGCTGTCTTTTTTGGATCTTTATATTCTAAGGCTTAGCACGGTGCCCCGCATATAGAAGGTGTGCTAACAAAAGCTTTTTGACTGACTCCCCTGAACTTCATATTCTGAAAGCTTTGATGTAGGAGGGGAGACCATGGTGGGTCGTGGGAAGAGAGCCCTGAACTTGAAGCCAGACCACCCAGCTTGGAGTCCCTGCTCTGTTACCTCCTGACAATATATTTCCCAAGCATTTATTTAATTAGCTTCCACACTGAGCCAGGCCCTGGGGATGAGGATACAAAGAAAACAAAAAACCCAAATGCTTCTCCCCTTCAAAGAGCTTATAGCCTAACTGGGGAGGTCAGAGAGCGCATTGGCAGGAGCCCTGACTTTGAAGTATGGGAATCTGAATTCAGATTCTTTTTCTGTTACTACTCATGTGACTTTGGACAAGTCATTACCACACTGAACCTCAGTTCCCCCATCTATGAAATGAGAGGTTGGGCGAGCTGGCCTCTAAGGGTCAGCTTAAGCTTAAGACCTTAATCTCTAAAACTATGACTTTATCTATGTGTATATGTACTATGTATGTATGCATACATACATGCATATGTATCTATATATGTGTATATGTATACATGTATATGTTAATGGGGGAAGCATAGAAAGGGAGGCACTAGCATACCTTGGATGATCATAATAAGCCTCATAGAAATTGACTCGAGTTGACCTTTGAAGGAAACCAGAGATCCTATGAGGCTGAGGTGAGGGAGGGCATTCCAGGCATGGGCAAAGGCACAGAGGCACAGAGATGGGAGATGGAGTGTTTTGCATGAGGCACAGCAAGAAGTCCAGTGTAGATGGAGTAGAGAGTACATAAAAGAGAACTGTGGATGATAAGACCAGATAAAATGCTCTGCCTCTCTGGGCTTCATTTTCATGAGGGCTCTCTTCCAGACATTCAATATATTCAACAAACATTTCTTAAGCACCTACTATGTGCAAAGTCTTGTACTCAGTGCTGGCAATGCAACTATTAAAAATGACATAATCTCCCCCTTGGAGAAGGTAAGCTTCTTGAGAGCAGGAACTATTTTCATTTTTGTCTTTGTATCCCCAGCACCCAACCAAGTGACTACCACATAGTAGGTGCTTCATTAATGCTTGTTGATTGATTGAAGGAATTTACATTTGACCAGATTCTTTCTGTGTTAGTGAGCCAAAAGGCAAGTATTCTTTATGTTGCTAACCAACCTGGTTAATTACTTTGCTTGAGAAATTTAAACAAAGCCCAGAAACGTGAAAAACATCTCTGTGATAGTTGGTACAGTTGCTAATGTATCCCACTTGTAATCAGCTTCTCCTAAAATAATAGAAAACAACCTCTTTCAGCCTCAATTTCATCATCTATAAACACATATTTGTGACTTCCTTAGTGTGGGGAATTCTCTCTGCCACTGGAGATGAAACCCTGGCCAAGACTTCATTGGGAAGTCCTTGGGAATTTCCTGGGGCCTTTAGAGGTCAAGTAACTTGCCCAGGGTCATATAGCTAGTGATGATGATGGTGATGATGAAGAAGAAGAAGATAATGATGATATAATAATAAAAATAAGAACTAGAAATAGTATAGCACTTTACAGTTTTCTGAAACAGTTATCACTTCCACATGGCAACTTTCCTTATTGGAATTTCAGTATATTGTGGGGTTGGCATAAGAAATTAAATGGGAATTTGGGGGGAGTTTTGCCTGCAGATGACCCACAAAGGCCCTTTGTCAGACACATCCCAGATGGGATTCCTTCACATATAGGGCACACTAGATGGCCCCTGAAGTCCTTTTCCTGTAACTGTGACCATGAGATTTACCCTCTTAGGGCCTGCCTGAGTGTAGCACTCATATGTCTAAGAAGTTCTCAATAATACGCAAAAGACAGCAGGACAAGTGGAGATACATCAAACACATTGCCAACAACATTTCAGAGTGTAGCCCAACCCAGATTCAAATGTCATTGAGAAATATTAAACAAAATACAACACAACATAGATAATGTTACTATGTGGTTTTCTAAGTCAATATGCTGCCCCCAGGGATCCTTATGTACACAGTTTAGGAGCCCTCCTTTCTATCTGAGTTTGACACCACTGGTAGTGGATAGCACCTGAGACTGGCAGTGGGAGGGGGAGTGTCATGAAGTACTGGGTACACTTCCTAAAGGGCATCCATTGTGGAAAGGAAGCCTATCCCTGGCTGTCCTGTGGCCTCTATCTCCCTCCACTTTGAACTTGGCCCAGATGCTGGGGCTAGTTATGGCTGTGACCTTTAAAAAGTTCAAAAGACATCATTTCTGGGTAATTAATCATATTATTAACAATGCTAGTATATTATTAATAAAAGGGACCAGTGATACTCTCGAATGCCAAAGACCCCTCATGGAACCCACTTAATGTTTATGTGGCCTTGGAAGAGTGGGTGTTCCTGAGGAGGCAATCAACAATTAACTAGTTATGAGAGAGAATGAATATTATAATGAGAGGTGGGCCTATTCTAATGAGGGGCTGTGGACAGGTCATGTACTTCCCAACTACCCCCAGTCTTAGGCAGTCTAATCAAAGAAACCTGAGTAGAATACAAGGGACTTCCCCACCTGGGTGGAGTTGGAACAAGATTGAGGAACAATGTCCTTAACATGCTGGTTTGATCTAATAAGGTTTCAGAAGGAGACAAATCCTGTGTCTCCCCCATATTAACAATTAGTTATTTAATAATTATTTTCCTCATGACTCTTGGGTAGGGGAGAATCTAGGACTTGGTGGGGGGATCTAGGTTTGAATCCCTCCTCCTCTCATAGCCTCAGTTTCTTCCTCTGTAAAATAGTAACTACATAATAAATGATGTTTGATTGATTTCAGTCCAGTCCCTTCATTTTACAGAGGTAGAAAGTAAGGCTAAAATAGAAGAAGGGACTTGGGATTATAGAGCTGGACAGGGCCTTACAGACCATCTAATCTAACCCCCTTATTTTACAGAGAAGAAAACTGAGGCCCAAAGAGGGAAAGGAACTTATGCCCCCCCAACTAAAATGTAAGCCCCCTAAGGATGGAGACTGTCCTATTTATGTGGTTCCCACAAAGGATTCCTCTAAACCAAGGGTGGAGAACCTGTGGCTTTGAGGTCACATGTGATCCTCTAGGTCCTAAAGTGCAGCCCTTTGACTGAATCCAAACATCACAGAACAAATCCCCTCTAGGTCCTCAAGTGTGACCCTTTCACTAAATCCCGACTTCACAGAACAAATCCCCTTAATAAAAGAATTTGTTCTGTAAAACTTGGACCCAGTCAAAAGGCCACACTTGAGGACCTAGAAGGCCACATGTGGCCTCGAGGCTGCAGGTTCCTCCCTTCCTCCCCTGTGCCTAAACCCAGTGAAAGGAAAAACTTCCCATTGGTCCAAAAGCATCAAGGGAAAGTATTGAGTTCCCTATCACCAGAAGTCTTTGGCCCAGTTGTTGGGTATGGTGTAGCCTGGGTCTGAGGTCCAGGTTTGATGAGCAGTTAGCCCTCTGAGGATCCTTCCAGCTCTGAGATTCTGTGGTTCTATTCCCTGAATTTCGGAAGCAGCGCCATTCCCTGCAATCTACTTTTACCTCTCAGGATCGTGGGTTTGTAGATTGAGAGCTAGAAGAGACCACAGAATTCCAAACACCTTATTTTACAGAGGGGAAAACTGAGGCCCATGCAAGTAAAGTTACTTGTACAAGGTCACACAACTTGTAAGAATCGGAGGGGAGCTTTTAATCCAAGTCTTCCTGACTTCAGTGCCTGTGCCCTATGCGCTCTCCCATGGTTCAATCTTCATTTTTTTTTTCTTTTTGTAGACAATTACAGATGAGATACCTCTCTCTACATGTTACCTTTCACTGCTTCCTTTCCCTGTAAATTCTTTTGGGTTCCATAAGCAGGAGCAGGGCAGGGGATGGCGAAGATCAAGGTTGCTCATCCCAGGAGGCACTGGGGCATTCAAGGAAATCTCGATGGGAGGGACCCATCCATCTTGATTTCAGTTGTTTGTGGCTTCTGCCACCTTAATTGAATTGCTGGCATTTTGGACAAATTGGGCCCAGCCTCAGCAAACACTGTTATTTATCTTTCCTTGGTGTGTGCATTGCCTTATGCTAATCATCATTTTCATCTTCTGTATCCTGCGACTGGGACCTCAAGTGGCCGACTTGGGGGACCAGTGAGCTTCGGCATCTTGGCAAGGGCTGATGTCTTCAAATCTTTAGTCCGGCAAGTGGAGGATAGTGGGAAGAGCTCCAGTTTGGTCAGGAGACCTGGGTTCCATTCCAGCTTTGACACTCATAGGGTCCCAGATCTAGAGCTGGAAGGGACCTCTGTCCAACCCCCTCATTTTACAGAGGGGGAAACTGAGGCTCAGGGAAGTGACTTGTCAAAGGTCCCACAGCTGATAAGTGTTGGAGTTCAGATTCAGACCTAGTTCTTCGAAGCTCTCTCCATGACCCCAGGAGGTGTCCTGGCAGGGAGCTTAATGAGTACCTGGAACACTGTTGATTTTACAGATGAAGAAACAAAGCAAGAGAAGGGCAGTTCACTCAAGGTCACCCAGTTCTCCTCTCCTTCACTCCCCACTGCCCTAGTAGACTAGAATCTCCTCAGGGGCAGGAACCATTCCTTTTTTGTCTTTATGTTTCAGGGGTGGGGAACCACCCACCCACATGTGACCTTCTAGGTCCTCAAGTGCAGCCTTTTGACTGAGTCTAAGTTTTACAGAACAAATCCTTTTATGAAGAGGATCTGTTCTGTGAAGCTGGGATTCAATCAAAGGGCTGCTCTTGAGGACCTAGAGGTGATTTGTTCTCTGAAGTTGGGATTCAGTCAAAGGGCCTCCCTTGAGGACCTACAGGGGATTTGTTCTTTGAAGTTGAGATTCAGTCAAAGGGCAGCACTTGAGGACCTAGAGGGCCACATGTGGCCTTTAGGCCACAGGTTCCCCACCCCTGTGGCCTATACCAGTAAAATCATAGGTTTGAAACATTTTTAATGGGCTGGGGATAAAAGATTAAAAAACCCAACCCAACAACATATACACATAGAATTTAAATACATGGGACTTAAAGGAAGACCCCAGGCCCAAAAAGAAGGGACTCTAAATGAAACAGAGTCTGATCACAGATTACAAAAGTGTTTATTGTCTGAGAAGACCTTGCAAGGGAGCAGAGAAGAAGAGAGAGTTCTCAGCTGCTCACAAGGGGAGTGGAAAAGGGTGAGATATGCATAGTTTCTAGAAGCTTTTGAGTAAGGAGTGGGGGGGTTAAGGGGAAGATGTCTATAGACACAATAAGCCAGGGAGTAGGATGTTTAGAAAGTCCCGAGTCTGCAACTGCTGCCCAAGTTTGTTTTTGAGCTGGTCAAGGCTGGTCAGACCATTGTAAGCATCTCCAAATTGGGTTAGAGTTAACTTGCAAAGGATCACTGGTACATCAAGCAGCTCTGAGTCTCAGAAGTCCTTCTGATTGGCTGGTTGTCCTGCTCCACTGTGACGAAGGGAAGTTCTAACACATAGTCATTACAGAACTCATGTTCACAGTATGTAGATGTATATAAATGCAGTGATAGGGGAAGGGACATTAACAAGTTGGGGAAATGAGGGGATCAGTCAACAAGCAGGTATTAAGGCTCTGCTATGTGCCAGGCACTGGGCATGGTGCTGGGGATGCAAATGACACTCCCTGCTGGATAGATACTTCTTTCATCGAATTTTGCCCATAGGGGTAAGAGAGAGAGATCACAGAACCAGAGAAAAGCTGGAGGAATCAAAACTAGGAGCAATGGGGAGAAGTCATAGAGATGTATATTTCAGTTTCCTGTATGGAAAACCTTTCTAAGGATCACAGCCACCCAGAAGTGAAATGGGCTGCCTTAGGGAGGAAGCTCCCTATCACTGGAGCCAGTCAAACAGGGAATAGATGATAACTTATTGAGGGATATTGGACAGGACCTTCTGGCTTAGGTCCTGTTTGGACTAGATATTCCAATTCTGAGTTTCTGTGATCCTGTAATCATGCAGAGGAGGAAGCTAAGATTTGGTGCCTTGGTTTCCTTATCTACAAAGTAGTATTTCCCAGGGGGTTATAAGACAAATATCTTGTGATCTTCAAGTATTATAGAAATGTAAGTTATGATTTATGCACAAGAAAGTGACTTGCCCAAGGTCATGCAACTAATAAAGTTACAGAAACATGCTGGGGGGAAGGAAAGGGAATGAGCACTTATTAAGCACCTACAATGTGCCAACTATGGGCAGCTAATTGACTCAGTGGATAGAGTGCTGGGCCTGGAGTCAGGAAGACTCATCTTTCTGAGTTCAAATCTGGCCTTAGACACTTATTAGCTGTGTGACCCTGGGCAAGTCACTTTACCCTGTCTGCTTCAGTTTCCTCATCTGTAAAATGAGCTGGAGAAGGAAATGGCAAACCTCTCCAGTATCTTTGCCAAGAAAATCCCAAAATAGGGTCATGGAGAGTCAGACAGGACTGAATAAGAACAGCATTGTGCTGAGCACCCAGGTATTTTGACTCCAAATCTAGCTCCCTTTATCTCCGCTATACCCTCTTGCCCCTGCTTACCTCAGGAAGGTCCTTCCAAGGCTGGGATTCTTGGTGCAGGATTGTGATTTTAGCCTGTCACCATGTTCTGATACTGCAGGAACAAGACGATGCAGATGGAGAAGATCAAGGCTCGGCTGAAGGCTGAGTTCGAAGCCCTCGAGTCAGAGGAGCGACACCTGAAGGAGTATAAGCAGGAAATGGATCTCTTGCTACAGGAAAAGATGGCCCACGTGGAGGAACTGCGTCTGATCCATGCTGACATCAACGTGGTGTGTGGCGGGCAGGTAGCATAGGACAGACTAGCAGTGGGTTCTAGCATCACCCTGGGCTCCCTTGGGATTACTGGACTTCGGCATTTGGTTCCCTTGCTCCCTGGGCCCAGGGGCTTTGCCTGGCTGGGGTGACTTGACTAGAATGTCCTTCAGGGATATTTAAGAATGGTAATAATGTAGCCAGAGAGTAGTTCATGTGAACTACTGGGCATCTTTGAAAACGTTTTTATTGATACCCTTTATGTTTACATCACCTTCATTTTGGGGGTAGGGAAGCAGATGAGGCAGTCAGGGTTAAGTGACTTGCCCAGGGTCACACAACACAGTAAGTGTCAAGTGTCTGAGATCAGATTTGAACTCAGGTCCCCCTGACCCCAGGACCAGTGCTCTAGCCACTGCAGCACCACTTTGTTACAAAAAATAAAAAAAGGAGCAGTAAAAAGCAGTTCAGCCAAACTAACTGATGTTCTATGCAGTATTCACTACCTATAGCCCCCCTTTTGGTCAATTCTTCTCCAGGGTCCGAGCTTTTTGGCCATTAAAACTCTGTCACATTCAGTTTGTTCTTTCATTAGTTGTCTGTTTACATTATTGTAGTCCTATAGATTGTTTTTGTGATTTGCTGACTTCTCTCTGCTTCAGTTCATATAAGTCTTCCCATGCTTCTTCTGCATTCTTCATATCCATCATTTCTTACAGTACAGTCGTATTCTATGCATTCATTTGTCATGATTTCTTTCTGTCTACTTTATCTCCAACTCTTTGCTACTACAAAGACTGCTGCTATAAATATTTTGGTGTATATGGGACCTTTCTTTTTTTCATTGGGCTCCTTGAGGTATATGTCTAGCAGTAGGCTCTCTGGGTCAAAGGGTATAGACATTGAAACCACTTTTTTTACATAATTCTAGATTCCTTTCCAGAATATTTGGTTCAGCTAACAGCATCACCAACAATGCATTAGTGGGTCCATCTTTCCATGACCTCTCTAATATCAACTGTTCCTATCTTTGCCATTTTTGCCAACTTACTAGTTATGGGGTAGAACCTCAGAGTTCTTTTAATTTCCATTTCTCTTATTATGAGAGATTTCTGAGGGTCTTTATCCCACAAGCTCAATGTAAGTCCCCAGCTAACTCAATCTTAGGATGGAATTAGATTCAGAAAACTTTGGTTCAAATCTTGGGCTTTGCTATTTATTATCTAGATGACCTTGAACATATCACTTTCTATCTCTGGGCCTTGGTTTCCTCATTGAAAAATGAGGAGAGTTGGTCTAGAAACTCCAAAGGTCCCTTCTAGCTCCAAAAGCATATGAGTTTATGAAATAAAGGATTTGCTATTAGTTCTCCCCCTTGTGTCTTCATGTTGCTCATGTGCCCCCATATCACTGCCACAGATTCTGCCTTTCCTCCCCCTGCCCATCTCCCCCTTTTGAAACCCATCCTTTCTTCATAAACTAGCTTGGATTTGCCAAGCAACCTTCTCTGTTTTGTGGTCACATTTCTTTTTGAGCTATGGGCCTGGGTATTGTCTCAGCATTTAGTTTGACAGGTGGGAAACCATCTGGGGGGAGGGCTGGCAGCAGTTAGTCAGAGAGATGCTGAGAGTGAAAGCCCAGGGTCTTTCTGGTCAGCTGCTCTCCTTTCTCCCATCTCTCTGGGCCAGATGGAGAACACCATCAAACAATCAGAAAATGACCTCAACAAGTTGTTGGAGTCCACGCGGCGGCTGCATGATGAGTATAAGCCCCTAAAGGAGCATGTGGATGCTCTCCGCATGACCCTGGGCCTACAGAGGCTTCCTGACCTGTGTGAAGAGGAGGAAAAGCTGTCCCTGGAGTAAGTCCCCCCAACCTAGCCCCTGACACAGAGCTTGGGAGGGGCAATGCAGAAGTCTGAGCACATTTAGGGTTAGGGCCTCATCTTTCTGAGGCCATGGCTATGGCCCCATAAGGAAAGCCAGTCATACCCAGAACCCTTCCAGAGGGTGTATTCCCAGGGCATTGGTGGGTGGGGGGCCCCACCATCATACTGACCCTTTCCTGGGGTCAGGACTGGGAGGAGTGGCAATGGCTGAAGTCCTGGTTGCTGCCCAGCCTGGTGGTTAGGATAAAGATTAAGGTGGTTTCTCTTGACCCTGGAAAATGGTTACAGTTAGGGACCCTAGCTTCTGAGTTTCAAGAAAGCTGCATCCTTGGGCAGAAGGTAAAAAGTCAAGGTGGTTCTTCCTGACCATGGGACAGTCAAGCCAACTTCTCCCCTCCCCCCCATCCCACCCCTTCCAAGTTATTTCGAGAAGCAGAAGGCTGAGTGGCAGACGGAGCCTCAGGAGCCACCCATCCCTGAGTCCCTTGCTGCTGCTGCTGCAGCAGCCCAACAGCTACAAGTGGCTAGGAAACAAGACACCCGGCAGACGGCCACATTCAGACAACAGCCCCCACCCATGAAGGTGAGATGGGGGGGGGGCACCTTGGGAAAGTCCATATGGCCTCAGGGCATGGATTCAGGTATGGACTTCATAGGATAATAGCTTGTAGAGATGGGAGGGCCTATAGAACAGTAAGTGTCAGAACTTAACAGTACCCTAGAACAAAGAATGTCAGAGCTGGGAGGGACTTAGAATAGGGAATGTCACGAGCTGGGAAGGGCTGTTAGGATTTAGATGCTCTAAATCTAATCCCCTATTTTATAGATGAGGACACTGAGGCAGGAAACTAGGCTTCTTAGATTCACAGACACATGGATGATTAGAGCTGGAAGAGGCCCCTCACTTCTACATAATCCTGGGCCTGCAGAGGTCCCCACACTGAACTGCCTGGACCCTTTATTCTGCTTCCCCAGGGAGTAAACCCTGACTGGGGGGTTAGATGGAACCCGGGAAAGTTTGAATGGTAGCTTTTCAGGGCACTTTTTGGTTTGCCTAGAGAGATTAAGTGACCTCTCCAAGGTCATACAAGAAGTTAATGGCAGAACCAACCAGTTAGAGCTCTTTCAATTCAGTTCAATTTGCCAAATATCTATTAAGTCCCTACTGTTTGCCAGACACTATATTAAGCACTGGGATTACAAAGAGAAAAATGCCTCAGTTCCTCCTGGCAAGGACTTTCCATTCATTCTACCCCAGGTTGGGGTTGCTCTAGAAATGAACATTTACCCTTGGATAAGCTGGCCAGATCTCATTCCACTACTGATTTGTCCTGCAGGACACTCAGGCAGTGTCCTGGCCTGAATTACAAACAAAGTCAGTTGATTACAGTCTACCTCAAATAGCCCCATCCCTCCTCTCCCTCCTACATATGCCCCTCCCCTCCCCCCCACCATAGCCCACTGCCACCATCTAAGGGAGTTCCAAGGCAAAGCACAGTTATGGCGCCATTGGTCCTCCATGGCTTCCTTGTGGAGTACTGCCATTGTTTCTAGGTTCCAGCCTTCAGTGAGTTACTGCCTTTGTGTCCAGAGAGCAGCTTAGCTGATCTGTCCATATTTTTTCAAGATCGTTGATATCTTCTGGTTCAAACTTTGATCCTGAGGCTGGTCCAGCAGATTGAGGTCAACCCATCCTTTCCCCCTTGGAACTCCCAAGTCCTATGCATTTGCTCAGGCAGAAGGGAGACAGAAGGTTTCAAGTCCCCTCAGAGTGGAGCAAGGCCACTCACTTCCTTTGTTGGGTATGTTCTCTCAGGCCTGCCTGTCATGTCACCAGCAAATCCACCGGAATGCCCCCATCTGCCCCCTGTGCAAAGCCAAGAGCCGCTCCCGGAACCCCAAGAAGCCAAAGAGGAAACAGGATGAATGAAGAGAAAAGCAGCCTCACGGAGCTCGCCTGCTCAGAAAGCCCCTTCTCCTGGGCCAGAGTGATTGAAGTCCAGGCGTGAGCCTTCTTCCCCTTCTCCTTCCATTCTCCCCTTCTTCCCTCTGCCCTCCCTCATCTTGTATTTAGTGGGATGGAAGCACAACTCTTCTCTCATGTTCTTATTTCTTCCAGCCCTTGGGATTTGGAGTTAGGAAGACATAGATTTCAGGTACTAAGGCCTGTGTGTCTAACAGCTCCTGACCCCCTGATTGCTGCCCCTCCCTTCCCCCTCCCAACTTCAGGATATCAGGTGGTGGCAGAAGGCATCCAGGGGCCCGATGGGCTAACATCCCTGCCAGTGGTGGATAATGGTGGGGTAAGTTGCTAGTTACTCACTGAGGCCTCATATCCCAAATGGGGCTGGCACTCAAGGAATTGTGGGATCAAAGAGGCCCACTGTTCCAGACTGAAGTGGGGGAGGGGGGATGCCATTCATCAACCATGGCTACAGCAGAGGATCCTTTGAAGGTCATGATTGCTGTTTGTCCATTTAGAATTTAGAGATCTAACGGTATATTTCCTCCTCCTTCCCGCCCTCCCTCTGTCAAGGGCATTGCTTCTCTGGCTTGGTACGTAGCAGTTGCCTCCAGCCAACAGGAGCCAGGCACATGCCACCATTTGGTTTCCTAACCACTCAGAACAGCTGCCCTGCCCCATGTCTCCCAGTTTTCCTTGGGGACCAGTCTTAAAGGTGCTGCTGTCTTTAAGTCTGTGCAAGTGGCTTGTGTAACCCACCTATTTTGATTTCTGAACCAGTCCAGTTGAGCGGACCTCCCTCTCGTTTCTCTATTTCCCAGGGGCCTAGATGCTGACACAGAAGAATGTGGCTGGCCCATTCTTCCTTTCCCTGTCTTTCCCCCAATGGGACCATTAAGTCCTATCCACTTCCCTAGCCCCCTGAACCCTCGCAATGAAACTAATGCAAAAACCCATTTTCCCAGGTACATCCTTGATCACTGCTTATCCTGGCTGAGTGACTATTTGCAGCTCGGTACTCCCTGGGAAGGGCCACTAACATTTGTCAGCCTGTTAGCTTTGAAGAACTAATTCCCTTACATTTGATCAATGGTGCTTTTCTGGGGGGGCTGAGGACATGGGAGCTGTTGGGTGGTATGGTCCCAGCCCCCATCTTTGTTTTGGAGCTGTGCTGTGGATGTGTTGTTATCTCTGTGAATCAGTCAACCCCTCTGTTAGGCCTCCAATCCCCACCCCTCCCATACACTTAGGTCAGTAGGACAGATGGAGGTGGGGGGACCCTCCAGGATGGTCCTTTCCCCTCAAGGAAATCCCATCCCATTAGTCACATGAAGCCCCCCTGTCCTCAAGGCCTCCTTCCCTGGGGACCATGGTCACAGCTTCTGAGCATACCTCTCCCCTTACTTACCATCCCCTCTTTTAAGTAGAAGAGAAAGCTCTAAGCTCCTCACTGCCATCTGGGTCATTCTTTCCTGGTATTAAGGGGATAGGCCTTGGCCAACTTTGAAAAAACTTCAACCCCATGTCCCTGGCAGGGGGCATTTTTTTCCTTCCTTGTTTACCAGTAGTTTTAGTGAGCTGCCCTCAGGGGCTATGTGTTCATAACCCAAAAGGCTCCTCAGCCTCTTGGACTTACATGTGTTATACCACTTGTCTATACAAATCCTATTAAATAAACATCCTTCAAGGTTGCCGTGACCATTCCTTTTCTCTCCCTTCTTCCTCCTGGGTTCGCATTTGGGGAAGGCTAGACAGGATTTGAAAATGCCAGGAAACTGGGAGGGATGGTTAAAACACTGAATAACAGAAGACCCAACTGAATGAGATGGAATTAAAAAGGGATAATAAAAACCTAGGTTCAAAATTCAATTGTACAAGTAAGGAAGGAGGGGGAGGTGTTGGCTAGACAAGTTGATAGACTGGCTGGGGGGTTTAATGGCCTACAAGTTCCTTCTGAGTCAACAGTGATATGGTCATCCAAAAAAGCTGACAAAATCTCAGGTTGCAATGAAAGGAAGACTAACATCTAGAATGAGAGAGCTGAGTCTTCCCCAGTACCCTTCCCTGGTCAGACACCCAGCTGGGCAGTTGTGTTTGGTTCTGGGCACCATGCTTTCAGGCCATTGACCAAGCAGAGGGTATATGGAGGAGGGCAGCTGGGATGGTGAGAAGACTAGAGACCTTGCCATAGAAGGATGGGGATGTTTAATTTGGAGAAGGCAAGATGTTAGGAGGGATATGACAGCTGTCTTCAAGTGTTTGGAGGGCTATGATGTAGAAGTCCCCAGAGGACAGAACTAGGGGCAGGAGGTGAACATGGCAGAAAGAAACATTTCTATCTGATATAAAGAAATACTTCCTAACATCAGTTAGAGATATCTGAAGGGGAAATGGGTTCAGTGAGAATGATCTTCCCATCATTGGAGGCATTCAAGAAGATGCCTACCAGGGGTGTAGGGGCAGTTAGGTGGTGCAGTGGATAGAGCACCAGTGCAGGAGTCAGGAGGACCTGAGTTCAAATCTCACCTCAGACTTGACACTCACTAGCTGTGTGACCTTGGGCAAGTCATTTAACCCCAATTGCCTCATCCTGGGTCATCTCCAGTCATCCTGAGGAGTATCAGGTCACTGGATTCAGGTGGCTCTGGAGGAGAAGTGAGGCTGGTGACCTGCACAGCCCTCCCTCACTCAAAACAAAGTCAAGTGCAAGTCATGTCATCATTTCTCTGATGGCGTGGTCTTCTTCGGCAATGAAGGACGAACACAACAACCACCACCATGGGTGTAATAGGTTCTGTTTTGACCAGAATCTGGGTGCTATGGGACCTTAAGCAAGTCAATCTGGTTCTCTGGGCTTTTGATTTTTACTGGCAAATAGGACAATCTCCTTTCCTTCCTACCATTCGGGAACACTGTGATGGTGATTCTTCAATGATACTGGGAAATTCCTCTTAATAATAAGGCAGATGGGAAGCCCAGAAAGGTAACTGAGGGTCAGAGAAGGATGCTAAGCAGGTAAGATTTGCTTGGCATCTCTGAGAGGCCTAGAAAAGGCCTTCAACAAAGAGACATGGGGAAGATAGCAGTAGTCTTTGAGATGAAAAATGGAGCATCTTTAGATCTTAGACTTAATGGAGCTGGAAGGTCCCTTATTTTACAGAAGTGGCAGGGCCTTGGTCTCATGGTCCAAATGGTTAGGCTTCAGCTATAGGCAAGGTTGGCAAAAAAAAAAAAACAGAGAGAGACTGCAGCACAGACCTTGCATTCTTCTCAACAGATCATTGGCTTATTGCACAAAAAAGCCACATAAAGGAAAGCCACTCCCCACAGCTAGGTGGTGCTACAGTGGACAGCTCCATGTCTGGAGTCAGGAAGACCTGAGTTCAAATTTGATTTCAGATGCTTATTAGCTGCGTGACCCTGAGCAAGTCACCTCACATTGTTTGCCTCAATCCTGAGCAAGTCACTTCATACTGTTTGCCTCAGTTTCCTAGTCTGCCAAATGAGCTAGAGAAGGAAATGGCAAACCACTTTGATGTCTTTTGCTAAGAAAACCCCGAAAGGGGTCACGGAGAGTCAGATATGACTGAAAATGACTAAACAACTCCCCACAGCAGGTGAATGGGATCCATCTTGTGATGATGTCTGCATTGCATGAGTGTGCTTGTGTATGTCACCGTGTCCAACTGTTTCTCTCTGTCTTATACATGTGTTCATATATGTGGCTATGTAAAACCATTCATATAACTGTCAGCAAGCACTTATTATTATTAAGCACTTACTGTGTGCTAAACACTGTGAAAATGTGGTTGTTATAAGACAAGGCATAGTATGAGAGAGTAGACTGACTACAGAATTTGGAGTTAAAATACTTATGTTCTAATCTGGCCCCTACTACTTCCTAGCTATATGAGCTTGAGTAAATCACCTCCTCTCTCTAGGCCTCAGTTTCTTCATCTGTAAAATTAAGATATGTCTTCAAGCTTGAAATGTTACTGTTCATACTATGGGCTTTGGTCCCCTCAGAAATGTCATTAGGTTTACCATCTTCTGTCCAAGACTAGACCAGGGCATACTCACCACAGGGTCCCCTCCTTTTCACGCCCCCCCCCCCGAAGTTACCTGGAAGACTTCATATGAAAAGAATAGCTCATCCAGGTCTGCCCTGCTCTTGTGCCAAGGGGACTTGGCTCCACAGAATCATGTTCCAGATCTTCCTTGACCAGGGAGTCTCAGGGCATTGCCTTGGGGCATGCTTTCAAGCCTGAGATCAGCAGGCCCTTGTTTCCCTGTTTTCTGGCCTAGAACATCCCATCAGGCTTGGAGTTCAGCATCTTTGACCTAAGGGGCAATATCAGAAGTCCTTAATGAGCTGGAGGAAGGCTTGGCTCCATGCCCCAGTGTTCTGAACAAAAACAAAGCTGGCAGATTAAATGGGGCCACAGAATAGGGTGAAGTGGAGGGAAATGGGGTGAGAAGGGGAATCCCTTAACTTTCTGGCTAGAAAGTAACCAGTTCAAAGAATGGGCATAGCAGCCTCTGGCACCAGCCTGCTACTCTTCAACTTGACCAGCCTTGGCTTCATTCACCTAATTTGGAGTTAAGAGCGAAGGAGCTCCACTGTTTCTGCCTCCCTCCATCTGTCATTCATTTCTCTAGAGATCTGAGGTTTATCAAGAGTCTTCCTTACAGCCACCCCCAGGAGGGGGAGAGCGCTCTCATCCTTATGGAAACTGAGGAAACAGACTCGGAGACATTTCTTTTCTTTAAATTATTTAGTATTTTATTTTTCCCCAATTACATGTAAAAACAATGTTTAACACTGATTTTTAAAATTCTGAGTTCCAAATTCTTTTGTTTAATTAATTTATTTTTAGTTTTCAACATTCATTTCCACAAGATTTTGAGTTGCAAATTTTCTCCCCATTTCTCCCCTCCCCCCACCCCAAGACACCATGCATTCTGATTATCCCTTCCCCCAATCTGCCCTCCCTTCTATCACACCCCTCTCTTCCCTTATACTCATCTCCTCTATTTTCTTGTAGGGAAAGATAGATTTCTATATCCCATTACCTATATTTCTTATTTTCCAGTTGCATGTAAAAACAATTTTTAACATTCATTTTTAAAACTTTGAGTTCCAACTTCTTTCCCTTCCTCCCTCCCCACCCATCCCCACTGAGAAGGCAAGCAATTCCATATAGGTTATACATGTGTAATTATGCAAAAGACCCATAAATTCATGTTGTGAAAGACTAACTATATTTCCCTCCATTCTATCCTACCCCCCATTTATTCTATTCTTTCACCTTGTCCCTCCTCAAAAGTGTTTACTTCTAATTACTCCCTCCTCCCATTTGCCCTCCCTTCTATCATCTCCCCACACTCCACTTATCTCCTTCTCCCCTACTTTCCTGTAGTGTAAGATAGATTTTCATACCAAATTGTGCATGTTATTCCCTCCTTAAGCCAAACGTGATGAGAGTAAGCTTCACTTTTTCCCTCTCACCTCCCCCCTTTTCCCCTCCATTGAAAAAGCTTTTTCTTGCCTCTTTTATGAGAGATAATTTGCCCCACTCCATTTCTCCCTTCCTCCTCCCAATATATTCCTCTCACCCCTTAATTTTATTTTTTTTAGATATCATCCCTTCCTATTCAACTCACCTTGTGCTCTCTGTCTATATGTATATAATCCCTCCAACTACCCAAATACTGAGAAAAGTCTCAAGAGTTACAGATATTGTCTTTCCATGTAGGAATGTAAACAGTTCAACTTTAGTAAGTCCCTTATGATTTCTCTTTCCTGTTTACCTTTTCATGTTTCTCTTGATTCTTGTGTTTGAAAGTCAAACTTTCTATTCAGCTCTAGTTTTTTCATCAAGAATGCTTGAAAGTCCTCTATTTCATTGAAAGACCATTTTTTCCCCTGAAGTATTATACTCAGTTTTGCTGGGTAGGTGATTCTTGGTTTTAGTCCTAGTTCCTTTGACTTCTGGAATATCATATTCCAAGCCCTGTGATCCCTTAATAGAAGCTGCTAGATCTTGTGTTATCCTGATTGTATTTCCACAATACTCGAATTGTTTCTTTCTGGCTGCTTGCAGTATTTTCTCCTTAACCTGGGAACTCTGGAATTTGGCTACAATATTCCTAGGAGTTTTTCTTTTTGAATCTCTTTCAGGAGGTGATTGATGGATTCTTTCAATATTTATTTTACCCTCTGGTTCTAGAATATCAGGGTAGTTTTCCTTGATAATTTCATGAAAGATGATGTCTAGGCTCTTTTTTTGATCATTGCTTTCAGGTAGTCCCATAATTTTTAAATTGTCTCTCTTTGATCTATTTTCTAGGTCGGTTGTTTTTCCAATGAGATATTTCACATTTTCTGCTATTTTTTCATTTTTTTGGTTTTATAATTTCTTGATTTTTCATAAAGTCATTAGCTTCCACCTGCTCCATTCTAATCTTTAAGGAATTATTTTCTTCAGTGAGCTTTTGCATCTCCTTTTCCATTTGACCAATTCTGCTTTTTAGGGCATTCTTCTCTTCATTGGCTTTTTGGATCTCTTGTGCCATTTGGGTTAGTCTATTTTTTAAAGTGTTGTTTTTTTCAGCATTTTTTAGGTCTCTTTTAGCAAGCAATTGACTCGTTTCTCATAATTTTCTTGCATCACTCCCTTTTCTCTTCCCAATTTTTGGTCTACTTCTCTTACTTGATTTTCAAAATCCTTTTTGAGCTCTTCCATGGCCTGAGATCAATTCATATTTTTCTTGGAGACTTTGGATGGAGGAGCTTTGACTTTGTTTTCTTCTGTTTGCATGTCTTCCTTGTCACCAAAGTAAGATTCTATAGTCATTCTTTTTTCTGGTTTTTGCTCATTTCCCCAGCCATTTACTTGACTTTTAAGCTCTTTGTCAAGGTAGTTCTCTGCTTCCAGTAGGGGTAGGGGAGTGTGCTGTCACTCTCTTGATTCCCCTACAATCTGTGGGTCTAGAGCTCCAGAAACAGTGGCTGCAGCTGCCACTGCTGCTGTTGTGGCTGCCATGGGTTCCTTTCTCCCCTCCATCCTCTGCTGCCCTGGGGCTGGGGCTGGACCACTCCACTCTCTTGCACTGGTCCCACAGGCTTTTCCCACTGACCTTCCAATTTATCCTCAGAGTTTTGGGGTCAGTAAGTCTGGAATCCACCACAGGTATGAGAGATTCAGTCTCCCCAAGGCCTGCTCAGGTCCTGTCTGTGCTGGCGTGGCCCATGCTGGACTGCGCCCTGCTCCCAGCACGGCACGTAGACATTTCCCAGAGATCTTCCAGGCTGTCTTGGACTGGAGATTTGCTTCACTGTGTCATTCTGTGGGTTCTGCAGCTCCAGAATTTGTTTAGAGCCATTTTTTACAGGTATTTGACTGGGTTTGGGGGCAGCACTCTAGAAAGTGCGTGCTGTTACTCTGCCATCTTGACTCCACCCCTGAGTTCCAGATTATTTCCCTCCCTCCCTACTCCCCCCGCCAAGTGAGAAGGCAAACAAATTAATATAGGTTATAATATGTAGTCATGCAAAATATATTTCTATATTAGTCATATTGTAAAAGAAAACAGACCAAAACAAAACAAAACTCCAAGAAAAAGAAAGTTAAAAAAAAAAGCATGCTTCAATCTCTATCAGACTTCATCACTTCTTTCTCCAGGGATAGAGAGCATTTTTCATCACAAGTCCTTAGGAATTGTCTTGGATCACTTGCTGAGAACAGCTAAGTCATTCACAGTTTACCATCTTACAATATTGCTGTTGCTTTGTACAGTGTTCTCCTGGTTCTACTCATTTCACTTTGCATCTTTTCATATAGGTTTTTCTGACAGCATCATGCTTATCTTTTCTTATAATACAATTGTATTCCATGCCAATCATATACCATAACTTGTTCAGCCATTCCCCATTTGATGGGCATCCCCTAGATTTCCAATTCTTTGCCACCAGAAAAGAGCTGCTATAAATACTTTTGTACATATAGGTCCTTTTCCTTTTTTTTTTTTTAATCTCTTTTTGGGATACAGACCCGGTAGTATTATTGTTGGGTCAAAGGATATGTGTGACTTTATTGGTTTTGGGGCTTAGTGCCAAATTAAATAATGGATGAATCAGTTCACAACTCCATGATCAGTGTCTCAATTTTCCCACATCCCCTCCAACATGTCATTTTTCCTTTCTGTCCTATGAGCCAATTTCATAGGTATGAGATATTACTTCAGAATTGTTTTAATTTGCATTTCTCCAATCAACAGAGATTCAGAGCATTTTTTTCATGACTACAGATAGCTTTGATAACTTCATTTGAAAACTGTTCATATCTTTTGATCATTTATCAATTGGTGAATGACTTATTTTTTTATCAATTTGACTCATTGATCTGTATATTGGAGAAATGAGGCCTTTGTCAGAGAAACTTGCTTCAAAATTCTTTTCACAGTCACTATTGGTAACTGTATTTCCCTCCATCCTATTCCCCGCCCTCCACCCCTACTTATTCTATTCTCTCTCTCCTTTCACCCTGTCCCTCCTCAAGTGTTTTGCTTCCTCAATCCCCCCTCCCTTCTATCACCATCACTCCCTTCTCTCATCTCCTTCCCCTCCTACTTTCCTGTAGGGTAAGATAGATTTCTGTACCCAACTGAGAGTGTATGTCCTTCCCTCTGAGCCAATTCAGATGAGGGTAAGAATCAATTGTTCCCCCACCTTCCCCTCCACAGTAAAAGCTCCTTTGTGTTTCTTTTATGTCTATAGATAATTTACCCCATTCTCCCTCTCCCTTCCCCCTTCTCCCAGTGCATTTCTCTTTCTCACCCTTTACTTTTATTTTTTTTAGAATCCTTTCATATTCAATTCACACCCGGGCCCTCTGTCTAGGAATACTCCTGACAGCCCTAATAATGAGAAAGTTCCTTCTTTGCAGGAAGGTAAACAGTTTAACCTTATTGATTCCCACTTTCCTATTTCTCTTTCCGGTTTACCTTTTCATGGTTCTCTTGAGTCTTCCATTTGAAAGTCAAATTTCATTGAATGAAATAGAGGACTTTCAAGCATTCCTGATAAAAAAAACTGGAGCTGAGTAGAAAATGTGACTTTCAAATACAAGACTCAAGAGAAGCATGAAAAGGTAAAAGTTAAGCTGTTTACATTTCTAGAGGGGAAAATGATAACTCAGGGAACTCCTAATAGCCCTGGGGTAGTTAGTGACTAATCAGTCCCATTTTTCCAGAGGAGGAAATAAGACTCACAGAAGGGAAGGGACTGGTTGCTGTCTTCCAGGATCCTTTAGAACCCTGGCTTGCTCTTTGACACTTACTTCAGGATTTCCTGGACCCAAGTGCCAAGACTTGACCTTATCCCACTGGAAGGCAGTGATGAACTTAGCTGAACCCAAAGCTCTCTGGGTGAAGGAAGGTTAGCCAACTTTATTTTTCAGGCTTGAGGGCCTGACAGTAGGGCTAAACTAGGCCCTGGATGCTTTCTGGGAGATCTGAGACCTAAGCAGGCAAAGAAGGAAAAGGAAAGGGGAGGAGAAAGAACTGAGGTGGAAGGAGGAGGAAAGAGGCAGGCAGAACAGAAGAAAGCAATGACCTTGGAATCTGAGGCCTTGGCTTTGAATCCTTGCTCCAACATGTTTGTTGTATAGTCCTGGGTGGTCACTTGTGTCTGAGCTGTTTCCTCATCAGTAAAATGGGGACCTAGGTAGGCAAACCTTGGATCATCACAGCTGGAAGGAACATCAGAAGCCAGATAGTTCAAGCTCCTTATTTCACAGAGGAGGAAACTGAGACCCAAAGTAGTTAAGTGCCATGCCCTAGTCTAACAAATGGGGGAGGCAGGATTCAAACTCTGACTCCAAATCTAGTTCTCTTTGTACTGTACCAGGCTACCTCTTGAAGCCTTGTGTAAATCTGCAAAATTGTTATTAGCTAAAGAGTGATGATAAGGGGGATAGCCCCTCTGTGTTACAGGTCTCCATTTGTGTAACACAAATGACTTTACTAGCCTTGGCCATGTCTCTGCAAGCCACAACACCATCAGTTTGGACTGATCCCCAAAGTTCTGCTACTTCCTAGCTGTGTGGTCTTGGGCAAGTCATTTCCACCCTGTGGAAATCAGCATCCCTGATTAAGCAGTAGCCTCTGAGTCACTGTTGGCCACCAGCCTTGGGAATCCTGGGTAAAACCCAGGCTAACTCCACCAGGGAGAAGGGAGGGGAACATCAGGCACTGTGTTAAGTGCTTTTACAAATATTATCTCAATTGATCCTCACAACAACTCTGTTGCTACCCCTGTTCTATACTTGGGGAAGATGAGGCAAAAAGAGGTCAAGTTACTTGCCCTGGGTCACACAGCTATGTCAGCTGAATAATACCAGTGAGAAGGATGGAGCCTGACATGACATGAGTTTTCAGTGCTTGGGGAGAATAGTTTGGAACATTAAGTCCATGTAGGAATCAGTGACCCTGGTCTCCTTAGGTTGGTCCCAAACCAACTTTCAGATACTTAAGAAAAGCAGTCAGCACCTTGAATACGAGCTACTAAGTAAAGGATGCAGTCATCTACCAGGATGCTTTCCTGGCTGGGAGTTTGGGGTGTTGCTGGATGTGCATGTTGCTATCCATTCAATTCAGTGCATGGCTATCAGTAAGGAGGCTTCCCCTGCTGCCTTCTCTCTGAGACTGGTACAAATAAAGGTGGCTGTGCAGGGCTGCCCTGCTGGTCCCACCAAGCTGGTCTGGACCAGCCTAGCTGAGAGGGGAAAGGCTGCTCAGGGGAAGGTTAGCCACAAGGGGGTAGGAGGCAGTTGGGGAAAGGGTAGGGTTTGGGGCCATAGCACCTCATCAAGACTTGTTGACCAAGGTGAGGAGGACTGGGGGGTCAGTCTATGTGCAGCAAGAATAGACACCAGTGGAACAGGAAGTTTTCAACTACACATATGTCCTATTCTGGCCACTGGGTACATACAAAATGGATATGACAGACCACTCTAAAAGAGCGTATATGGATTGGGATGAGGTAAGGTGGGAAGGGGGAAAGCCATGTGCTTAAATGAAATTGATAGGTCAGTGAGAAATGCAGAGGAGATCATAAGATCCAGAATCTAGAGTTGGGATGAATCTTGGAGGTGGATGTAATCCAACCCTCTAATTTTTACATTTATGCAAAAAATTCTAGGAGGCAGCTGGGTGGCACTACAGTGCATAGGGTGCTGGGCCTGGAGTCAGTAAGACTTGAGTTCAAATTCGGCCTCAGACACTTACCAGCTATGTGACTCTGGGTAAGTCACTTCACCCTTGTTTGTTTCAGTTTTCTCATCTGTCAAATGAGCTGGAGAAGGAAATGGCAAACCACTCTGGTATCTTTACCAAGAAAACCCCAAATGGAGTCACAAAGAATTGGACAGGACCAAAAATGACTGAACAACAACAAAACAAATTTGGGGGTTTTGAGGGACTTGCTCAAGGTCACAAAGGTAGTAGAGCTAGGATATATGTGTGTGTATGTGTATGTGTATATGTATATATATCTATATATATAGATATATGTATGTGTATATGTATACATATATCTATATATATAGATACATATTAGTTAATTAATTTAGTTTTCAACATTCATTTCCATAAGTTTTAACTTTTCTCCCCCTCCCTCTTCCCTCCCTTCCAAGACAGCATTGAAATCTGATATACATTCTACACATACATTCCTATGAATATTGCATAGAAGAATTATAACAAATGGGAGAAACCATGAGAAAGAAAAACAAAACAAAAAAGAAAATAGTTTACTTCGTAGAGCTGGGATTTGAACCCAGGTCTCCCAACTCCAAATCCAGATTCTTTATATTATTCTGAGAGAGAAATAGAGGCAAAGTATCATGAGAAATCTGAGGAGAGAGAAGCCATTTTTGTCTGAGGCTGGATTTGAACTCAGGAAGATAAGTCTTCCTGACTTCAGGCCTCTATCCACTGCAGCAGCATCTAGCTGCCCTTTCCAGAGTCCAAACTCCTCCAGATTGGAAGGCCTTGGTCTCAGAGGACTTAGATTCAATTTCTTACCGTGCTTTCTCAGTGTGTGTCCCTGGCTATAACACTTCCTTTTTCTTCATGTTTCTTCCTATTCTCAGAGAACAGCATCACCCAGTGGCTGAAAGACTAAATCAGGATAGAGTCAGTATTTTGGACCATCTGAGGTGAATAGCAGTTCAGCACTCCCACAAAGCTGTCTTTGCTTTGGATATGACAGACTATATGGGAATCTGATGAGTGTGACAGGCTACTGATTGTTTTCAGTTTGTACTGATTCATTGGGACTTTGGGATTTGGTGAAATTTCTATTGCAAAGGAAACAATACAGGGACAGAATTCTATGCTAGATTGGATTCTCAACTGGGAGAAAGACCACTGGGAGGGTGGGGAGGAGGGGAAGGCAAGGAACACTGAGCATGGAGTATGCACCTAGATTTGAGGAAAATGCATTTCACAGGTTTTGAAGAAGGAGAGAGAGGTGAGATCTCATGGACTAAAATACTACTTGGGGAGTCTACCCAAGGGTGATGGGGGACACTGGAGGTAACACTCAGGGAAATAATTCCAAGGAGAAGAAAATGGAGTGAGATGTCTATACCTGTGTGGATGCACTGAGAACTCAACCACCAGAGTACATTTTTCACATACAAGTAGAGAAGACTGAAGGAAGGACAAGTAACATATGATAAATATAAGAATGTGGCATCGTTCTGAATGGATGGTTCCAGGAGGGCTAAAGTTCAGAATGAGCTGAGGCTCTCGAAGAGGGGCTTCCTTTTTAGTTTATATTTTTGTAAACAATATTAGGGGAAAGAGAAGAAACAGAACCACTGGGGATATGACTAGGAAAACTCAGTTTTCTTCGATCAATATGTACTTTCTAAGCCCCAATGATAAATGGAGCACTATGTGATAAAAACAAAAGTGTCTGCCTGCAGGAAGCTAATAGTCTACTGAAGGGAGCCGACAGTTAACACAGTTCAGAAACCTGGGGTAAATTTGGGGTGATATGGGAAGGGGTGGAGAGGAGGGTTGTCTAAGATAGGGCCCTTCCTATAGGTGGTGGAGAGGATGACTAATAGGGACTCCATGGGACAGGGGATCAGAGTTGGGATGGAGCCATGGGGCTGAAGTGATTGAGAAGGAGGGAAAGTGACCCAGAGTTCCATAGGCAACAAGGGTCTGGATGAGATAGAGAGAACTTTACAGGAGTTTTCTGGGAGACTGAGGTAAAAGGAGGCCCTGAAAGTGGTGGTGGAAATCCAGAAGTACAGAAGGTATGGAGGAAGAGGGTGTGGGGGGGGAGGGGGTGATCTTCAGGAGAGAGTTAGGTTTTGGTGAGCACCAACATATAGACAATATTTGAGAAGATCTAGGATCTTAGATTTGAGTTAGAAGGAACCTTACAACTCCTTAATTCTATAGATGAGGAAACTGAGTCCCAAAGATGACAAATGACATACCTAAAGTCATACAACTAATAGGTAGGAGTAATTTTTCAAACTTGGGTCCTCCTACATCTATTGGTCTTTATGCTCTAATGTGGTTGAGGGGGGGCCCAGAGGACACAGTAGAAAGAACAAAGAGGAAGGCAGGGACCAAAATAGACTAATGCCGAGTTTTCTACTGAGAAAGGGCCTACAGCAACTGGCATACTCTTTGCCCCTGATTTATTCACTCCCCACCCACCCCACCCCCAATACGTAACAGGTCTCAGAGAACAACAGGTTCCCAGGTAAGGGTAGAGAAGGTCTATGAACAGATAGCCATGGGGTGAATGGGGGATAAGAATTGTACCCTTTGCCCTGCCCCACCCCCACAGTTGATGTCTGGAGTAGAGAACTGGGAACTCCATGCTAGTTGCTCCTGTGGTCCCAAGGTCCCCCAGAACATAAGTGTCAGAGTCAGGACTCCCAAGTCCAAAGACCTGGCTTCTTGTGATCCTTTGTTTTTTCTCCCCTCCCCTCACATTCCTTTACCACCCTCTTTCTTCCATCTTTTGATTCCCTTGCTCCCAAGGCAAAGTTGAGGTCTTCCCCACTTCCAAGAAAGAACCTGAACAATTGCTGGCACATAACTGTGGATTTGCCCAAAGGAGAAGGAGACACTTTAGGAGAAGATGGGCAGCTTTTTCCACTTAGGGGCATCCCTGAGTGAGCTGCTTGACAAAAGGCCTTCAGGGTTGTCCTAAATAGGCACTGTTCCTGTTCTGGTCAGAAACACTGAGGGTCTTCCCCTCCCAGACTGATTCTTTTCTGAAGGCAAACTGGGTTATCTTTTCCCTCAGTTCTTACCTAGCTTTAAATCACTGAATGGGTATTGCCTCAGTCACCCTAAGACCTAGGAAAGACCTTAGTTTAAAAAGGCCAAGGTCTCCCATTGCACCCAGGGTCATGGTCAGTAGTCCTGACCTATGTCTTGCCACTGGACTCTGATGACTGTGGAGGAGAGAGGCTAAGAGTGAAAGCTACACCAACCCTGCCTCACTTAAATCTAATTCACTTGCAAGTCAAGAAATCACCCTCCCGACATCCTTGGTCATCTTTGAGAACAAAGGACAAAGAACGACCACTACAAAAATCAACAGAAAAGTGCAAACATGCAGAACCTCTGCTTTGTGGGGTCTTGGCTCCTCTACTAACTGACCAGGGAGACTTTAGGGTTCAGGTTCTCCTGCTGTAAAGTTTTCTTACTGGGGCTGGTCTAGAGGTTTGCCTAGCTTCTCCTTTCCTGGGCTCTCTAGACCTGTCTTCTGGTAGGGAACATGCCCATGCATGGAGTCAGGCTCCTTAGAGGTCAAGCTACAGAGAGTGGTTGAGTGGGAAGGTAGAGACCCAGCTTCTGGGTCTCTGACTCTGAGAGCCCATGTTGTTTTTGCTATACCCCAACAGAGGAAGGGTCCAGAGGGCACAGTGGGAATGGAGGCAGATGAGGCTAAGGATGCAGCTGAGCTTACCATAGGCAGGTTATGGTAAGGTCCAGAGAGGTGGCCGCTGCCAGTGTGGCCAACAAGTATCTCCTTTGTCACTTTTGCCACTGATCCCAGGAAGAGAGTGGGTCCCCAGGGCTAGCCATATGTGGCAGGTGGCAGTGGCCACAGGACCCTCAAGGGTGGCAGACCCAGGCTATGGGGGGAGATAGGAGAGGATTTGGCAGGCCCAGTACCTGCCACTGGGATAGCTCTGGGTGATCCCAGCTCTTAGGAAGCTGCATGAGCAGCCACAGAGGGAGAGGGCCCTACCAATTCAAAAAAGGGTCCCTTCCTTCTTCTCACCCACCCACAAACCTACATGCAAGATAGGCATCAAGGTACAGTGTTAGGAACCCTGGGTCTGGAGTCAGAAAAGGAGGATCCCAGGCCTCACTCAGCGGCTTTCTAGCTCCATGCCTTTGAGAAAGACTATTCTTCTGGGCCTTCTATTGGGGGCATTAGGGTTGGGGGAAACATACTAGGGTAGTGGACCAAAGGCTGGCTTAGGAGGGCTCCGTCTCAGTATGGGCCTATGGACAAGTCAGCTATAATCATGAAAATCCAAGCTCCCATTGGCCTTTGCCTTTTTAATTAGTATTCCCATTGGAAAGAGCCATGGCACCATCTCCTAGTCTGAAATGGGAAATGAGCTATAACTTAATGGGACTCTGGTAAAGGAAATAGGTACTCACAGCCAGTCAGCTGGATGCCTAATTACCCTCAGTAGGAGCAGAGGAGGCTACCTTATGACTTCCATAACCAAATGAGCCATAATCACTATCCTCAGGGGCTCTGCAACTATTACAAGGAGGCACTACATGAGAAAGGCTGGGAACAGGAAGCATTGTCCCCCCAACACTGCCCCCCCCACATCTACATCCCGGAGACAACATGAGGCTTTTATTCATGACCAAAGCAGGCATTAATAATGCCTTGAATTTGTGCAGAGACTGAATAGGAAGAGAAGGTGACTAGAATCGGTTAGTAAATACAAGAGACATAAATGACCAAGGGGCTCATCGATTTGAAAACTCCACAGACATTGCCAAGATAGACAAAACAAAGGCAAGATGATTTGGGGGAGAAGGCTCTAGCTGCAGAGATCAGGGAAGTTCTCATGTAGAAGATGGTGCCTGAGCTGAGTCTTAAGGTAAAGAATGGATTCTAAGAAGGTGCATCAGGGAAGGAGGGCCTATCAGGCAAGGGGACAGCCAAGGCAAAAGCACAGTGATGAGAAATTGAGTGTTATATGTGAAAACCAATAAAGTGGCTAATCTGGCTGAACTGCTGAGTCCATGAAGTGGAGTAATGTGTAATAAGACTGGAAAGGAAGGCTGGAGTCATTCAGATTTGATATTAGAGGCCATTGGTATCCAGTAGAGTTTACTGAGTACTGGAGTGACATGAGCAAGCTTGTACTTTAGTAGAATCTATTTGGTGACTGCATGGAAGTGGGCGGTAGTAAAGAGAGACTTGAGGCAAGGAGACCAGTTGTTGAAGAAGGATCCAATTAGGGTGGTGGCCATGTTTTATGTACTCTCATGTAGAGAGTAAGAGGAATAAAAGACAGGCAGAGGTAGTAGAAACAAGATTTGGCAACTGAGTCAATATCTCAGGAGAGAAAGTGAGGAGGTGAATATGACACTGGGGCTACAAACTCTGGATCCTGGAAGGAAGTGCCATTGATAGAAACAGGGAAAGTTTGGAAAAGGGATAGGTTTGGAGGGGGGCAGGTGGAAGATAATGTTTGTGTTGGACTCCTGTCTCTGCTCCAGACTTTCTGGACTTCAATACCGTGCTTCAGCTACAGTCTAATCATGGCATTTCTCCCAACATGTGGGATCTCCCTACCCTGGAACATCCAACTTATTTATCCCTGCAGCCTCCTTACCCTGGAACATCCACCCACCAGGCCAGCCCCTTTTTTTATATTTGTGAGCTCTACCTGGGGCCTCCATTTTGTGCAGGGCCCAGGCAGACCAGTCTTCATTTCTTTACCTGATCTGTTCCCAATCTTCCAGAATTCAACATCATGTGCAATGGGTACATTCATCTCTGTGCTCCCACCTTTGTCAGCTTCCTTTTGTGTGGTATCTTCCCCCATTACAATGTAAGCTCCTTGAGGACAGGGAATGACTTTCTTTTTGCTTCTATTTGTGTCCCCAATGCTTAGCACAGTGTCTGCAACATAGCGAGTGCTTTGTTTCCTTCCTTAGTTCCATTCTCTTGAACAACCAAGAGCTAAGTTAAAACTCTAGCATGACAACAGATAATGGAAGAGGATACATAAAGACCATCGGGCTGGGAGAGTGACAGATACATCCATTTGGGAAATCTTGTTCCTGTTAGTGGCAGGGTACATGTGCTACCACTTTTTTTATTTTTTTTATAGTGACAGTAACATTGTATTTAAATTTTTTTTTTCAAATTTACTTGTTTTCAATTTTAAACAATCATTTCCATAAGTTTTAAATTTTCTCTCCCTCCCTCTCCCCTCCCTCCCTGAGACAGCATGCAATCTGATATGGGCTCTACACATGCATTCTTATTAAACACATTTTCACATTAGTTGTGTTACATGTGACAGCATCTTTCATTCCAAAACTGCTATGTTTCTAGAATAGCTTTGGAAAGAGGGGTCCAGGATTGCCTCCCATGAAGCAGTAGGGAGAAATACAGCCTTCTGATTGCAAGAGTGGGAAGAGAAGGAAAGAGGACAATGCTTGGCACACAGTAAATGCTTAATCAGTGCTTGTTTCATTCCTTCATTCAACAAGATGACAAAACTAGACAGCTAAAAGTCCTTCTCTCATCAGATGTCCTCATCATCGCGCTACTCATCATTTTTGAGTTGCTGATAACCCTGTGACAGCTAGGTAGCACAGAGGATAGAGTGCTGGGCCTGGAATCTGGAAGACCTGCGTTCCAATCTGGCCTCAGATACTTACTAGCTGTGTGACCCTGGGCAAGTCACTTCACCGTTTGCCTCAGTTTTCTGATCTGGAAAATGAGCTGGAGAAGAAAATGCCAAACCACTCCACTATCTTTGCCAGGAAAAACCCCTATTGGGTCATGAAGAGGAGGACATGACTGAAATAACTGAACAACAGTAATAACCCAACGATCATGAAAAATCAAGGAACGTCCCAGTGCTTGCAGCGGGGGGAGGTGGGGTAGAAATCCACCCAGGGATGAAACTAAGGTAAAAAATGGGCAAGAATCACACTGGATGGGCTGGCATGGATGGGGAGCAGGGCAGGGATCTGGGTCACCAAAGGGAACTCTTGAGTTGATGAGACAACAGAACCATTTTACATTTTCTGTAATGGTACTCCTAGTGCCTAACATTTTTTCCTACAAGTGGAAGTTTCTGGATTAAAAAAAGAAATGAACAAATGAACAAACAAACCAAAACCTGAAGAGAGACCAGGAAGAGCATGAGGGTGCCCCTGGAACTGCTGCATTGCAAAGCCCTCCAGGACCTGTTTTGCAAACATGTGCATGTTTATCCCCCTCCATGGAAAAAAAAGAAATGTTACGGAACAGACTGAAAGTGAGAGGTATAGAAGTGGCAATCTCATACTAGCCTTGGAAAGCAAATATATCCCTACATTCTATCACTTCTAAGAACACCGCTAACTGTTGGGGACTGTCCTATACCTTTATGAGACAGATGATGACCAACTTTGCCAGTATTTTTTCAATATTTATTTGCTTATTTATTCACACACTCTTGTTTATGAATTTTTTTGGGACAGAGCGAAAAAAGCAGTAGTCAACTTCATGAGGCCTGCATGTTATTTCCTGTCACCCCTCAGTCGGGTGGTGGGCAGAAATGATGAGAAGCCCAGATCTCTTAACTGATATCAAGGAGTGGGCAGCTGAAAGCCTCACACTGGTTCTCATCTCACCAGTTTAATTCCCTGCCTGCAATGCTCTTCAAAAGAAAGAAATGACAATAATGTGGGGAGCACATGTGAGCACAGGCATGCAGAGAGGATGGGCAGGCTGTGCCACCTGATACCCTGAGGCCTCATCCCCTCGACTTTGGCCATATTCCATGGCTCCCTCTGCACTGAGAGCTATTTTTAATGGTGTCAACAGTGACACAATTTCAAAACACAGGGAATGTGTTTTGTCATGAGGCAGTGCATGGAAGGGAAGCCCCTCTGGGGCCATGCCTGGGCACTGTCATTCCACACAAGGCAGGCTCCACTGTTTTCTTGGTGTTCATCCACTGACATTGTTGGGGAGTTGATGTCCACGTGGCTTTCCCGATTCTCCTGACTTCACTCCGCATCAGTTCATGTAAGTCTAGCCATGAGTCTCTGAATTCTTCATTTGATGCAACACAGCGGTATTCCACTACATTCATATGTGACCTCATGATGAACTATGTCACAACCCATTGGCATCATCTTGGTTTCCAATTCTTTGTAACTAAAATGTGTTGCTAGGAGTATTTTAGTGGACATGAGGCCTTGCTTCTGAGCACTGAACTGCTTTGATCTATGCCTAGCAGTGGAACCTTCAGGCCCAAGGAAGGAGGGCTATCTGAGTCCCTTTTTCACAGAATTCCAAATGGCTTTCCAGAATGGATGGATCCACCAACAGTGCTGGGACGGTGCTTATCATTCCAAAAACCTTTCCACAGTAAGTAACTCTGCCCCTATTCTGGCACCTAGTTTGTTGGGTGGGAAGAGAAACCTCAGGTTTGCTTTGATTGGCATTTCTCTCATTACAAGTGACTGGCTGTTGTTAAGAGGACACAGCCCTTTCGACAACTATTGGTTTATACACCGTGACCACTTCTCTCCTGGGGCATAGATTTTGATCCTCTATCTCTCTGTTGGTAGCCTAGATATTTTGGACAGCAGACACTGATTGGGAGATGGGATATAAAATTTTCATCTGGCTGACTGCTTCCCTTATGCTAACTGCACTGATTCAGCGTGTGCAACAGCTCTTCAAATTCACATGACCAAAATGGTCAGTTTCTCATTCATTTTTTTAAAATTTTTTTTTTATTTTGGAGTCAAGAACCAAATCACCAATAGAGAAAAAAAACAAAAACATATCATAAACTTAAATAATGGAACTTAAATACAAAGTAAAAAGAAAAAAATCATGCCATATGCCTAGCAGAACATGAGAGGATTCAAAATATGTTAACAATACATTTTCATTTCAAGAAAGTCTGTATGATGAATAATACATATTATGTTGAGAATTGTCCATCTATGCTTTGCTTCCTTGTGAATTTTCTTTTGTTCTCTGCCATGCATTTTTTTAGTTTGTTCTTTTTTCCCTCCCCCCAACCCCTCAGAAGGCTACAATAAAGCTATGTTTCGCTATAGCTATATACATACACATATACATATATACATACACACATACATATAAACATATGCTTTCCCAAAAATATTATACTCCTGATTTTTGTTTTTGTACACATCTCTTGCTTCCTATCCCTCCTGCCTCCTCTATTTGACCTCTACCCACTACCTTGCCCTATTACTTGCCTACTCCCCTCCCCTATCCTCCCATTCCCATAAGTCTAAACACCCTTCTATAGCCCCTTTTAACTGATTCTCTCACACTCCTCTGTAAAGATCCCTCCCTTCTCCTCTCCCCCCTCCCTATGACCCTACCATTTTGTTTCCTCTCAATTTAGAAGATTTTTATATTCATCTAAAGATTTATGTATTGTTCCCTCTTAAAACCATTCCCAATGAAAGTAGGTTTTCACAACTACCAGCTCTCCTCCCCCATCTAATTCCTCTGTATTGATTCTTCCTCTTGCAAGTCATTTGTATAAGATAATTAATCTTTTTAGCTATTCCTAAATGGTTTTACTTTTTAAATTAATATCAAGGTCAGGTTTACCCCAATCTTTGTTATGAGTTACCCAATTATTAATAAGAATCTCTGACATACATTTTACATATATAAAAGGTAAGCAGTCTGTCCTTATGAATCCCTTACTATCAGTCATTGGCATATGCCTTATATTTCTCTTGGTTCTTGTATGTTGAATCTTCTATTAAGTTCTGGATTTTTTTAATGATGTCTTGAAAGTCTGACAGTTTATCAAATGTCCATTTTTTTCATTCAGGATAATATTTAACTTTGCAGGGTATGATATTTTTAGCCAGAGCCCCTGTTCTTTTGCTCTTTGATATACTATGTTCCAAGACTTGCGCTCCTTTAAGGTCTCTGCTACTAGGTCTTATGTGATTCTAATTGTGACTCCATCATATTTAAATTGTTTTAATCTTGATGCTTTTAATATTTTATCCTTGAGCTGGGGGTTTCATAATTTGACTATGACATTCCTATGAGTTTTCCTCATATGATCTCTTAAGTCAGGATCAATGAATTTTGTCTTTCTACTCCCCCTACCCCCGCCTTGTTCTAATGCTTCAGGACAATTTTCTTGAATTATTTATTGTATTATTGTATCAAGATTCTGTGTTCGATCATAACTTTCAGTTAGTCTGATTATTTTTATATTTTCTTGATCTATTTTCCAAATCTATTGCTTTTCTTAGAAAATGTTTCACTTTCTCTATTTTTCATATTTTGTTTAATTATTTCTTGCTCTCTTATAACTTTACTGGTCTTACTTTGTCCAATTCTAATTTTCAAGGTGTCATTTTCTTCCTTAAGATTCTGGATCTCCTTTTCTAATTGGCTGACTTCCTTTGCATAACATTTGTTTCTTGGATTATTCTTATTTTTATTTTTATTTTTTTTAGTTTTTCCTCCATCTCGGTCATTTCATTTTTAAAGATCTAAAAATTCTTTTTGGGCAGGGGACCAAGTGATGTTACTCTCTGGGGGTTTCTTTGCTTCAATATTCTCCTCTGAAGATAATCCCTTTCTCCTTTGCCTGTGCATTTTATTTCACAATAATAGCTAATTTTTGTAATCACCTCTAGTCCTGTGGGATGGGAAATGGTACCTCTTCCCCCAGATCTTCAGTTCTCCCCTCTACCTTGGAACCGAAGCATAACTTCCAATCTCAAGGCTTTCTGCCCCACTGCTTCTGCATTCATTCAAGAGCGTGCTTGTTCCTTCTCACCACCACCACACTTCAGAGCACAGCTGGCTCTGGCTTTCCAAACTTCTTCCTGGGATTTTTCTTCTGCTCTTCTAGAATTATCCCAGGAAAACAGTAGTTGTGTCCCTATTCTTATTTATTTACACCCATACATTGTTTGCCCTAAAGTGCTATTTTCATTCTTTTGTGGGGGAAAATCATGAGCGCTTGGAATTATCTGACCTACGCCACCATCTTACCAGAATCCGCTCTTCTGGTTTTATCATTCTATCCCAATCATGGGATTCCCTCTGACCCCTGCTATGCCCCCTCTCAGCAATCCGACTTAGCTCAGGAAGGATGACAGAATTCTGAGATGAATCACCTGAAGCCCCCCCTGAAACTTCACCCCTCAGCTGCTCTAATAAGAGACCAGGAGCATCCCAGGGAACCAGGGGCACTGCCTAAAAGATAACATCATCAACATAATCATCAAAATGGAAACAGAGGAAATGAAACACAAGCAGATAGAAAGATAGCATGTACATAACACTCTAAGGTTTGTAAGTGCTTTACAAATTTTATCTGATTTGATCTTCACAAGAACCACAGGAGGAAGGTGTGATTATTACTCCATTTTACATATGAGGAATGTTAGGCAGACAAAGGCTAAGTGACTTAGCCAGCATCAGGTGGCCAGTAAATGTCTGAGGCCAAATGGGAACTCAGGTTGATTCCACTCGAGTCAATAAACATGTATTAAGCGCCTCCTATGTGCCAGGCACTGTGCTAAGTGCTGGGGATACAAAAAGAGGCAGAAGGTAGCCCCTGCCCTCAGAGAGCTCACAGTCCCTTAGTGGAGACAGCACACAAACAAATACACGAAAAGCAAGCTCTGTACAGGATCAATAGGAAATAATTAAAACAAGAAAAGCCCTACAATTGAGATGGGTTCGGGAGGGCTTCCCGTAGAAGGGGAGATTTTATGTGGGACTGGAGGGAAGAAAAGGAGGTAAATAGTGGGGGTTGAAGAGGAAGTGCATTCCAGGCATGGGAAGCAGCCAGAGAAAATGCCCGACACACAGAAATGGAGTGTCTTGTTCACTGAACAGCCAGGAGGCCATGTCACTGGGCAGAAGAGGACATGTCAGGGATTAAGGGGTGAGAAGACTGGAAAGAGAGGAGGGGGCTAGGTGGTGAAGGGCTTTGAATGCCAAATAGAACATTTCCAAACATATACATGCACACATGCATACACACACACACACACACACACACACACACACACACACACACACAGAGTTCAGTACAAAGATACATTAAATTCAACAAGGAATCAGGTTGGAATTCAGAAGAGGGAGAGGTGGATCAAGAGGCAGAATAGGGTCGGGGGGGGGATTGACTGGAACAGAACAGACTCTTACTTTGAAGGGAGGATCATAAAGTAGAGAACAAAGCAAAGAGAAAGGGTAAGAACCCATAACCAGGGAGTGGTGGAGGGGAAGACAAGAGAAGGAGGAACAGAACAGAAGCAGACCACCAAAAATATAACTCACTAGTGATGAGCGCCCTCCCTCCCCATTCTCTCAAAGAGGAAGGTGGGGTCGAAGAAAGCAAAAGGTGTAAAAGGACAGGACAGAGGGAAATGTACAAAAAGCAATCACAGCACGGAATCAGAATAGGGTGAACCACTTAGTAAATACAGGAAGGTAGCAGACTGGCCTAGAAAGTAGGATCCAAAGACATATTAGGAACAAAAAACACACCTCAACAGATTCACTCAGAGTTAAAATAAGGGTCTGGAGCAAAAGGCTGAAAATCAAAGTAGATAGTAACACAAATCAAAGTAACCCCACCCCTGCCATAAACAGATAAATACATAAGACTAGAGGCTGGGTGTTCAGGGGAAAAAAATCATCAAAGAGATAAATCAGTACTTAATCTGATTAAAATAAGAGAGAAAAAAGCCAAATGAACTGTACCAAAAATGAAAAAGGAGAAATCAGAATGCAAATGAAACTGACCACTTAACTGAAATAGATGCCACATAGATCCAAAATATAGAGATTTTAACAAAACAAGAAACAAAGAATTTACACACGCCAACCTGTGAAAAAGAAATTGAACAAATTGTAAGTGAACTCTGAATGAAAAACAATTCCACAACCACATGGATGTATAAGTGAGTCCTATCAAACATTAAAAGAATAATGTGGTTGCAAAAATGCACCTAATTTCTTCTATGACACAGGTCAAAAGTCTTCTTACCTATCGTTGAGAGAGGTCCAATCAGAGAAAGAGAACCATACCCCGGGATCCGTACTAGCTATCAATTTGCAAAAATATTAAATAAAATAGTAGCAAAAAGCATATAGCAACACATCAAAAAAGCTGGACATTAGAAGAGGAAAAAATCTTTGCAGCAAGTTTCTTTGAAAAAGGTCTGATATCTAAGCTTGTATACATATAGACAGATATACAGATATAGATAGATATAGATGTAGATATCGATATATATATATAGATAGATAGATAGATAGATAGATAGATAGATAGATAGATAGATAGATACAGATATACACAGCTGATTGAAATGTACAAGAATGAAAGCCACGCCTCAACAAATGATCAAAACATCAATGGACACGAATGATTTATATCCATATAAAAAATGTTCCAAATCACCAATAACTGGAGAAACACAACTAAGAGGGGAACTGAGGGATCAAGTGATGCCAAGGTATCGCAAGGAAAAGAAGACTGCAACGCATGGGGGGAAATGATCTTGGAAATGACTGATACTGACAGAACATCCGTAACACTCTACCTATATGCATACTTTCCCAATGACATAAAATTTTAGAGAAAATCACAAACACATGCATCAAGAGAATTCTCCATGAGGGTACTAACAGGAAAGATGGTAGCATTTTACGGTGGACAGCAGATTGAATCTTAAACACGAGACAACAGTCCGAAAGATGTGGAGGACACAAGACACCGCGGTGATTATGGTTTCTTGACTATAACAAGCATTTGGCTTCCTAGAACAAAATGTCACCTTAAAGGCTTCAGTCCCAAAAGGGGTCTCCCACTCATGCATGCAAATCACTCGATGCCCTTAAATATCAAAGAACAGAGAATGAATAAGGAATGGCTGAAGAAAGCCCTTATTAAAGCACTTACTAGGTACAAAGCATTCTCCTAAGCTCTGGGGGAAACACATGAACAGCAAGATAGCTCCTGATCTCAAGGGGCTCCCATTCCAATGAAACAGACAACACAGATGAAAAGTTGGATTGGCAAGTCAGATGGAAAAGTCCCACGGTCCTAAAGGTGCGGTGGCAGAGTAGACAGCAATGAATTTGATTGTCATTTCCATCATAAAATCATACACCTTTTTTGAGAGGGAGCCATCCATCAGGGCCAAGGACTTTGGGGACAAGAACTTTCTTTTATTGGGGGAGGGGTATCTACAAATGAAGTGCTCAAAGCATCTGCAGGAGCAGTTGCCAGGCTAGACTTCTGCAAGGATCAATATCTGGGGTGATGGCCACAGACATGAGGCTGGAAGTATTATAATTTGGAAGGGTGTTGGGCTCGGGGTCCTAGGCTCTCTCCATAAGGGCCTGAGAGGAGATGGTGGTCAAGAACTTGCTTGCCTGGTCATAAATAACAGGCAAGGCCTAAAACAGGGAGACAGAGGCTCATCAAAAACCATCTGTCCTGGTCTCAGAGGGATTCAGTAGAAAGCGTCCCCTGAAAAGGGATTCACCAACAAACACTCCTCTGTGCAGAAGACAGAAGCTTCTTGTTTGGATCAAGCCCTGGAACACTTCAGAACCTCTTGGAAGAGACCTGAAACCACCCCAAACATCCACAGAGGAAATTAATCAGGTAAGGGAAGAATGTCTATTCTCCAGATGATGGCATCAGTTGGAAGGACATCCTCAAGAGCTCCACCACATTGTGCACGATCACTGGCAACCTTGTGATGCCCAAAGAAAGCAAGGATATGCCATTCCTACTAAATTCTGTAGGAAACTCAGGGGAGAACATGGCCCAAGAGGTGCATAAGAAGAAAAGGTCTGCCTACATGGGCTGGGAGCTACAATATGCAGGGAAAACTCTCATCAAAGAGGCCACACAACCATTTAAATATGTGACCATGCACCAACAGCAAAGAGATTGAGAATTTAAAAGAAATGCAAAAACACTGTAGGAGCTTTTGGTTTCCTTCACTTGGGAACTTGCTTCAGATCCAGCAAAAAGATCCACAACAATCAAATTACACAGTTGAGCAGAATGCTGGGGGAAATGGGTCTATTTGGGGAGGGAGGGGAGGGATATGGAGACTTCTGAGTGAGAATCTTCGGAGCATACACTTAGTTTTCAGACTCCAATGACACTTATACAAAAACTGCCAAGGCACGAAGAATTCACACGTAAAAGAAGCATACGCCTTAATAACATCCTTTGCTTTCTGCGATCTGACCAAAACTGTAACAATAAACGCAAGCAGAAAGAAAAAGGCCTAAAAAGGAGATGAAACATGATGGCTGCAACAATGGGGATATCAAAGACCCAATCACAAATACAACATTAAAGAGAATAGTAACCAACAGATAACATGAGAATGCTTATGGGCTCTGACTCCAATGCTCATTAGGGGAAAATTTCTACCTTTGAATAACAAAAGAATAAGAGAACACCAATGACTTGAGGGGCACACAACAAAGTAGCACGAGGTCAGGGAGAGAGGGCAAGCCTGGGATTCAGGGAAACCTGGATTCCGGTCCTGCCTCTGGCATCAGTGGCCTGTCACAGAGACGCTCAGGGACACCGGTGACTAACCACTCCAAGTTACACTTGAGGCCTTGACTGGCATTTGAATAAGGACATAACAGACTACACTAAAGCCTTTCGTTGTGTGGATCACAACAAACTGTGGCAAGCCCTCAAAGAGATGGAAATACCACATCATCTGATGTCTCCTGAGGAACCTGTACGTGGGCCAAAGAGCAACAGCCAGAACCAAACATTAAAACAACTCATTGGTTTAAGGCTGGAGAAGGAGTATGGCAAGGCTGCACATTATCACCTTACTTATTTAACTTCTGTGCAGAGGACATCATGAGAAATGACAGGCTGGATCATTAAAAAGGTTGCCAGGAGAAATATCAACAGACTCAGACATACAGAAGATACCACTCAGATGGCAGAAAGTGAGGAGGAATTAAGAAGCCTCTTGACGAGGAGGAAAGAGGAGAGTTCAAGGCTGGCTTGAAGCTTAACATACAAACTGCCATGATCCTGACAACTAGCCACATCACTTCCAGAACAAAGAGAGGAGGAAGAAATGAAAGCAGTGCCAGATCTCACATTCTTGGGCTCAAAGATCACTGCAGACAGTGACGGCAGCCACGAATTACAAGACAGTTACACCCTGGAAGAAAGCAATGGCAAATCCGGACAGAATTCTAAAAAGCAGAGACTTCCACTTGCTGACAAACGTTGGTATAAGCAGCGCTATGGTTTTTCCAGCAGCAGCGTATGGATGTGAGAGTCAGACAACAAGGAAAACAGAGGGCCACGATATCAACCCACTGCAGCTGTGGTGCTGGAGAAGACTTTTGAGAGTCCCTTGGACAGCAAGGACATCGAATCAGCCAATACTTAAATTAATTCAGACTATTGCCTGGAAGATCAAATGTTGAAGCTGAAGCGTAAAATGCTCTGGCCACATAAAGAGAAGCCAGGAGTCACTGGAAAAGACCATGGTCTTGGGAAAGACTGAAGACAAAAGGAAAAGGGGATGGCAGAGCATGAGATGGGGAGATGGTGTCATGAAAGAGCAAACATGAACTTGGAAAAAACTTTGAGAGACACCAGAGGGTACAAGGGCGTTGTGGGCTGAATGACCAAACGGTAAAAATACGTTGAATAACCTTAAATAACTAATTTAACAAAAAGTGAAAGAAAGGGAGAGAAGAAAACCAAATTACCAAAATCAAAATGACATCAGAGGAATTCACAATGATTAGAAGGGAAATTAAGAAAATTCTCAGGAACTACTATAGTCGGTTACATTTCAAGAAAAGGGAAAAATTAAAGGAAGTAGATCAATAACTAAAAATATGAAATACCTGAACTGGCATAACTGGAAACCTAAACAACCTAACCACACAGAGAAGAACTGAGCAGCCTATACAGGAATTCCCACAGGGGGAGGAAAACACCTCCAGGTCCATGCAGATTTGCAAGTAAATTGTATTAAACCTTCAAAAACAAATCATCCCTATATGCTCCTAGGAAACTATTTTCAAGAACAGAGGGTGAAGGCACCAGCCTCCTTCAATGAGACAAATGCAACCTTGTTATCCAAACCAAAGAGGGACAGAGAAAGAACCCTAAAGAAATATCCCTAAATAAAGACTGATGCAATCCTAAAATACTGAATGAGCAAGGACAGAGCAGCCACAGAAATCTGTTTCTGCTTCTTCTGAGATGCGGCTAATATGTTTTGCACGATTTCACAGGTACACTTGATATCCTATAGTTTGCCTTCTCAGTGGGTGGAGGAGGGGTGGGAGGGAGGGAGAGAGGCTGTAACTGAATTTAAAAAGAAAAGCATATTGGAAATAAATAAATAATAACCAATGAAAACAACATGAGGAGGACAGTCTGACTGCTCCTGGGAGCTACTTCTCAGAAGCCTGTGAGGAAAGCTCTTTGTCCACCTTCAAACTCTCCAGAAATACGGGTCGTTACCAATTCGTGCAGAAGAGCCACTAACTTTGGTATGGTGATGCTCCTCCATCTTCTCTTGGAGCAGAGTGGACTCAAGGAAGGTCTTCTTCTGGCGCAGGAAGGCCAGCTGGGACAGTTCTCCTCTTTTCTTAGTACACTCTGGGCACCGGGAACACGTGTGCTCTCCAACTGCTGATGCCTTGAAATGAGAAATTGGAATAAGAAATTACCGGATGCCATTAGCAACAGTCCGGGTGTTATCCAACTCCTTTCGGAAAGGAACGGTCAATAAACATACTCGGAAGCAGAAAGAGTCACAAGAGCTGGCATCTTTATGGGCCTAATGGTGAAAACGTATTTTTGCGACATTAATCCCCACCATTATCTTGTCAGCTTAGGAGAGTGGGTATCCCTGTTGGACAAATGAATAAAGTGAGGGAAACTGCATCAGCCAGTGTCACAGAGACAGTGCGGTGGCAGAGGTGAGACACAAACCTAGAGCCCTGAATCCAAGGCTGGCCTTGAGAAAGAAACAAACTGAAAAGATTCCCTATGGTAATGACAACTGCTAGCATTCACTTTCCAAATACTGTCCTACCTTATATTCAATCAGTTCCAAATCCACCAACCTAGACTCTATCTGGCCAATACTTCCCCCACGTCTACCCGACAAGAATAAAATGAGGGCCAGCCTTAAAGAAGTGCTTCACTAATTTTAGACTGAAAGCTAATATCAAAGCAGACTGGCACATACGCTACACCCTCAACGGAAAGAGAACACAAATCTTTCCAAGGTCCTTAGATGGACTTCCTGGCCTTACATCATTCTAAGCTTTAAGCCTCTCAACTCTCTTCATACAGACATGTTCTACAGGTTGCTATGCCTTCTCTATTATGTGTCCTTGCTCCCCCTGAAAGGTTCATGTTGGATGACACCTATGGATTCACACTGTGCTCTCTGGACAATACCAGCTCCCGTTCTTCCTCATCAGAATTGTTTTCCCTGTGCCTTCACAATTTATGGAGAGCTTCCAAAAGCAGAACTGTAGTCCTTGCCATGCTCCTGATACACTCTGATTCCTGGGAAAGGTGCCCCACCCCTACCAATTCTAGGGTGCATATCAGCCTTGTCTTGATACTGCCTTCCTGTCTCCCACAAATTCTGGCTGGGCATGGTGGCCCTCACTGGTGAACCCTTACATGAGGGAGGCTGAGGCTGGTGAATGCTTTGAGTTCAGGAGTTCTGAGCCGTTGTGTCTTAGGGCTGAGGCCGATCAGGTGTCCACACTAAGTCTGGCACTGACATAAGGAACCCCAAGAACAAGGAGCCACCAGGCTTCCCGAGGAGAGGCCCAGGTCAGAAATGGAGCAGGTCAAAGCCCCAGCACTATCAGCAGTGAGATTGGTCCAGAGAGTGGTCCCTGTATTTCCATTCTAGGAGCGATAGGGAGGCCCAGTTTCAAGAACACAAAAACAAACAAACGCCTTCTAAAAAGCCCCACCTCTAATATGGGGAGGTCACTTTGTCCTACCACTCCCATCATTCTCACCAACCCACCCACGCCTCACTACCCTATGCAAAATTTTCAGAAGAATGAGATTCAGAAAGGAATTTCCCCTGGTTGGCTCTCTGGCCTTTCCAAGTCATCTTGCTCCTATCTTCTGCTTTTACGCAAGGTTCAATGCCTCCTCTCCTCCCTCAGAGGTGGCCCTCAGAACAAAAGGGATAAAATCAGTGTGCCAAATCTATCCAGCACCTCGTGTGAGTCTCACAGGACCTGTATGATGTTCTACACACTGACAGCCTCCCATCTCCTCAAAGAAGACAGGCTGTACTGTCTCACTTCTGGGCCGAGCTCACTGTGGGGTTTGGGGCATGTTTCCATGTACATCGCTCCAGTCTTGCTGGTAACGACTTCTTTCCCAGACCTCTCATCCTCATGATGACCTCTAGTCTCCCCACACCTCAGTGTTCTCCCAGGCTGTCACCCCTCCTGGCTTCACCATCACTCCTTCATTCCTGACTCCAAGCTCCCTCCACTACACGGGTGTTGCCCTTCCTTGGTACCACTTCATTCCCAGCCCTCACACCCACCTGCCTGGCTGCCAACGTGATTTTGCTATTCATCAAACACAATGGCACAGGATTCCTATGTCTGTGGGAAAACATAGGTCCCCTTTAGAAGAAGCGTGTCAGAAGAATTCTTTCCTTTTCTGAGCAGCTTCCAAAGCTCATGGGCCCCAGTTTCTGTACCTTGCTGGGTGCTGCCCTCAGGTTTTGCTGAGAGATTCTGTTTATCAGCCGAGGAGGAACAACACAGTTGTTCGCTTCATCTGTCACTGGCTTCCCTGCATCCAAGCCTCGCTGCTGCCTCTGACGGCTGCCACCGTTTGTCTCCTGAGGGTTCAGTTGATGACGAATCAGCTTTACCTTCCTGGCACAAAAAGCCTGCAGAGCGTCCTGTTCACTCTTTGATGCCTCCACGATGTCTGTCAACAACACACGCACAGGACAAAAATGTCTGTTACTCTATTAGGTGAAGGAAGAATTACGTCTGTTCTATCCCCAGCACTTTCTGCTTTTATCATTCAGGAAGGAAAAAAAGAGACAACAGCAGATTTCCAAGAAAGAGAGGGCAAGGTAGAGAGGAGAGCACCACAACAAAGCAGAGGGGCACTGGATCCAGCTGTGTTTGAATCGTGGCTCTACCACTACCCAGGGGATCGAGGGGCACCTGCCTCTTTGGCCTTGGTTTCCTCATCTTCAGAGTAAGCTGACTAGGAAACAAGGTGGCCAAAGGGTCTTACAGCTCTGCTGCCAAGTGTGACAGAATGTCAGGAATCACTGTCCCAATAACTGGTTTGAGGAAGGGTACGTTAATGCTGACATGACCCTTGTTCCACTGAAGTGAACAGAGCATCCCAAACCAAAGTTCCACACCTTGCTTTCCCTTGGGCTAGGAATGCTGTCTTTTGTTTCATGATAACTAGAAAACGGAAGCGGACATTGGCTGGGGAAGAACAAATTTCAACGAGAAAGGGAAACTTGGCTCACGTGGATCCCCCTCCAAGCAGGACTCCCTCTAAAAAATCAACAAAATGTCTCTGACAGACGTTGGCTAGAAATGCAGAGCATGGTGCTTCTCTTCCACTTGAAAAATCCTAGGAATCTCACAGCTGGAAGGGCCTCCAGAAGTCATTTAGTTCCACCCCTACCGGAAGCACAAATTTCCTCCACAACATTCCCTGAAAAAATCCACCTCCCCCAAATTCAGTGTCTGAAAACTCCCTCACTTCTCAGGGCACCCTAAGGCTACTCTCATGTTTTACCATAAGAATTTGAAATAATCTGAGTTAAAGGATGCCTATTCACTTCAGCTCAAAGTCATGTTCACATGACTCTTGGACTTCCTCCTACCTGGCCCTCCTAACTGCCCAGGAATGCTACCTCAGGTTCACCTGTTACAGCTTTCACAGACACTCCTCCATCAGTGGGCACAGATAACCCACTCTGGTTTCCCCAAAGTCCTCTTGTGAACAGTCTGATGTGGACAGAGGACCGTGGTTTTGGGCTCTGACTTCCTTGGGGCACACGTCCAGCCTAACAGGACAGGGACTTTTCTCTCCATATTTATAATGATTATCTCTACAACATGGGCTAGATTTGGGGGAAGAAAAGGGAATTTGGACAGGACTGCACTTTCCTTTCTGTACATTCTTTGCACCAAAGGGTGGAGGCCTTCAAAGCACTTCGGTTGGCAGGATTTAGGGATGAAACGGATGTCAGACATCCTCTGGGCAGACAGAGGGTGTTACAGAGAAGGAATCGGATACCAAGGTAGATTTACTGTCTGGTCTAAGGTCACAAATCACTCAGAAGTCTTGACTCCAATCCAGGGATGCCATGCTGCCTCTCCCCTGGTCCTCCTGCCTTGTCCATCTCCTTACACCTCACTGACCCACAGGTACTTTTCCATCCAGGGACTCTGGCCTCCTGGCTGCTCCCCCAAGACCACCCTCCTTCTTGGTTTTACCTCTGCCTGTCCCCCAGGCCTGGAACCTCTCCCTCATCATCTCCACCTCCTGACTTCGCTGGCTTCCTTCAGTTCTCATCTAAACCCCCAACATCTCCAGGAAGACTGTCCCTACCCTTCTGAATTCTAATGCCAGCCCCCGTGAATTATTTCCTAATTTAGCCTGTGTGTCTGATTTAGACATATCTGTTTGCCTTTCCTCTCTTTCAGCAAACTGTGAAGTCCTTCAGGGCAGGAATGGTTTTGGTGGTTTTTTTTTTATCTCTTTTTGTATCCCCAGGGCTTAGCAGAGTGCCTGGAACATAGTAGGTGCCTAATACATATCTGCTGATAAACTGACAGGAAAACGCAATCTGGTGCACAATAAGTGAAAAGAATAAAACCAAATATTCTCACGCAAAAGAGGAGCAGAAAACTAACTTTTCTGGTGGACAATATAACTACAATCTAGGAGAAGGAATCTAACCAAAGGCAGACAAAGACGGCTTGGCAAAGGTATATGAGAACTGCACCAAAAACTGAGCTCCCCAAATGGACCATTTTCAGTTCTGTCTAGCAGAAAATTAATGAAATCAAATGCATCTTGAGAGGACAAAGGTATTGTAACGTTCTCAGCTACGAGGGATAAAGGCACACACACACTGATATGAGGAGGACAACCGGTAGAAAGAACACTGGATTCCAAGGTTGGAGACCTGGGTTCAAATCTTGCTTCACCTACTTAGTATCCACCTGACCATAAGCTGGGCACTGAACCTCTCAGGGCTCAGTTTCCTTGTCTGTACAGCAGCAGGGTTGGATCACATGGTTTCCCAGGTCCCTTCCAGCACAAGAAGGTCAAAGTGTGTCCACAAAGAGGAAATATATGATACTTCTGGGCTCTGCCTTCAATTTCACTCTGCAGTACCTGGACACACCTTCATTGTCACAGGACTTGCGTTATGTTTCCAGATAAAAACTTTCAGGGTTTGCAAGAAGCACCAAGCAAACCCAGCTTTCTTTCCGATAAATGAAATCTTGTCTCCAGACATGTTGGAGGTGGGCGTGGTAGCACCATTTCAGGTGTAAAGAACAGGTGATGGCTTCTAATGAGCACCTACTTAATATCACCCAAGGGATATGGGGTATGGAAAAGGTGGGAGTTGGGAAAGATTAACTGCTGGGACAGGAGGTTTCCTTTGCTGCAAGCAAGGGCCCTTACTCTGTGGAAAACCGAACAGAGCAAAGCTGTCCATTTCAACATGAAATACCCGGTTTTGTCAGCCATAGCTGGAATGAGCATACCTGACATTTCTCCAGAACAAAACAGATGGAGAAAATGAGGCACTCTGTGACTAATGGTGTTTTCCATAGACTCACCAATCATATTCCTCACTTGTACTGGAGTTCCCTCTCTACAGCTCAATTTTGTCTTTGAGCCAGGATTGGAACCCAGATCTCTTGGGCTCAAGCACCGGAAGTTTTTTTTTGTTTGTTTGTTTGTTTGTTTACTTCACCACACTGCTCCTGATAACTGGACCCAAGACCTCAGTCTCCAAATCCAGTGCTATTCACACCCAGGACTTGGGTACCAGTAGAGGGATAGACCATGATGATGATGAAACCTCTACCTGTGTACGTAAAAAGGGAAACACCTGCACAGTGCCTCTACAGTATTTCCTGGAGCATTTCCTCTAGTTCTGCCTTCCCTGGGAGAGGGCACAAAGGCCAAAACCTCAGCATTTTGTCCCAGCAAAGGAAGAAGATGCGGGATACCCTCCATCTGCTTCACCAACCTCCTTCCACAGTTAAAAAACAAAAAAGGCCCAGGCTGGCTCAGCAGGACAATTAACAGCTACTCGCATTTATATAACATTTTGAAGTTTACATAAGGCTTGTGTCATAGTACCCCTGGGAGGCAGACAATCCAAGTATGATGTCTGTCTTACAGAGAAGGAAACTGAGGCTCAGATAGGCTAGGCACCTTGCCCATGGTCCCACAGAGAAGGAGGTTACTGTGAACTCAGGGCACGGGCTTACCTGCTTGGAACGTGGGGCCGGCCTGGGGCTCTTCAGTGTGACTTTCTTTGCCCTTGAGAAGCTGGATCCACTTTTGAGTCAATTTCTCATCCAGAGTGGCAGACTCCAATGGGTTCAATGACTCATCTAAATCAAGCAGTGAAAAGTTGGCTGACCATGGTATGGGGTTAGCTACTGAAGACCTCACAAAGAAGGCTCTTGCCACCAAAGTCTTTGAGGCCATCCAATGCTTCAACATCAGAAACCCATAAGGTATTATCATTAGTTTCAGGAAACTAAAGAAGACTGCACCCTCCCCAAGCCTACCTCTGCATCCCAAGGACCAAAGTGCCTTTCAACATGCTCAGAACCTGACCAATCCCCTCTTGGCAGCCTCGCCTCTGGGAGTGTGAGATTCTCCTGGAGAGCAGGGCCTGGTTTGCTTTTCTAGGTGCACTTTCTACAGGGCAATGCCAAGAAATGCTATTTTGTTAATGCCTTCCTCCAAGGCCCATGACAGGAATCTCTAACAACCGAATTTGAAGGATTATAACAGACTAAGGAAGAGACACTAGGGGGGGAGGGAGGGGAGGGTGGGGGGTTGGGGTTCAGCCCTGCCTCCCTAGGATGACCCCATGGAGGGCACTATGGACTCTAAGGTCATTCTAGACCTCTTGAGGACACCCTACTCAGTGATGAGACCAAATAAATACACTAGATCCCAGGTACCAAAAACACTTTCAATACGCTATTTGGGACATAATAAGAAACAACACATCTAGCACTGTATAGCAGGGGTTCCTCCTTGGCTACAATGGGCAGAGGAGCCCCGCCCCTTCCCCCCCCCTCCCCCCCCCCCCCATAAAATCCTTGAGTTTGAAAGTCCTGCAGGAAGCCAACCACTTGGATTGAGAAAGCAGGCTCCTGCAACTCAGGAGAGGTGGCAAAAAACCAGAGGCCCAGAATGGTAATGTGTTTTTGGAAACAGCAAATGTGTTGGTTTCTTTGGATGAACCATACTTCTCCATTACCATGGAAGGTACTATTGAGGATGGGGAGATGTCTCTGCGGTGGTAGTAAGGGAATATAAAATCACCATCATTTCTTTTAAATGTTGTCTCATCCCAACCTCTGCCTCCAGGCTGGAGAGTGCACCTAAGTCTGCCTGCCCAAAGCGCTGATGAATGAAGGGCCCAGAACCTTGCTGTTAGCCTGTTGTAGGGTTCAAAGCCCTTATAAGCAAATAGTTTCTTTCCCCAGATGCCGTGTGTATGCATTTCCCCTGTCTGTGCCGTAAGGAGATGGAGACATGGTTAGCTTCTTTGCTCAGGTAACCCTGAATTTAGCTGAAGTCCATCACCCGGCTATGCCTCATCATTCTTTTCTCCCCTCTGTCAGGACAGACACTGTCCTGGCGGACAGACCCCAAAGACTGGTGCTAATGGAAAGAATGGCCTGTGAAATGAGTTTTCCCACATAGCAAATATCCAAAGTCACTTCTATATGGCCTTAGAATGCATGTCTTCATTTTCCTGGAGCAGATTTTTTTGTAATTATATTCACTGTACAGAAATATCCAACACAGACTGCACTGCGTGAGCACACACCATCTAGGAGGAGAGAGTGTGGTGTCAGGGAAAGACAACCAGATTTCATATCAAAATTTGTGGGTTCAAATCCAGCTCTTCTCAAAATTACCCATGTGATGTTTTACAAGTCACTTCAGCTCACTCATCTGTGAATCAGAGTTGGAGACAACTCTTCAGGACCCTTTGAACTCTCAATCCTGGGTCCCCAATGCACGTAAAATTCACAGACAGGGTGACTGTCAGGAAGGGATTCAAATGGGGATGCAAAGGGGAACGAGCCGAAGGCTGTAGAGGACTGGGTGGCTGGGGGAGGTAGTGGGGAAGGTCAAGAAACACTGTGAGGATCCTGCTGAAGTCATTCACTGTGACTTCCAGTGGCCTTCCCTAACCCTCAACGTACTTTCCCTGGAACAGCCTGGCCCGCTTCAGCAACATACCCTGGGATGGACCATTTATCTCTACTTGGCCTGTGGCCTCCTAGGAACTGGTGAGCTACACATCGTTAGCATTTCCATCTTGGGGGACCGGGCCAGGGGCTTCATTCTATTCAGTTTTGCATGTTGTGGATGTCCACATTGAACCTGTCAAGGGCAGCAGGGCTGCCTCTCATTACTCTAGAAAAAAAGAGGCAAAGGTGGTGAGTGGGTGGGAGGGCAACCCTGAGTTTGTGGTCCACAACTTATTTGGCAAGGTGCCTGGCCTACAGGGAGGTCCTTGATAAATGCTTACCAACTGATGGGCTGACAAATAGCCCTTTCCCACTCCCTCCCAAGGGGATGTCAATACCTCCGTCCTTGAAGCTTGGCATCAGCTTCTTGCTCACAGGATAGCTCCCAGACACACTGGACCTGGTCAGGCCTTCTTCAGAAGAGACCAAGGAGTCAGAGGACTTCCCCTCAGTCAGGTGACATTTTCCTTCTTCTACTTCCTCCTCCTCCTCCTCTGTGAAGGACTCAAAGGTCTCACTGGAATAGTCAGAAGGAGCCCTGCTGTACTCCACTTCTGACTGAGGAGAATCAACCCTGGGCATCTTGGGTGAGGCTCCACCAAGGACTGCATAAGGTACTGCTGCAAAGACAAAATGGTGGCTCCATTGGCAAATAAGCTCTTTGTTCTCTGCTCCCTGCCCTGCTCTCCTCACTCCCTTGGCATGGCATGTGGAACATCACAGAACCAGGAGGACTTACGGGGCTGACAGACAGGGACAGACACAGGAAACAAGAAAGATCTCCAAATGAGACCTTCCTCAACTACATCTCATCAGAGAGCACATCTCTTTGGCATCTGCCTGAAATGAAGACATGCAACCGTAGCTCACCAGAAACTGAGAGACTTTGTGGGGATCTAGGCATATTTATGGAAAATGTTGGGATGTTCATTTTTCTCTTAAAGTGAACTGGGAACGGTTAGGGTTGCAGTTAAGGTTAGGAAGCAAAGTGGACCCCTGGGCTTAACAACTCCCAAAAGGATTACCCTGAACTACAAAACTGAGGCTTAGATTTCTAGTCAGTTACCTGGGCTGTACAGCTAAATGACACCCACCTACCCAGTGGGAAGGGGAGGGGAAGAGCTCAAAGGAACAAGAACAGGGTCACTCATTAGGTTAACTAGGTCCACACAATGGTCTCCACAGCAAACTGTTCGGTAGGTCAAATCCACTTCTTTGAGGGTGGATGCCATCTGAGAAGTCTTCTGTCACTACTACTTTTTCTCTTTTGTTTTTAGTTCTTCTTTCTCATGTTTGATTAAATAATAAAATTTAATAAACAACAAAACTTTTTAAAAAGAAGCTAATCGCTGGCCCTGCAAATTCAGGTTTCCATTCTAAAAGCAATTTTGGGGGGAACCTATAGTACTTCCCACAGGCTACACCTTGTTCTAAGGACTGTAAGGCTTGAGTCCTCTCAAGCTTAAACAGCACTGTGTGTACATTATCTCAGTGGTTCCTCACTCTGTCCCTGTGAAGGAGGGACTACAGGTATCACCTTCCCTCCTATAAAACCCAGGTTCAGTGACCTGAGTGCTCATGATCACACAGGTAAAAGGATCACAGGCAGGATAAGAACTCAGGTTTCCCAGGTACCAACTTCAGCCCTATAACCCCCATACCACATTGTTCCCTCTCCTTACTAGATGTTAAAACATCAATTCCCCACAATGCTCAATGCAACCAGTTGTCTCATTCCTTTCATTTTCTGGGCTGAAGGGGAACCAGAAAAGCATTTCTCTTTCAACTCTTGGGGACGAAACCTTCTCAACAACAACAAAAACATAGTTCACGTTCCTGTCTTACTCAGTACAGCATGATGTACAACATGTCCTTTGATAACTCAGAATGTTGCTGAACACAACCCCATCCTTCTGAACGATGCTCCCTGCTCTCTATGGGAGGTGGGAGTACAACGTGTGCAGGGAGATCTGTCTGTAGGGACACCAGATCAGCCCCTGCCAGTTCTTCCTGGTGGCTGACATTACTTTTCCGTATATGGTCTTCATCCCAGCTCCTCTGCCCCACCTCCGGGAGCATGTGATACTATCATCTGGACATCCTCCTCTTTTCCTGAAAGGGTGCTGGGGGCAAGTAAAAGACCACTGGAAATGTTACTGTAAGAGACCTCAAAGGCCAGACGTCCCACCCTCCAGAATCCATGGACGGTTTTCAGGGGCTCTGTGGACTTGGATGGGAGCAGGAGGTGGGGAATGACATGTTCCTTTCCCCAAACTTCTCAGTGACCTTGAGCATCTCCAATTAGGAATGGAGGCAACAGACGCGATTCTGAACATGGGTCCATCAGCCTCGCCACACTGACTGCCCAAGGGGTTCACAACCCCCAAAATGCGAAGGTCCCCGATCTAGAGTCTAAGCAGCTAGCTTCGTTTCACTGAGGAGACTCCCGAGTGCTTTGGCTAGGCCCCAACACCTAGTTCACAGCCAGGACCAAGCCCAGGCCCTGCCTTCAGCCTCCTTCCCCTCTGTCTTCTCCTATTCCTCCTCTTCTCTACTCCCACTACTTACACCCTACTACAAGCTTGGTGCCAGTTTACTGACGTCTCCTCTGAACCTTCAAATAATTCTGACAAGTTGTTGGTCAAGCCCTTCTATCGCTAGAATACGTATGTGTGTGTTTCTAATGCTTTACGATAGCTGGTACAGTCCTACTGTTTTCATATCCCTTCTCTCAGGTGATCAAAGAATCCCTTCTATCACCAACTACTCAAGTTGGAAGTCCCTTTTTGACCCCAGGACACTAGATCTAGAAGAGCTCCTGGAAATCTTTGGGTCCTACTTCTTGCCACTGTCCAGGAGAAAGGAGGGACCCTGTCCAAGGACAGGTGGCTAAGGAGCAGAAGGACCAGGGGTCCTGGGAACAGAACCCAGGTCTCCCACCTGCCAGGCCCTTTCCACCACATCAGGGGAGGCAGTGCCTGCAGTCAAATTCAACATGGACTAAGTGGGGAATGCCTCTCAAATGGGGAACGGCTAAACGAGCTGCGGCATATGTTCATAATGGAATTCTACTCTGCTGTAAGAAATGACGAGCCAGATGATTTTAGAAGAACATGGAAAGACTTGCACAAAAAACAAGCAGGGCCAAAAAAAAGCTGTCGACAGTAACAGCAAGGCTGTTTGAAGAACAACTTTGAGCAACAAGAAGTCCTATTATAAATACCCAAATGAACCACAGAGGGGCTATGAAGGAAAAACCTATCTGCATCCCCAGAAAGAACTCACCCAGACACAGATACACACATACATACATATCCATATATATGTGTGTATATGTATATTATGTACGTGGGCACATGCAGTGTATACATGTATATGTGTGTATATGTTTGTGTGCAGCGGTAACCACCTCTGGGGCTTGGGGGGGAGGAAAAAAAATGCAAGTTACATGGCAACTTTGTTGTCTATTTCAAAAGAATAGCACCCTGTACATAACAGATCTACACTTTCAGTGCAATCCTCGGTTTTTCTATTCCACTTTGTTAAGGAAATGCTTGTTTTATTTCTTGGGTCGACACACAAAAAAAAAAAAAAAGGTGGCCCAAGGGCCTACTTACTGTACCTGAGCCCTCCCAGGTGGTGTTGGGGAGCCAGAGGCTCCCAGGACCCCTCGGGGCTGCCCACCTGGGCTTCTACAAACAAACAAACAAGTCCAGCCCTGCCCTCAGAAGGTTATTCCTGGGGGGGAGGGGGGAGGGAAAGAAGAGAGAGGGGGGGGGAGAAGACAGGAGGGAAAGAGGGGGAGGGGAGAGGAGGCTGACAGCTGTGGCTGTCCTTTGTGAGGCATCTGCGGAACTACTTTGTGGGGCGCAGCTGTCTCGGGGGCGGGGGGGGGAGGGGGGAGATGGGGGGGTCGTCTCTAGACCTCACCGGGAGGCCTAAGGACGGTGGGGGGGGGGGGCGGGGATCAGGGCACCCTGGGCTGGCCCAATTCCAGCCCCAGGTACAGACTGGGCCACTGAGGCCCGGGGGGAGCCTCAGTCCGGTCTCGGAGGGCGGGGGCCCCTCAGCCCAGCCACGGGAAGGGCAGGCCCCAGGAGGTCTGCGCTTTCAGGCGCGGAACTGAGGGGGCACCGGAGCTGGAGGGAAGGGCCCCGAGCCCGAAACCAGGCCCGGGGCCTTTTGGGGGTCGGAGTGGGGTATCTGCCCCGAGAGGGCCAGAGCTGGAGGAGGTGGGGCCGCCCCACGGTGATGGGGGAGGGAGGGCAGAGCGAGGCCTACCGAACTCCGGTACCGGGGACGACGCTTCTTCCTCCCGCGGGGACAGCGACACAGCGGCCTCGTTCTCACCTCGGTTTTCCGGGCAACCGGGAGGGCCCAGAGCCCCCACCCCCTCCCCACACAGGGACCCCGGCAGGGGAGGGGGCGGGGCTTTCTCTCCCGGTGCCCGTGGGGCCTTCAGGGGCTAAGGCGAGGCTTCCAGGGCTCTGGGGGCGGGGCCTGCTGAGCGCTGGGGGCGGGGATTAGGGCGGGAGGGGCGGGCCAAGGCAGGGATGGGGGGTGGGGGGCAGCCCTCCCCCAATGAGGTCAGGCCTAAAGCCCATCCTGCCTCAGACTGGTCCTTCTCTCCTGTCACTCATCATTCATTCACTCACTCATGCATGCCTGCCTCTCCTCTTTTTTTTTCCTTCCTTTTTTCATTTGTTCTTTCTTTCCTTCCTTTTCCCTTCATTCCTTCTTTTCTCCCTTTCTTCTTTTCCCCTCTCTTCTTTCTTTTCTCTTTCCTTCCTTCTTCGGTTCTTTTGTTTCCTTCTACCTTTCTTTTGTTTCTTTACTTCATTCTTCCTTTCCTTCCTTTTCTTTCTTCTTTATCTTTCCTTATTTCTCCTTTCTTTCCTCCTTTTGTTCTCCTCGCTTCTTTCTTTTTCTCCCTCCCTTTCTTTCTTTCCTTCCTTCTTTCTTTGGTTTCTTTCCTTATTTCTTTCTTCCTTCGCTTCTTTCGTTTTCTTTCCTTCCTTCCCCATTCCTTGTTCAATTCTCTTTCCTTCCTTCTTTCTTTTTCCTTTCTTTCCTTCCTTTTCCCTTCCTTTTTGATCTGCCTTTCTTTCTTGCTTCTTTCCTCCTTTTTTCTTCCTTTCTTCTTTCATTTCTCTTTCTTTATTCCCTCTCTTTTCTCTTTCCTTCCTTTTCTCCCTCTTTTTCATTTCTTCTTTCTTCCTGCTCTTTCCTTCCTTTTTTCTTCCTTTCCTCCTGCCTTCTTTCTCTTTTTTCCTTCTTCCTTTCTTCTTTTTCTTTCCTTCCTTTTCTCTTTTTTGTCCTTCTGTCCTTTTCCTTTCTTTTCTCTTTCTTTCCTTCCTCCCTGGAACTTATGACCAAACAGGAGATAAGAGAGAACTATAGGATGCAAAGTGAATCATCCTGATTACATTAGATTAAAAGGTTTTTGTACAAAAAAAAAAAAAAAACGCAGATAAGATTAGAAGGAAAGCAGAAAACTCAGAAAAAGGTTTGTACATCACCTTTCTCTGATAAAGATCTGATTCCTCAAATATGTAGAGAACTGACTCAAATCTGTAAGAATTGGAGACACTCACCAGTTGACAAATGGTTAAAAGATATGAAAAGGCAGGGGTCAGAAGGAAAAATGCTATCTCTACTTCCGTGATAAAATGCTCTCAATCACTTCTGATTGGGGAAATGCAAATAAAACCATTTTGAGGTACCACCTCACACTGTTCAGATTAGCTCAGATGACAGAAAAAGAAAAGGACAAATGTGGGAGGGCATGGTGGAAACATTGGGACACATACTCTGTTGCTGGAGCGGTGAACTGACCCTCAACTGATTCTTGTGAACTGATTCTGAAAAACACTTTGGAACTCTGCTCAAAGAGTTCTAAAACTGTGCACATCCTTGACCCAGAAATACTACAGCTGAATCTGTCTCCCAAAGAGATCAAAGCAAAAGGGAAAGGACAAATGTGCACAAAATTATGTGTAGTAGTTCTTTTTGTGGGGGTAAAAAAGTAGAAACTGAGAGGACACTCATCACTTTTTTTACTAATTTTATTTATTTTCAGTGTTCTACAATCACTTACCATATAAGACTTTTTTCCCCTCCTTCCTCCCTCCCTCTCCTCCCTCCCTGAGAGAGCACACAGTTTTATATAGGTTCTACACATACATTCCTATTAAATACATTTTTGCTATAATCATACTGTGTTGAAGAATTAAAATGAGTGAGAGAAGTCATATAACAAACCAAAATGTAATACACACACACAAAATAAAATGATCTGCTACATTCTGCAATTAAATTCCGTAGTTCTTTCTCTGGATGTGGAAAGCATTTGGCCTTAAAAGACCATTGGGAATTTTTTTAAGTCCTTGCATTACAACGAAGTTCCAAGTCTACCAGAAGAAACTCTCGCACACCGTGGTCGTTGCTGTGCACAAAGTTCTCCTGGTTGTGCTCCTTTTGCTCGGCATCAGATCATATAAGTCTTCCCAGGCCTCTCTGAAGTCTTCCTGCTCATCATTTCTTATAGCACAATAGTATTCCATTACATTCATATACCACAATTTATTCAGCCGTTCCCCAATTGATGGGCATCCCCTTGATTTCCAGCTTTTGGCCACCACAAAGAGTGCTGCTGTAAATATTTTTGTACATGTGAGACCCTTTCCCATTCTTATGATCTCTTGAGGATACAGGAGGAACATCAATTGGGGAATGGCTGCCCAAGTTGTCCGTGTGATTATGATGGAATACCATTGTGCTATTAGAAATGATGAGTAGGATGCTTTCAGAAAAACCTAGGATGACTTACCTAACCTGATGCAAGGAGAAGTGAAGAGAAACAGGAGAACACTGTATACAGTGATAGCAGTGCTGTCCAGTGATCAGCTGGGAATGTCTTAGCTCTTAGCAATATGACAATCAATTCTGAAGGACTTATGATGAAAAATGCTGTCCATTCCAGAGAAAGAATTGATGAATGCATACTGAAACTTTTTTTCTTTTTCTTCTTATGCCACATTTCTTTCTCACTGTGGCTAATATGGAAATATTTTACATGACTACACGTGTCTATGGAAAGCTACATAAAATTTCTTGCCTTCTCAAGGGGGAGGGGAATGGAGAGAGGGAGAGAATTGAGAACACAGATTTTTTTTTTTTCTGAAAAATGAATGTTAATTCTGGAGAGCAATTTGGAACTATGCCCAAAGGGCTGCAACAATGCACATACCCTTTGACCCAGCAATACTGCTTCTAGGACTGTATCCCCAAGAGATCATAAAAATGGGAAAGGGTCCCACATGTACAAAAATATTTAGAGCAGCTCTCTTGGTCGTGGCCAAAAACTGGAAATCGAGGGGATCCCCATCAATTCGGGAATGGCAGAATAAACTGTGGCATATGAATGTAATGGAACACTATTGTGCTATAAGAAATGATGAACAGGAGGACTTCAGAGAGGCCTGGGAAGACTTATGTGAACTGATGTTGAGTGAAAGGAGCAGAACCAGGAGAACTCTGTACACAGCAACAACCACAGTGTGTGAGGAATTTTTCTGGTAGACTTAGTACTTTATTGCAATGCAAGGACTTAAAAAATTCCCAGTGGTCTCTTAAGGCAAAATGCCTTCCACATCCAGAGAAAGAACTATGGAATTCAATCGCAGAATGAAGCAGATCATTTTCTTTCCTATCATGTTTTGTTTTGTTTTATGATTTCTCTCATTCATTTTAATTCTTCTGTGCCACATGACTAAGGTGACACTTATTTAATAGGAATGTCTGTGTAGAACCTATATAGTATTGCGTGCTGTTTCAGGGAGGGAGTCGGGAGGTACAGGGGGAAGGAGGGAAAGGGAGGGGGAAAAAATCTAAGATATATGGAAGTGATTGTACAACACTGGAAACAAATAAAATAATAATTTAAAAAAAGAGGAATGAATGTTAAAACTTGTTGATACATGTAATCAGAAAACATAAGAAATAAGTTTCAAAAAAGTAACAGAAAGTATAAAATATGAACACAGCCCCAAAATACCCTTTACCCAAATAAAGAGGGATGTAAACAATTGGGGAAATATTAATTGTCAGATAATATTAATGATCAGTTGGAGGTAATATGATAAAAATGACAATTCTCACTCGGTTAGTTTTCCAGTTCAGTCCAGCTACCAAAAGATTACCTTAGAGAGCCAGGAAGATATCGTCTTGGAATTCATCTGAAGGAACCAAAGATCAAGAATCTGAGGCAAATTCCTGAGGAAAAAAGGAGCAAGCAGAAGGACCGGATCTCAAACTATACTGCAAGCATGCATTAATCAAATACTTGGGTAGTGGGACAGAATTAGAGAGCTTGATCAGTAGAAGAGATTAGGGAGAAAACATAGGAAAGCAAAGGGCTTGGTACCGTGGCACTTAATGAACACAAAGAGCCCAGCTACTGGGCCAAGAACTCACCATCTGACAGAAACTGATGGGAGAATCAGGCAACAGTCTGGCAGAAAGGAGGTATAGACCAGCCTCTCACACTGTATACCAAGACACACGCTAAATGGATAGGTGCTTTCACCATGACGGGTGACATCATAAACCAATTGGAGGAGCACTGGAGAAATCACCTATCCGCTCAGTGGCTAGAGGAAGAATTCATGACGAAACGGGAGATAGACAGTGAACTGACTGATAACTGATTGATGAAACCATGACATGGAGGCAGGCACTCCTGGTTCTTTGGGTGCTCCCTGGAAAAGACCATGATGGCAGCAGGAAAAGGGACGGCGATAACGTTCCAATAAGGCACAGAGAGTATGGAGTCAAGTGACAAAGGAGGCCCAAGGGCAGATGGCTTGGGGAGCAGGGGAAGGTTGTGGTGAAGGGAGGTAGGCAGTGCAGGGGAAGAGGGAATGGTGGCGGAGAGGCAGAGAGTAGCCCTCCTATGGAAGAGCTGGGAGAAAGTATCTTACCTGAGCCTTGGGAGCAATGGGCACCATGGACACTCGGGAGATGGAGAAGTGGTCGGGGGGATGGAGTTTGGGGTCTCATTTTTATAGGGGTTGGGGAGGGAAAAGAACAACTCTTGCCTGTGCCACGTTAAGGTGAGGTCATTAACCTATTCAAATCATCTCAAAGTTGTCCCTGAAACTTGAATGTTGACACATCCGTGTCATCTTAAAGTAATCAGTGCCACTTGCTGTTCTGCTGCTGGTCTTCTGGACCCTGTCTGAGATTGGCATATCCTAGCACCAAATAGCCCTGACTTCAGAGCCTCAATGGCTTCCCCAATTCAGCACATGAGACCAGGATGCGATTTGGGGCCAACATATAATAGAATTGGTAAAGCATGTTCCTTTGATCTTCCAAGTAGTAAAGTACTTTCCAGGTTCCCCTTTGCAATCTGACTTCCTAATATTGACACTTTACACTGACTACTTGTAAACTTACTGGACTGCCTAGAAGTGGGCTGGGGTCAGGGGAACCAGAACAGGACACAACTCTAACGTGGAGAGGTTCACATACACTAAAATAGACAGTTTTGGTTGCCTGAAATGTCAAAGGTTGTACACCAGCAAAATTGGTGGAGATAAAACTGTATGAGAAGCCAGAAATGGGGGAGGGGGGACATCTTTGCAGCAAATTTCTCCGGCAAAGCTCTTATTTCTAATAGTATGAAATTTATAAAAATAAGGGCCAATCCCCAATAGAGAATGGTCTGAGATATGAATAGGCAGGATTCAGAGGAAAACAGTCAAACCCTCCATAGGTGTATAAAAAAAGCCCCAAATCACTTACAACTAAGGACATGCAACTTAAAACACCTCTGAGGTACTACCTCACATCCACGTGCCTGGTTAACATGACGACAAAGGAAAATGACAGATTCCAGATGGGCTGTGGGGAAACAGGCTCTTTCTGACCCTCTAAGTGGAGCTGGGTAAGTGATCCAGTCACTCTGGAAAGCAACTTGGAACTACGCCCTCAAATCTTTGAACTGTACATACAATGATGCCAGCACTACATCTGTACCCCAAAGAGAACCAGGAAAGAGGTAAAGGACCTATATGTACAAAAGGACTGGTTGCATATTTCTTACGGTGGCAAAGGATTGGAAATCGAGGGCGTGCCCATCAACTGGGAATGGCTAAACAATTTACGGTTTGGGAAAGTGATGCAATACCATTTGCTGTAAGAAATGCTCAAGGGGACAGTTGCAGAGAAAGCTGGGAAGACCGTTTGAGCGGATGCAAAGTGAAGCGAGCAAAACCAGCGGAACGATTTCTACAATAACTAGAACACCCACAAACCCCACTAGAGAAGGGGAGACAATGCTGCTGGGAGAACAGAGTGGTGGGAGGTTGAAGGGGGGGGGGGGCTGTTAGAAGGACAGGGACCCTGAGAGACCAGCCTGACTCATCCAGACCAGTGGAGATGCCCTCATCATTCCACTGCAGGGATGGTCACTAACTAGTTGAGAGAGGGGAAGTCACTTGCCCAGGGCCACACAGCTAGCTAGTTAGAGTCTGAGGCAGCTATGGAACCTGGGTCTTCCTCAGCCCAAGGGCAGTACTCTATCTGCTGTGCCAAAGAGATGCCCGCTTCCGCTCAGCTGTAAAGTGGCTGGTGTGAAGGCAGCGTGGGGGTGTCCATGTGATCTTCCCAGCTCCACAGAAAGCCTCAGGGCTGAGAGAAAGAGGGGAGTGGATCTTGGCAGCAGCCTTCTTAGAGTGCCCTGGCCCCTAGGTAGCAGCTTTCCTGTCTTGCCTGGGTTCTACTCTGAGAATCCACAGTGGGGTGAGGTGGGGTGGGGCTGAGTTGGGACAGGAGATGCTGTTGTGCTTCTTTGGAGATCAGACCACCCTGTTGACTTCCCTCTCTCCAGCCTATCCCTTGCCACCCCAGGACCTTGTTGGCATAGCAGGCAGATGCCAGCCATGGCCCAGGAGGTGCCACGCAGAACCAGGATTGGAGGCTGTCCACCAAAATCACATCTGTCAGAAAGCGTTTGTGTGTGGAAGTGTTAGCCCAGCATGCCTGTGGCAGGCACCTGAACAACTGCTGGAGTCTTTTGCTCAAGAGGTGACCTGGAGGAGACAAGGAACCCTGGTGGGACATTGATGCCCCATGACTACGACTGTCCCTTCTGGGTCCCTCTGCTTTGGACCATGTTCATCCTCAGCCAGAGATCAGAAGAGGGGACAGACCCTTTTCTTCTCCCTCTTTGCTTCTTTCCCCACCATTGTCCACACCAAAGAAACCTGGCCTGCAAAACGTCCCCAAACGAGCATGCATTTGCCAGGCTGCCCCTTCCTGACAGACAAAGGTCTGAAATAACTTCTCCCCTGCTTGGTTTTGCATCTCTAGCTAGAGCCCTAGAGAGGCGCCTTCTCTTATCCCCTTCATGTGGGACTCTGTCCCTTGTCCCTGTCCAGGCCCATTTCCTTCCCTTCCCTGCCCAGGGAATCATTGCTTGTCACTTAGAACAAAAAGGAAACAGGCAAAGGAATTAGAAAGGGCAGCTCCAAAGGTGCAGCCAAACCCCCCTTCTCCTAAATGTGGGTGCCTCTCCCAGAGCCCCTCCCTTCTGCAGAGGAGGGTAGGGGGGGCTTTTCTGCCATCTCCTCTAGGACCAAGCTTGGTCCTGACATGTGCGCAGTATTGTCCCCAACTGTGCCCTTTTCTCCTCTCTTCCCAGTGTCCCCTCCTCCCCTCCCCCTCCCTTGGGTCCCCTCCTGTGCCCCGTGTTGTTGAGTCATGTTTGACTTTCTTGGCAGAGATACTGGAGTGGTTTGCCATCCCCTTCTCCAGTTCACTTTACAGATGGGGAACCTGAGGGCAAACAGGGCGCAGTGATTTGCCCAGGCTCCCACAGCGGGATTTGAACTCAGGTCATTGTGTCTATGCATAAGGGAAGAATTTATGACTATACAAGAGATAGAGAGCATTATAGGGTGTAAAATCAATAATGTTGATTACATCCAGTTAAAAAGCTTTCCCACAAAGAAAACCTATACAGAGATGAGAAGGATAGCAGGAAAGGGGAGGTAAGGGGGAGTTACGGGGGAGGGCGGCAGAGGGGACTGGCAGATGAAGTGTTAGACTAAGTTTCTCTGAAAACAGCTTCATTTCTTAAATATATAGAGAGCTCACTCAAATATATAAGAATGTGATTCATTCCCCAATTGACAAATGGTCAAAGGATTTGAATGGGCAGTTTTCAGAGGAAAAAATAAAAACTAGCTATAGTCAAAAAAAAATATCTAAATCACTACTGATTAGAGAAATGCAAATTAAACAACTGAGATATTACTTGCATATTTCAGATTTCCTGATATGACAGAAAAGGAAAATGATGAATGGTGGAGGGGATATGCAAAAATTGGGACACTAAGGTACTACTGGTGGAGTTGTGAACTGATCCAACCATTCTGGAGAGCAATTTGGAATTCTGACCAAAGGCTTATAAAATGCTACATACTCCGTCTCCCAAAAAGATCAAGGTAAAAGGAAAAGTTCTTACATGAACAAAAATACTTACAATAGCTCTTATTGTGATGGTAAATATTTGGATTTGAGGGAATGTTCATCAATTGGGGAATGGTTGAACAAGTATTATGATGGAATACTATTGTAGTTTAAATAATGAAGAGAAAGTTGATTTCAGAAAAACCTGGGATGACTTACATGAACTGATGCAAAGTGAAGTGAGCAAAATCAGAACACCATACACAGTAACAGCAATATTGTCCAATGATCAACTGTGAACAACTTAGCTCTTCTCAGTAAAACAGTGATCCAAGATAATTCTAGAGGTCTTATGATAAAAAATGCTGTCCACCTACAGAGAAAGAACTGTTGGATTCTGAATACAGATTAAAACATATTTTTTTAACTTTATTATTCTTGATGTTTTTGGTCTGCACTTTCTTTTGCAACATGACTAATATGGCAATGTCTACCATTTCTAAAATATGCTACCTATACCCCAGCTATCCTCATCCCTCTCCCTCAGAATTCTGTATTCTGCTGCTAAGACTCTGACCTCTGATGTATGTGTTTTGGTCATATCCTACCTAGAACCAGGCCTCCACAACACTTTCTGGACATTTCCAAACCAAGGAACTGAAGCTATAAATGAACTCTTTCAATCTAACTTTTACATCATCTTCCCCTATTACAGATTCATGAGGGCAGGGGCTATCTTCATTTCTTGTATATATATCTCCAGTTTGTATCATAGCATCACTTCATATAATTGGATAGTATATGCTTTTCAAAAATGAATTTCTTTTATCAATTACCAAATAACCTTCCATCTCTATTCCATCTGAGGAAAACCAGAGGCCTTTTTCCATTGCAGCCCTCAGGCTCACTCCTACCTGGCCAGCAGCGGTAGACCACAAAACTCAAGACTGCCCACTCCCACCTTTCACATATCTTGCAAGTTGGACATAGCTGCTCACAGTGACTGGACAAGCAGAAAATCCCCAATCACAATCCTTCAAGTAAGGTGTGACTCCAGAGGTTGGCCATCTAATCTTCAATTATGCTTTCCACCCCACTGGACCTTACTCTCTGGCCTGTCATTATGCTCAGCCCCCAGATATTGCCATCTGATCTATCAGTGTAACCTGAGGATTCCTGGACCTTACCATCTACCCTGTATCTGAACACTCTTACATGTGTTTTCTTCCCCTAGCATGGCATGACTTGCACTTGACTTTGTTTTGAGTGAGGGGAGGCTGTGCAGGTCACCAGCCTCACTTCTCCTCCAGAGCCATCTGAATCCAGTGACCAGATATTCATCAGGATGACTGTGGAGATGACCCAGGATGAGGCAATTGGGGTTAAGTGACTTGCCCAAGGTCAAACAGCTAGTGAGTGTCAAGTGTCTGAGGTGAGATTTGAACTCAGGTCCTCCTGACTCCTGCACTGGTGCTCTATCCACTGTACCACCTAGCATGGGAGCTACATAAGAATAGACTTGTTCTCTTTGTATCTCTGGTGCTTGGTACATAGGAAGCTCTAAAGACATGCTTTGTCAATTATTCATCCGTCTATCCACAAATAAAGGACAAAAGATGAGAATACTCATTGTTGGAGGGACTGGGGAAAGAAAGGCACACTAATACACCTTTTATTTTCAAATTACAACTTGTTTAATGCCAGTTACATCAGTTTACATGAACATCTCTCCCTGTTGCCTCAGATGCAACATAGTACAACCCTCTACTGGGTCGTATGAACTTAAGGTGGGAAATTCCCCAGACTTTCCAAAACTATCTTCAAACTATACAATGCAGCAATGTTACAATCATATGAGGAAAATACAAAAATTAATAGGTTTTGTTTTCTCATTCCCAATTTAGCAGACACTGGTGAGCCAATTGCCATCTGCCCCCTTTGCTAAGGGTACAGGATTCAGGCCAAAGACAAGGCAAGAAATGGCTCTTCTCATGAAAAAAATAAAAACATGTTCTGCATACATGTGTACACACACACATATATACACACACACATACATGTAGACCTATACGTACAGACACACATGTGTTGTTTTCTCCCAGCAAAGGCTTTCTGGTGGGCACCCTTGGGCATTCAGATAAACTCCCCCACAGTCACAGGGCTGTGAGCATTACTTGGGCCTGTAACAGACCTCCCAGGGTTCAGAGGCCAGCCCCAAGGCTAGTCAGGACTCCACAAGTAGCCTATGGTGAGAGGTAGGGAAGAGATATATTCTCCTTTCTAGCTCATCCAGGGAGCTGTGGGAGGAAATTCTCTTGCTCAGAACCAACACAAACTGATTTTTGAAGCAATACTTTTTCAAAAAATGATGTGCACACTCCTCAACCATGTCCCCTCCAAAACCTTCGGATTCATCTGGAGAAGTGGCTGGTTAGTCCCCCTTCTTATCCTCCTCATTTTGCTGAGGTGGATTATTTGTGTGAAACCAGAGGTTGATTTTTCACATTTTAAACTAAGAAACCCACCCCCAATCAATACATACATGGTAAGGCCCAAGGAAAGGCACAGGGTTAAGAAGATAATTTCCAACAAAATCTAAAACATTCTCACCTGTACCTCAAATATTCTCTACTTAGGCCAGGGCAGAAAAGGTTACAAGGGGAGATGTGAGAGGGAAATGGTCCAGTAGCCTAAGCCCTTGGAGGTTGATTCAAAAGCTTAGGAGCTGAGAAAATTCTTTGCCTGGTGGCAAAATGTATGCTTTTTCTCCTCCTCAGGGCTGGCTCCTTCCTTCTAGATGACTGATCTAGGCCCCAAGAAACACAGAGCTGGGGATGTTCAAATATCATTCACAGCCCACCCCTGGGGATTCCCCTTAAGGAAAACCCTCTCCCCTAGATCACCACACAAGAACTGCTAGGCCTGGCCACTCTGAAAACAAAGAATGGTTTTTTTTTTCCCCCTGATGTATTTTAAAAAGAAAAATATTGTTTTTTCAAAAAAAGCTAGCGTCCAGATTCCTGAGCATGATGCCCTTTTTCTCCTGCCACCCAGAAGGACATTTTGAAATAACTTCTTGGCTTTGGTAGAAAATCTAATCCAACACTTCATCCCTTAAAATAAGAGAAACAAACAGTGCTCCTCCCCACATTTCCTATTATGCCACCCCTCTCTCCACGTGCTGCTCTGAACCAAAGGGCAACAGCTGCTGGACTCTCGAGCCAGGGTGGAGCAAGTATTCCTTGGTCAGTGAGGCTAGAACCTTTTCTCTCCATAAGGCTAAGAGATGCTAGAGGTAAGTCTGGAGGGGGTCCCATTCTCGGTGCTTCCTTAGAGATGCATTTTGAAATCCTCTGGCTGCCAAAACTCTAGCCAGTTTAAGTGCTGAACATCGTTCCTCTGAAAAGTCACAGCTCCTGAACCCCTCCTGGTTCACACATGGGCAAAGGTTGGCTCCAGTGGGCCTCAGCTGCCAAGGCAACCCACCTGAATGGAGAAACTCAAGCAGCCCCAAATCTAAGATCACCAGCAGCCTGCACCTCCCCATTCCCTCCCCCAACTTTCACAACCATCCCCCCCTCAGACAACAATCACCCAAAAGAAGCTAGCTTGTTTATCTCTTCCCAGAGATGATAGAACAGAAGAGGAAAGTCTATTCTGAGTCACAGTACATTGGTCCAGTGTATGAAATGGAGATCTCCGCCCTTTTGGTCCTCTTTCTTCTGCTTACCCTCTGTGAATGGACTCTTAAATTCTGCGTGGTTCCTGTCCCTCCCTCCCCCCAGCTTCTGCTCTCCCCAAATATCATTCCACAATGTCCATAATCTGATAAAGAACAATGACTTTGAAAGAAGACTTCTCCAGGTCTACTGCTTTTTCTCCCCTTTTGCCAGTTGGTCATTGGGGTTCCTTCCATGCATGCTGCTCAGAGTCAGTGAGGTTTCCCCTGAATGGCATAGGGTGATCCTGGAGTGTGGGCTTGGGCAGTTACCGGATCCGACTGAAGAGATCGAGGACAGATGCAGATGGCCTTGGGTAGGTTTGGGGAAAAACTTTCCAAAATCTCAGAGTCTCATCTGCTGCAGCTGTGGCTATGACCTGTCCATTAGAAGACAAGGCAAGATACAAAACTGGGTAGGTATGGCCTGTGAGTTTGGCTATTTGTGTCAGGGAGGGGTATTTCCAGATGGCGATGTGGTTTTCTGAGTAGCCATGTGTACTGATCAGCTCATTGCTGTGTTTGGACCAGGCTAGGTTGCACACTTCAGAACCAGTATGAATTCTCTGTAGGGTCTGATCCGTCAGTGTATTCCAGAAATGGATGCTGCAGTCAGCTGTCCCACCAGATGCTAACAGGCCATGCTGCTGGGGAGACCACGCAATGGCCTTCACAGCTGCCTTATGATTGGTGTACCGCTGGACAGGCTTCAGACTGGCATGGTTCCAGAGCAGAATGGTACTGTCCTTTCCACTAGAGGCTAGTAGATGGTTATTGGTAGACCACTTGAGCCCACACACCTCACGGCTGTGACCTTGAAGCCAGCGATCAGACTGAATGGATGGAGTGCGGATGTCTCTCTGCAAGATCATTGTGTCACGGCTCCCAGAAGAAAGCTGGTCTGCATTCCAGGCCAACACACCAACTCTGGATCCATGACCATATAGCATAGATACTCTCTTCTCTGCAGCCACATCCCAGATCTGCACATAACCTTTGTGTGTGCCAACTGCTAACAAATTCCCCTGGTTGGACCAGCACACGGAAGTCACAGAATCTCTCTCCATAGCCAGGTCACACAGGTTGGTCGCCTGGCATGTAAAGGCATTCCACAGGAAAGTACGAGTGCCCAGGGCTATAGAGATGATATTGAGGGAAGACCAGTCTAGCAGGTTCAGGCAGAAGGTATTCTGGAGTTCTGGGGCCTGGAGGATTTTGAAAGGACTCTGGAAGATTTTTCTTGGGGGTTTCTGATGCGACATGAGTAAGGTCTGGCTTTTCTTGCTGATGGAGGATAGGCTATATGGAGAGGCTTCATTCCCCACATCAGGTCTCCTAGGGCTATGGGAATACACAAAGAGGTTTTTTTCCTCTGGGATGTCAGGCTGTAGCAGTCTTTGCTCCCCTCTCTTTAGATTCTGGACTTTCTCAATGCCAGCTCCCAGAAGCTCATTCTTCAATAAGGCAGAGTATGCTATGTTGCCTTTGCTGTTGCCAGAGGTGGCCCCTCTGGATTTCCACTTCTGCCTTAGTTTCTCAGAGTCTTCTGCTCTTTGGAATTTCAGGTTCCAGTTGGCTCCATTTCTGGAGGGGATGAAGCGGTCACCAGTCTGGCCAGGAGAAGACACTGGAGGAGTGTATGGTTTCAGAAACCAGCTCATCTTGGCTCTCCAGATGACAGACAGTTGGCTCTCCCAGGGTTTTTTTCTTCTGGGGCCTTAGCCTGGACTGGAACAGGCCAGGACACAGCCTTTGGTAAAGTCAGGTCAGGCACAAGACTAGCCCCTAATACTGGTCCAAGCTAGTAAGAGCAGCCTGCAGAGGGCCAAGGCAGACAGCCAGCTGAAAAGACTGATGGAAAGACAGATACTCACACAGAGTCACTGTGGATGTCAGTCAGTGGCAGAGATGCCTTTCTGGAACAGTAGTGGGAGTAGGGGAAGGGAATACAGGACTGGGTGACCCAGGAGCTCAGGGCCTGAATCCATAAGGAGCAAGTGCCAAGGAAGGTTTGAGAGGAGGTGCCTTTCTTGATCTCAGTAGGTAGAGAAGATGGTTTTTGGGATCCAGGGAATTTTGGAATCTTGAGCCTGGGGAGAATAACCAAGGTTAGTATAGGAGGAAACTCCTTTTGCCATCTAGGCAGGGGGAGGAGGCAGGGCGGGAGTGGCTTAGGACTCAGAGCCTTGAGGACAGAGACTATCTTTTGCCTCCTTTGGTATCCTTAAGCTTAGCACAGTGCCGGGCACATAGGAGGCACTCAGTAAATATCTGTGAATTGATGGATTAATTGACTGATTGATGGACAAAGTCAGTCTAGGAGGAGACTCCACTATGAACTTCTGTCAGGGAGAAAGGGGTATTGGGGCTGACTTAGATTCTGGGCCTAGATAGTCAAGGGTTGAAAAACAAGATCCATCTGAGAGGAAACATCTTACTGGATCTCAGTCTGAGGAGAATGGTCAAGGTCAACCTGGAAGAAGACACCCTTTGGATCTTGGTCCAGGGCCAAAGACTGGAAAGATGATAGATGAGCACTCACAGGCAACTGTTGTGCTCATGTCAGATTGAGATCAGGAAGGAGATAGATGTCTTTTGGTTTCTCAGGAGGGGAGAAGGTTGGGATCATGTAGGGTAAGGGCCAATGGTCAAGGTCAGTCTGGGAGGAGAGGTCTTTTCTAATCTCATCAAGGGATACAGCCAGGAAAGCACAGCCTTAGACTCAGAGCCTGGACCCAAGAGGGTCAAAGACCAAGGTCTGTTTGGGAACAGATACCTCAGTCAGGATACAATGAGGATGATTGCTAGTTAAGTAAGACTCAGAGTCTGCATCTGTGAGGGCAGATGGCCTCCACTGGTTTGGGAGGAACCACCTTAAGGGATAAAGGCCATGCGGGTAAAGAAGGTAAGGTTGGCGACCTTGCACAGCCCTCCCTCCCTCAAATCAAAGTCAATTGCAAGTCATGTCATCATCTTGATGTCATGGTCCTCTTCTAGAATGAAGGACGAACACAACCAAATGGCCAAGGCCAAGCTGGGGAGAAAACTGAAGCAGGGCTGCCTCAGACTCTGGGAGGCTGGGGGTGGGGTTGGATCCAGGAGGGCCAAACTCTGGATCTGAGCATGGGCAGAAAGGTCAAGGTCAGTCTGGTAGGAGAAATATCAGGGGATCATCTCAGGCCAGGGCAGGAAACTGGAAAGATGGATAAAGACAGGTGCTCACATGCCAACTGGGTTCTCCAGCAGATATGGATGTGTGGAGGGGCTGACTTTCTGTTGTTATTAGCAAGGCAGTTTTAGCTTTGGGGCCTGGATCTGGGAGGTGCCTTACCTGATCTCAGTGGGGCAGAATGGCCAAGGTCCGTTTGAGAGGATCTCAGTCAAGGGCAGAAGAACAGAAAGATGGGCAGACAGGTACTTGCAGGGCACTGATGCCTCTCAGTGCAGATGTGGCTCTACAGAGGAGACAGATTTTCATTGATATCCATGAGAACCTTGGTTTGGGAATGGGATTGAGGAGGGCCAAGGAACAAAGTGTGAGAGGAAATGCCTCTGTGCCTGGGGAGGATGGCCAAGGGCTCCTCCTCCACCCCATCTCATCCACACACAAAGATGATCATGCCCTGGATCCTGCTATCATCCACAAATGCAGCTCTATATACAAGAATTCTGAAATCCCCTTATCTGACTAGAAAATAGACTTGGAAAGTCAAGCCTATTGGCTTTCCACTTGTCCTTCTGCCTTCCCTTAGCACAATCTATTCTTTGTCCACACCATGACCTCCAATCCCTCAACCCCTCAGTTCTCTGCCAGGACATCTCCCTTGCACAAACCATGCTCTTCTCTGCTCATCTTGACCCCTTGGTGAACCAGTTGAACTGTTCACCATCCTCCTCCATGGAGTGGCTGGCCCTCTTATCATATCACTGATTATGCCCTTCCCAAGCCTCAGCCTTGGATCACTCCCACCATCCTGAGTCTTCATTCCTCCACACATGTGCTGCTGGAGGAAGGTGGGAAACAATCTCACCCCCGTTCTCTGACTGGGTCCTCTACCAATTTGTGTCACACCAGCTCATTTGCAATTCTACTCTACCTCCCTTAGCAATTCCCTCTCCCCCTCTCCTCTCCACCATGGTTCTTCCAAACCTTCTCATCCCTCTTCCAACCTCCCATGCCCCCTCCCACACATGCCCCCCCACCCCTGCTCTCTCAGCTGAGACCTTGGACTCCTATTTGACAGATAGAATTGAGGCCATTTGCTGTTAACTCCCTCTTTTCCCATTCTTTCTTACCTCCTGCCACTCTCTTCTCCATCACCCCTGCTTCATGTGAAAATGTCTGGCCTCACTCCTTACCAAAGCTAACAATGCTCCTTGTCCAAGTGACCCCCCCTTCCATCCCGTCTCCTCCATACCCCCTTTGGCATCCCCGCGTGGCATCCCCACTGTCTCACTTACTTTCCATCTCTCCCTCTCTACTACCTCCTTCCCCTATCCTGAAAAGGCACCTCCCTTGAGACTTCTATCTCCACTAACTATGGCACTACAACCCTTCTGCCCTTTGTGGTCAATCTCCTAGAGAAGGCCCTCTAGGAGAGGGGTGTCCACTTTCTCCCTTCTCATTCATTTCCTGACCCTTCACAATCTGCCTTCTTACCTCATCATTCAACAGAAACTTCTCTCTCCACAGTTACCCATGATCTCTTAATACCTAATCTGACAAACATTTATTAAGTGCCTACAATACAGTGCCCACACTGTGCTAAGTACCTGAGATACAATGAATAAACAGAAAGACCGTCCCTGACCTCAAGGGGCTTAAAATCTAGAGGGGAAAACCACATACCAAAGGATGGGACAGGGCGTGGGGCCCAGAAGGGATAGCACTTTGTTCTGGGGAGCTGAAACCAGGCAGAGCAACAGCCACAAAGGAGAGTGATCTGAGAGTTCAGTTTCTACCCTCTCTTTAAAGAAGACCTTGGGAGAAGGTGGAGATTCAGCTCACAGCAGTGCCTGGTTTTCAATCCAATTGCCTTTCCTCAGTGGTCATTCTCCTCAATCTTGCTGCAGCCTTTAACACCATGGGTCACCCCTTTTCTTTGAGACTCTCTCCTCTGCAAGGTTTTGGGGCACCATTCCCTCCTGGTTCTCCTCCTACCTATCAGACCACTCCTTCTCAGTCTCCTTTGCTGGATCCTCCTCCAGGCCATACCCACTAACTACCAGTGTCCCAGAGGGATCTAGGCTTGGATCCTTTCCCTTCTGCCTTTAACTATTTACTTGCTGATCTCATCTTCATTCATGGATTTAACTATCAGCCCTATGCTAATCATTCTCAAATCTGCCTATCCTGCCCTAACCTTTCTGCCAACTTCCAATCTCACATCTCCAACTGCCTTTCAGATATCTCAAACTCAAGATGCCCCAAACACAACTCATTGCCCCACCTCCAACAACCCCTATTACTTTTTTTGGGGGGGGGAAAGGCAAGGCAATTGGGTTAGGTGACTTGCCCAAGGTCACACAGCTAGTAGATGTCAAGTGTCTGAGGCTAGATTTGAACTGAGGTCCTCCTGACTCAAGGGCTGGTGCTCTATTCACTGCACCACCTACCTACACCCTCCCCTATTACTCTTGAGAGAAACACTATTCTCCCAGTCCACCAGGCTCCCCACCTAGATGTCACACTCTACTGTTCACTATCTTTCACCCCATTCCCCTAATGTACAGTGGCTTGCCAAGGTCTGTCCATTTTACCTTTGCATCATCTCTGCAATGGACCCCCTTCTCTCCTTTGACAATGCCACCCCTCTGGTGATAGCCCTCATCATCTCTGCCTGGATGGCTGCAATAGGTACTGGGGGAAGGGAGGGTCTGCATGCCTCAGGTCTCTCCCCACCCCAATCTGTCCTCCATTCAACCACCAAAGTGATCTGACCATGTCACCTGGCCCCCACCTTACTCAATGAACCCCAATTGCTCCTTATGGCCTCCAGGATCCATAACAAAAGCTTTTGTTTGGCATTCAAAGCCCTTCTAATCTAGGCCCTCTTCCAGTCTTCTTAAGCTTCCTTCCTCTACTCTCTACCTATGGACTCCCCTGGCTTCCTTTAAGTCCCAGCTCCAATCCAGCCTTCTGCAGGAAGCCTTTCCCAATCCCTCTTTATTCCTGTCCTTCCCTCTTGCCATTATTCCTATTTGTCCTGTCTATAACTTATTTGGATAGATCTGTTTGTTTGCTCGTTGTCTTCTAGCTTGACTTGAGCTCCATGAGGACAGGGACTGCATTGTGCTTTGTTTTGATGCGCCTGGCACTTGGTAGGTGCTTCATAAATGTTTGCTGATTGGCTGAGTGCCTAACTGCCTTCCTTAGGGGAACTCAGTCTGATGAGAAGGACCGAGGTCAAAATAGCATGAAATACCTTTGGGGTCCCAGTTTAGGGCAAAAGACTGGAAAGCCATACAGAGACTCCAGGTCCGCTCAGGCCACTGTAGACACTGATCTGTGGAGGACACAGTTTCCTCTTGTGAACCAGGCAGTTGTAGGTTTAGGACGGGATCTAGCAAGACCAAAGATGTTAGTCTGGGGAGAGATACTTTATTGAATTTCAGTCTGGGTTGATAACATTTAACATCATTTTTGGACTTTAATAAGGGCCAGAGCTTGAATTAATCAATCAGAAGAAGAGCCTGGACCTAACAACCTCTTTGTTCTCTAAAGTAAACTCAGAGAATACATCTTCTTATGTCAACAAGGCCAGATGGGGCTGACTTAGCATGCTTTATGAGACCCTTAATCCAAGACACTATCTTGAATAATGGGACTTTTCCATATCTTAATATTTTGTGGACATATACTATGTTATGGTATATTAATGGCAAAGAAAACATAGATATCCTGGGTCATAATTTCAATTGAAACTGTCAACTCTGTTATCTTATTGTATTTACAACCTCTCCAATTAAGAAATTCCTTGCTCATGGTATAGTTGAACACATATGGAGACCATAAATCTGAGGGACACAGACACTCTGGGATTGTTCTAAAACAGATTTAAGCCTGATCATTCCTGTAACACAGTCAGAGATCTCCTTCTGGCTCCATGGCCATGTAACCACTAACTTTAAGGGGAGAAACAATATGCTTTCAGCCTGTTTGCCTTTTTAACCAAACTTTCAGGTTGACAGTTATGGTACTATGACTCAGACTGGAACTGAAGGATTGGAGAGAACAGCTCACCAAGTCTCCTAAGCCAAGAGACTTAGGCACCCAGGATTCATTTTTCCTGAAGTGTGAAACCTTGACAGGAGTCGGGTAAGTTCTCCTGTTTCCATTTTCCAAAGGACTCTCACTAGTTTGGTTGAAGTCCACAAATTTCCCTTTAAAGCTAGCTCAGGGGGCAGGGATCAAGTCTGTGGTCAAATGCTCTGTATAGATCCCCTGCACTAATCGACTTCAGGAAAAATTAGCACAAATATTTCTAGCACTAGTATCAATTAATTAAAGATAGCCCTAAATTATGTTGGTCATGATAGGGCTCTTTTGGACCAGTCAAAGTTACTTTATCTTAAAACCAAATTAAGTTTAAAGACCCACAAAACATCTAGCCAGCAGTGGGAATAGTTCATCTTGGGTTTGCTGAAATGGCTGTGGGAGAACAAAAGGCAGGAGCCTCTTTCTTTAAGGCTCCCAAAGCTGCTTCAGTACCACCCCAGATACTGGCTAATTCCCTTCACTCCACTCTTCCCTCTTTCCCAACAACCCCATCCCCTCTACCTCCTCCAAACTCCTCTCCTCCTCTGCACTATTTCTTGCTTCCTCCCTCTCTCCTTTCCCTCAAGGATTTCCTGCAGATTATAGCTGAGCTGACCTCCCAGCTTCCCAAAACACTAGAAAAACTGGTTGAGGAGGACTTTAAGGCCAAAAGGGAGCTTCAAACAGCTTCCATCCCAAACCTACACATCACCCCTAATCTGGTAAGGGACTGCAAACCTGGTTTTTGTCACTATAGTAAGAAACCAGGGCATTCGAAGTCTGAATGTAGGACCCATCTCAAAGTTATGGAAAGCCAGAAACTTTGGGGACGCCAAGGTTCCCCACCTCCAACAACTGCAGGGGTGCTGGGAGCAAAGGTTTGCAGGGTCTACCCTTATTTTGTCAGGTCTTGAATCCTTGCAAACCCCTTTCCTCAGAATAAAAGAATCAATTCATGATGGAGATTTCTAACAAGCTTCTGATTGCCCCTCTCTCTGTTGTTAATTCTAAGCTCTTTGTATTTGTCCTGTCGTTGTCAATTTGTCTGTCAGTGTATGTCTCTGTGGGTATCATGTGTACTGTGAATGAGGCTGTTACCTTGTAAGATTTAAAATGCAGGCAGTCAGAGACCTCTAAGGGCTGCAGCTAAGGAAACAAACAAAACTTTAAGACTTTTCCATCTTGTTCATGACTGGCCAACCTGGAATTGCAATGGAAAGTTAGGTCATCTTAGCTAAAATCATCTTAGCAGATTTTGTAGGTTGTGAGATTAATGATTAAAAAGTTTGGAAACTGATCATTTGAAATTACTGGGAAAGAATTCCTGAGACTGTGGGTAGCTCCAGGAGCTCACCTTGCTAAAACACCCCCTCCCAATCCTGATCACTTAACATTCCCCACTCCCTCCCAGAGTTAACAGAGTATCTCAGAATGGGGATTTTTAACAGCCACAAGGGTTCATGTTAACTCCTCTCATCTCAGATCAAATTTTAGAGAAGAGAATACAGGAAAAGTGTAGGGGCAGCAATTCACAGACTGGCAGTGATTCTAACAATCCTGTGCCCTTGGGCACCTTCTAGGTAAAGCTTGGAGCTGTCACCTAGGTCCTATACATTCTGCCCACCCTGTCCCAGCAGGTGCAAACCACCCCAAGCTGAGTAAATTCTGCAGCTGTGGGGGAAGGGATAGGTGAATGGATCAGGCCTGTGGCAAGCACTCACTAAGCCCTGCCTACAAGAATCATTACCACTGGGATACCAGCCTTCCTACTCTTGGTAAACTCCACACTTCTCTGTTCTAGTTGCAAAAATGTATTTTACCTCTTTTTGATCCATTTCCTGATTTGTAACAGGAAAATAATAATGGTTGTGGTTATGGGATCAAAATGATATAATGATTCTAAAATACTTAACATAATGACTAATATATGTTACATCCAATATTATTATTATCTATCTCTAATGTAATTTTTAACTTTGAAGTGCTTTTAATTACCAAAAGTAATAAGATCAATAATTTTAGGAGATGCAAATGATATCATCTGAAGTTATTGTTGTGTTATTCCTAAAATTGTGTTGTATTTCTGAATTTCTCTTAGATTGTGAAATTTGAGAGACCCCTGTGAGGTAAAAATGTTAAAAATGTAAAAAGCAACTTTACTTTGGATCTTGTTGTCTATGAATTGGACTTTTAAAAGCATGTAATAAAATTACATAATTTGGTATTTACTATGATAGCAAATATTCTCATCTGAAATAAGGGCTATTATGAAAATATATATGGTGATATAAAGTTATAGTTTCCACATGTTATGCAATGTAATTTAGAAATGCATTGACTTAGAGTTCTTATAAAACTCTGTGCAAAAGTTTCTGTGTTGTAGAATTCCTATTGAGCAAATGAGAATCCTTAAAGAAAAAAATAGGTGTGTGATTTTCAAGAATGTTTCATCTAAAAGATATATTTATGTATGTTAATTTGAAGGTTTAGGGACTATCTATGTGAAATGCCAGAATGTACTTGATTTCTAGTGATATATTTAAGGAAAATGTATTATTGTGATAAGGCTAAATTAATTGGATGTGTCCTTGACTTACAGAAATGAAATCTCCTTTCCATTACAAACACCTATTTAGCTAAGGAACTTTGTGATACCTAGGAATACTGTAATAACTAGGAATTTACTTTTGTTATAATACTTTGTGAATTTGTGATACGTTATAGCAACGTAGTTTAATGAATCCCAATTCTAAAGGTTTATTTTTGCTTTAAAAGATGAAGAAAGAGATATCTATCATTTTAAAAGTTTCCAATTAATTTTCTTCATAAAAGTTTAATGAACATCAGAATAAATGTTAAACTTTTTTAAAGAAGGGGAAATAGTTTTAGAAGAAATACTTTGAAATATCTTATGTGATTTATAGAAAGCCTGCTAAATTTTTTTCTTTTTTTAAAAATTTTTTAAAGATATTTTTATTTTTTTTATATTTTATTTTATTATTTATTAATTTATTTAACTTTTAACATTCATTATCACAAAATTTTGGGTTCCAAATTTTTTCCCCTTTTTCCCCTCTCCCTACCCCAAAACACCGAGCATTCTAATTGCCCCTATGACCAATCTGCTCTCTCTTCTATCATCCCTCTCTGCCCTTGTCTCCATCTTCTCTTTTGTCCTGTAGGGCCAAATAACTTTCTATACCCCTTTACCTGTATTTCTTATTTCTTAGTGGCAAGACCAGTACTCGACAATTGTTCCTAAAACTTTAAGTTCCAACTTCTTTTCCTCCCTCCCTCTCCACCCCTTCCCTTTGGAAGGCAAGCAATTCAATATAGGCCAAATCTGTGTAGTTTTGCAAATGACTTCCATAATAGTTGTGTTGTATAAGACTAACTATATTTCCCTCCATCCTATCCTGTCCCCCATTACTTCTATTCTCTCTTTTGATCCTGTCCCTCCCCATGAGCGTTGACCTCAAATTGCTCCATCCTTCCCATGCCCTCCCTTCCATCATCCCCCCCACCCTGCTTATCCCCTTATCTCCCACTTTCCTGTATTGTAAGATAGGTTTTCATACCAAAATGAGTGTGGATTTTATTCCTTCCTTTAGTGGAATGTGATGAGAGTAAACTTCATGTTTTTCTCTCACCTCCCCTCTTTTTCCCTCCACTAAAAAGTCTTTTGCTTGCCTCTTTTACGAGAGATAATTTGCCCCATTCCATTTCTCCCTTTCTCCTCCCAATATATTTCTCTCTCACTGCTTGATTTCATTTTTTTTTTAAGATATGATCCCATCCTCTTCAATTCACTCTGTGCACTCTGTCTCTATGTGTGTGTACGTGTGCGTGTGCATGTGTGTGTGTGTGTAATCCCACCCAGTACCCAGATACTGAAAAGTTTCAAGAGTTACAAATATTGTCTTTCCATGTAGGAATGTAAACAGTTCAACTTTTGTAAGTCCCTTATGACTTCTCTTTGCTGTTCACCTTTTCATGCTTCTCTTCATTCTTGTGTTTGAAAGTCAAATTTTCTTTTCAGCTCTGGTCTTTTCATCAAGAATGCTTGAAAGTCCTCTATTTCATTGAAAGACCAATTTTGGTTTTAGTCCTAGTTCCTTTGACTTCTGGAATATCCTATTCCATGCCCTTCGATCCCTTAATGTAGAAGCTGCTAGATCTTGTGTTATCCTGATTGTATTTCCACAATACTTGAATTGTTTCTTTCTAGCTGCTTGCAATATTTTCTCCTTGACCTGGGAACTCTGGAATTTGGCCACAATGTTCCTAAGAGTTTCTCTTTTTGGATCTCTTTCAGGCGGTGTTTTGTGGATTCCTTGAATATTTATTTTGCCCTCTGGTTCTAGAATCTCAGGGCAGTTTTCCTTGATAATTTCATGAAAGATGATGTCTAGGCTCTTTTTTAGATCATGGCTTTCAGGTAGTCCCATAATTTTTAAATTGTCTCTCCTGGATGTATTTTCCAGGTCAGTTGTTTTTCCAATGAGATATTTCACATTATCTTCCATTTTTTCATTCTTTTGGTTTTGTTTTGTGATTTCTTGGTTTCTCATAAAGTCTCCATCTGTTCCATTCTAATTTTGAAAGAACTATTTTCTTCAGTGACCTTTTGAACCTCCTTTTCCATTTGGCTAATTCTGCTTTTGAAAGCATTCTTCTCCTCATTGGCTTTTTGAACCTCTTTTGCCAATTGAGTTAGCCTATTTTTCAAGGTGTTATTTTCTTCAGCATTTTTTTGGGTCTCCTTTAGCAGGGTGCTGACCTGCTGTTTATGCTTTGACTTCATGTCTCTCATTGCTCTTCCCAGTTTTTCCTCCACCTCTCTAACTTGATTTTCAAAATCCTTTTTGAGCTCTTCCATGGCCTAAGCCCATTGGGTGGGCTGGGATACAGAAGCCTTGACTTCTGTGCCTTTGCCTGATGGTAAGCATTGTTCTTCCTCATCAGAAAGGAAGGGAGGAAATACCTGTTCACCAAGAAAGTAACCTTCTATAGTCTTATTTCTTTTCCCTTTTCTGGGCATTTTCCCAGCCAATGACTTGACCTCTGAATATTCTCTTCACACCCACTTCGCCTCCAGATCTGCCCAGCCAGCACTTGGGGTCTGAGATTCAAATGCTGCTTCCCAGCCTCAGGGCTTTGGGTGGGGGCAGGGCTACTATTCAGTGTGAGATTAAGTTCAGGTGCTCAGGTGGGGGCAGGGCTGCCTCACGGGCTCAGTTCCCTCAGGGGGTTTATGCAGAGACCTTCAACAATGGATCCCAGCTCCTGCCTGCTTGGGGAGCCCTGGTCTGCTGCCGCCTCTGCTGCTGCCTCCCAAGGGGGCCTGAGTTATGGGGGCACCCCACTCCCCTCTCGGCAAGCCGAGAAGACCCTCTCACCAATCTTTGGGGCCCATGGGTGGAGGGACCCATGTGGCCGCTGGAGATTCTGTCCCTGAAGCCTGCTCGGATCCACTCCTCTTGGTTCCGCGCAGCCAAGGCAGGGCTGGGCTCGGCTCCAGGTCCGCAGAGTGACGGACCTTTTGCGAGAGGTTTTCAAGGCTCTCTGGAACAGAAATCTCGTCTGCTCTGTTGATCTGTGGCTTCTGCTGCTCCAGAATTTGTTGGGAGTTCTTTTTTACAGATATTTTATGGGCTGTGGGTTTGGAGCTAGCGTATGTGTGTCTTTCTACTCCGCCATTTTGGCTCCGCCCCTCAAGCCTGCTAAATTTTCAAGGTAATTCATGGTTAAATTAATGTAATGAGCTATAAAGCAGAAGAGATCTTGCTGGTTTGATCTGAATTTGTAGTTATTCCATGGCGTAAGCAAGAGTTAAACTAATATTTGAACTTATCATGTGTAAGAGATTTAAATCCTGAAGTATGTCATTCTTCCAGAGTATAATTAGGGAAGAAAACAAACTAGTGAAACAAAGACATAAATCCATCAACCTGTACGGTTACCAATGAACCTCTTTTCTTTGTTAAAGCTGGAGTGGGATTCCAGTACAGTTATGTTAGTGAAAAGTAGTAACTTATGAGCTATCTTGTCTTACGGTTAAAATGTAAAGGAGAGCTGAATAATCTGAATAATGGGATTGAGAGCTGTGGAAAGATGAATGAAGGTTTGATTTAAAATGTGGAAGTCAGATAATGTTTGGGAACAAACAGGGGTTATCTAAACCCCTCTTGTCCCTAGACAGTTGTTCTGGATACTTAGGGATAAGTTTCAGATGGCTTAAGTATGTTTAGAGAATGTGAGGAAGTATTTTAAGAAGATAGAAAAAATTATGGGGGGCGGAGCCAAGATGGCAGAGTAGAAAGACGCACATACACATAGCTCTGAACCCACAACCCATAGAATATCTGTATAAAGCAACTCACGGCGAATTCTGGAGCAGTAGAGGCCACAGAACAGGGGAGCGAAGGAGATTTCTGTTCCAGAGGGACCTGCAAACCTCTTGCAAAAGGTCCGTCGAGCTGCGAACGCGGAACCCAGCCCAGCCCTGCCGCGGCCGCAGCACCAAGAAGAACAGATCTGAGCAGGCTTCAGGGACGGGATCTCCAGCAGCCACGCAGGTCCCTCCACCCACAGGTGATGGGGGTTGGTGAGAGGGTCTCTTTGGCGGGTCGAGAGGGGAGTGGGGTGCCCCCATAACTGAGGCCCCCTTGGGAGGCAGAAGCTGAGGCAGCGGCAGACCAGGGCTCCCCAAGCAGGCAGGAACCTGGATCCATTGTTGAAGGTCTCTGCATAAACCCCCTGAGGGAACTGAGCCCGTGAGGCAGCCCTGCCCCCACCTGAGCACCTGAACTTAATCTCACACTGAATAGTAGCCCTGCCCCCACCCAAAGCCCTGAGGCTGGGAAGCAGCATTTGAATCTCAGACCCCAAGCGGTGGCTGGGAGGATCAGGAGGTGAGGTGGGTGTGAGGAGAATATTCAGAGGTCAAGTCACTGGCTGGGAAAATGCCCAGAAAAGGGAAAAGAAATAAGACTATTGAAGGTTACTTTCTTGGTGAACAGGCATTTCCTCCCTTCCTTTCTGATGAGGAAGAACAATGCTTACCATCAGGCAAAGGCACAGAAGTCAAGGCTTCTGTATCCCAGCCCACCCAATGGGCTCAGGCCATGGAAGAGCTCAAAAAGAATTTTGAAAATCAAGTAAGAGAGGTGGAGGAAAATCTGGGAAAAGAAATGAGAGACATGAAGTCAAAGCATAAACAGCAGGTCAGCACCCTGCTAAAGGAGACCCAAAAAAATGCTGAAGAAAATAACACCTTGAAAAATAGGCTAACTCAATTGGCAAAAGAGGTTCAAAAAGCCAATGAGGAGAAGAATGCTTTCAAAAGCAGAATTAGCCAAATGGAAAAGGAGGTTCAAAAGGTCACTGAAGAAAATAGTTCTTTCAAAATTAGAATGGAACAGATGGAGACTTTATGAGAAACCAAGAAATCACAAAACAAAACCAAAAGAATGAAAAAATGGAAGATAATGTGAAATATCTCATTGGAAAAACAACTGACCTGGAAAATACATCCAGGAGAGACAATTTAAAAATTATGGGACTACCTGAAAGCCATGATCTAAAAAAGAGCCTAGACATCATCTTTCATGAAATTATCAAGGAAAACTGCCCTGAGATTCTAGAACCAGAGGGCAAAATAAATATTCAAGGAATCCACAAAACACCGCCTGAAAGAGATCCAAAAAGAGAAACTCTTAGGAACATTGTGGCCAAATTCCAGAGTTCCCAGGTCAAGGAGAAAATATTGCAAGCAGCTAGAAAGAAACAATTCAAGTATTGTGGAAATACAATCAGGATAACACAAGATCTAGCAGCTTCTACATTAAGGGATCGAAGGGCATGGAATAGGATATTCCAGAAGTCAAAGGAACTAGGACTAAAACCAAGAATCACCTACCCAGCAAAACTGAGTATAATACTTCAGGGGAAAAACTGGTCTTTCAATGAAATAGAGGGCTTTCAAGCATTCTTGATGAAAAGACCAGAGCTGAAAAGAAAATTTGACTTTCAAACACAAGAATGAAGAGAAGCATGAAAAGGTAAACAGCAAAGAGATGTCATAAGGGACTTACTAAAGTTGAACTGTTTACATTCCTACATGGAAAGACAATATTTGTAACTCTTGAAACTTTTCAGTATCTGGGTACTGGGTGGGATTACACACACACACACATGCACACACACACACACACACACACACACACACATAGAAACAGAGTGCACAGAGTGAATTGAAGAGGATGGGATCATATCTTTAAAAAATGAAATCAAGCAGTGAGAGAGAAATATATTGGGAGGAGAAAGGGAGAAATAGAATGGAGCAAATTATCTCTCATAAAAGGGGCAAGCAAAATACTTATTAGTGGAGGGATAAAGAGGGGACGTGAGAGAAAAATATGAAGTTTACTCTCATCACATTCCACTAAAGGAAAGAATAAAATCCACACTCATTTTGGTATGAAAACCTATCTTACAATACAGGAAAGTGGGGGATAAGGGGATAAGCAGGGTGGGGGGGATGATGGAAGGGAGGGCATGGGAAGGATGGAGCAATTTGAGGTCGACACTCATGGGGAGAGATAGGATCAAAAGAGAATAGAAGTAATGGGGGACAGGATAGGATGGAGGGAAATATAGTTAGTCTTATACAACACAACTATTATGGAAGTCATTTGCAAAACTACACAGATTTGGCCTATATTGAATTGCTTGCCTTCCAAAGGGAAGGGGTGGGGAGGGAGGGAGGAAGAGATGTTGGAACTCAAAGTATTAGGAACAATTGTCGAGTAATGTTCTTGCCACTAGGAAATAAGAAATACAGGTAAAGGGGTATAGAGTTATCTGGCCCTACAGGACAAAAGAGAAGATGGAGACAAGGGCAGAGAGGGATGATAGAAGAGAGAGCAGATTGGTCATAGGGGCAATTAGAATGCTTGGTGTTTGGGGGGGGAGGGGATAAAAGGGGAGAAAATTTGTAACCCAAAATTTTGTTAAAATGAATGTCAAATAAATAAATAAATTTAAATAAAATAAAATAATAAAAAAGAAAAAAAAGAAAAGAAAAAATTATGTAATGATTTGATAATAGCTCAATCAAATTTGAGATGGCCCTATCTGAAGGATACCAGTCAATATTTATTTGCTATTTAGGACTGGGACTGCAATTAACTATTGTTTGAAGCTCTGATTACAGGAATAGTTGTGTGAGTTATCATAAAAGCAATTTGCATGTGCCGCAGGCTGAAAAGTTTTAGTGGTGATGGCCTGGAAAGGTTTTGGAGATGACCTTGGACGCAGCCTGGGTAGGATCTTCCTAACTCTATTTCCCCAGTGTGCTATTTTGTTTCTGAAAAAGGAAATTCCCCACTTGATTATTGTTATGCCCTGCTTTCAACATCTAGTAGTTACATGATTGGCTGTGAGATATGACTCATTACTGGAATCAAACATAGATAAGGAAGTTACTTCCTTGTATTAAGATATATGACATTATCCCTCTTTTACTTTTATGGCAAATGTCTATAATCAAGAAGTTCTGTAAGTAGAAGGCTAAATCTATTAAACAATAAATGGATATTGGAACACCTCTGAGTTACTATAATGGGATGCAAGAATGAATAGCATACAACTTTAACCTATATTCATGGTCAAATAAATAAATATAATATAGAGATAACATCCTGCAAAGAAGGAAATGATTAGACACAGTATTAAGGCAAAAATGTAAGGTGACAGATGTCTAATTAAATAGGATAGCAAATTTTTGAGGAAAAACAACAGGACCAGACTGATTCCTCTATGAGTTATATAGAGATGTATATGATTGGTGTCTAAAAATTTATCATGTTTTCATAATAAGATCTGACAATTGGATTTTTGCACAAAAATTGTATAAGATAGTGGTAAAAGTAAGTTAAATTATTTCTTCTTTGTTAAAGAACCTGTCCAGTAATTTTAAAAAGCAGATGAACTAATTTTATGGTTGAACCCTCATATTTTAAAAGATTCTTATAGGATATAGGTAAAGACAGAAACAGCAAATAATATAAACTGAAATTCTACGAATTTTCAAAAACTGGAGAACAAAGCCTTGGGCTTACCTCTGACCAAAAGTAGGAAATGATAACATTTAATATCATTTTTGGAGTTTAATAGGGGTAAGATGACCCACAAAGGCATTTGGGTGAGGGGAGAACGGCAAAGTCAATGTTGGGGAAGAGGCTCCATGGAACTTGGAGGCCTGGGGGCAATGGCCAAGATCAGGGCTGGCCAAAAGGAGATCTGGGGCAACAACAGTCAAGGTCAGTGTGGGGCAATAGGAAGTGTAGGGCAATAAGTTTCAAGGTCAATGTCAGGATAAAGCCTCTTCCTAAATCCCCCCCCCCACGCAAAAGGTTGGGTACTTTGAACAGTGGACAAGATCAGGGCCCTGCAAGGGGCTCTTAGGGGGCTCACTGGGCACTTACGATCTCTGGTGCTCTCACTGTTGGAAGAACCACGAGGTAGACGCAGGAGGCTGCAGCCGCAGCACACGGGAAGGACCCAGGCACACAGGGAGGGCAGGGCCCCCCCCTACAGGGTTCACTGGATATAACCCCAAACCTCCTGCTCCTCCCGTCTCCTCCAACCCTGGCTGGTCCCCCAGTTACTTTCACCTTAAAACCAAACTGCCAGCGGCGAGAACGCCAGAGCAAATTTCAAGCGGAAACCAACAGGCTTTAGCTCCACCCCATCCGGTTCCAGGCCAAAATGGCAGCTAGATTATGCAGGGAAAAGGGGGCGGGGCATGAGTTCAAATCCCGCTGTGGGAGCCTGGGCAAATCACTGCGCCCTGTTTGCCCTCAGGTTCCCCATCTGTAAAGTGAACTGGAGAAGGGGATGGCAAACCACTCCAGTATCTCTGCCAAGAAAGTCAAACATGACTCAACAACACGGGGCACAGGAGGGGACCCAAGGGAGGGGGAGGGGAGGAGGGGACACTGGGAAGAGAGGAGAAAAGGGCACAGTTGGGGACAATACTGCGCACATGTCAGGACCAAGCTTGGTCCTAGAGGAGATGGCAGAAAAGCCCCCCCTACCCTCCTCTGCAGAAGGGAGGGGCTCTGGGAGAGGCACCCACATTTAGGAGAAGGGGGGTTTGGCTGCACCTTTGGAGCTGCCCTTTCTAATTCCTTTGCCTGTTTCCTTTTTGTTCTAAGTGACAAGCAATGATTCCCTGGGCAGGGAAGGGAAGGAAATGGGCCTGGACAGGGACAAGGGACAGAGTCCCACATGAAGGGGATAAGAGAAGGCGCCTCTCTAGGGCTCTAGCTAGAGATGCAAAACCAAGCAGGGGAGAAGTTATTTCAGACCTTTGTCTGTCAGGAAGGGGCAGCCTGGCAAATGCATGCTCGTTTGGGGACGTTTTGCAGGCCAGGTTTCTTTGGTGTGGACAATGGTGGGGAAAGAAGCAAAGAGGGAGAAGAAAAGGGTCTGTCCCCTCTTCTGATCTCTGGCTGAGGATGAACATGGTCCAAAGCAGAGGGACCCAGAAGGGACAGTCGTAGTCATGGGGCATCAATGTCCCACCAGGGTTCCTTGTCTCCTCCAGGTCACCTCTTGAGCAAAAGACTCCAGCAGTTGTTCAGGTGCCTGCCACAGGCATGCTGGGCTAACACTTCCACACACAAACGCTTTCTGACAGATGTGATTTTGGTGGACAGCCTCCAATCCTGGTTCTGCGTGGCACCTCCTGGGCCATGGCTGGCATCTGCCTGCTATGCCAACAAGGTCCTGGGGTGGCAAGGGATAGGCTGGAGAGAGGGAAGTCAACAGGGTGGTCTGATCTCCAAAGAAGCACAACAGCATCTCCTGTCCCAACTCAGCCCCACCCCACCTCACCCCACTGTGGATTCTCAGAGTAGAACCCAGGCAAGACAGGAAAGCTGCTACCTAGGGGCCAGGGCACTCTAAGAAGGCTGCTGCCAAGATCCACTCCCCTCTTTCTCTCAGCCCTGAGGCTTTCTGTGGAGCTGGGAAGATCACATGGACACCCCCACGCTGCCTTCACACCAGCCACTTTACAGCTGAGCGGAAGCGGGCATCTCTTTGGCACAGCAGATAGAGTACTGCCCTTGGGCTGAGGAAGACCCAGGTTCCATAGCTGCCTCAGACTCTAACTAGCTAGCTGTGTGGCCCTGGGCAAGTGACTTCCCCTCTCTCAACTAGTTAGTGACCATCCCTGCAGTGGAATGATGAGGGCATCTCCACTGGTCTGGATGAGTCAGGCTGGTCTCTCAGGGTCCCTGTCCTTCTAACAGCCCCCCCCCCCCTTCAACCTCCCACCACTCTGTTCTCCCAGCAGCATTGTCTCCCCTTCTCTAGTGGGGTTTGTGGGTGTTCTAGTTATTGTAGAAATCGTTCCGCTGGTTTTGCTCGCTTCACTTTGCATCCGCTCAAACGGTCTTCCCAGCTTTCTCTGCAACTGTCCCCTTGAGCATTTCTTACAGCAAATGGTATTGCATCACTTTCCCAAACCGTAAATTGTTTAGCCATTCCCAGTTGATGGGCACGCCCTCGATTTCCAATCCTTTGCCACCGTAAGAAATATGCAACCAGTCCTTTTGTACATATAGGTCCTTTACCTCTTTCCTGGTTCTCTTTGGGGTACAGATGTAGTGCTGGCATCATTGTATGTACAGTTCAAAGATTTGAGGGCGTAGTTCCAAGTTGCTTTCCAGAGTGACTGGATCACTTACCCAGCTCCACTTAGAGGGTCAGAAAGAGCCTGTTTCCCCACAGCCCATCTGGAATCTGTCATTTTCCTTTGTCGTCATGTTAACCAGGCACGTGGATGTGAGGTAGTACCTCAGAGGTGTTTTAAGTTGCATGTCCTTAGTTGTAAGTGATTTGGGGCTTTTTTTATACACCTATGGAGGGTTTGACTGTTTTCCTCTGAATCCTGCCTATTCATATCTCAGACCATTCTCTATTGGGGATTGGCCCTTATTTTTATAAATTTCATACTATTAGAAATAAGAGCTTTGCCGGAGAAATTTGCTGCAAAGATGTCCCCCCTCCCCCATTTCTGGCTTCTCATACAGTTTTATCTCCACCAATTTTGCTGGTGTACAACCTTTGACATTTCAGGCAACCAAAACTGTCTATTTTAGTGTATGTGAACCTCTCCACGTTAGAGTTGTGTCCTGTTCTGGTTCCCCTGACCCCAGCCCACTTCTAGGCAGTCCAGTAAGTTTACAAGTAGTCAGTGTAAAGTGTCAATATTAGGAAGTCAGATTGCAAAGGGGAACCTGGAAAGTACTTTACTACTTGGAAGATCAAAGGAACATGCTTTACCAATTCTATTATATGTTGGCCCCAAATCGCATCCTGGTCTCATGTGCTGAATTGGGGAAGCCATTGAGGCTCTGAAGTCAGGGCTATTTGGTGCTAGGATATGCCAATCTCAGACAGGGTCCAGAAGACCAGCAGCAGAACAGCAAGTGGCACTGATTACTTTAAGATGACACGGATGTGTCAACATTCAAGTTTCAGGGACAACTTTGAGATGATTTGAATAGGTTAATGACCTCACCTTAACGTGGCACAGGCAAGAGTTGTTCTTTTCCCTCCCCAACCCCTATAAAAATGAGACCCCAAACTCCATCCCCCCGACCACTTCTCCATCTCCCGAGTGTCCATGGTGCCCATTGCTCCCAAGGCTCAGGTAAGATACTTTCTCCCAGCTCTTCCATAGGAGGGCTACTCTCTGCCTCTCCGCCACCATTCCCTCTTCCCCTGCACTGCCTACCTCCCTTCACCACAACCTTCCCCTGCTCCCCAAGCCATCTGCCCTTGGGCCTCCTTTGTCACTTGACTCCATACTCTCTGTGCCTTATTGGAACGTTATCGCCGTCCCTTTTCCTGCTGCCATCATGGTCTTTTCCAGGGAGCACCCAAAGAACCAGGAGTGCCTGCCTCCATGTCATGGTTTCATCAATCAGTTATCAGTCAGTTCACTGTCTATCTCCCGTTTCGTCATGAATTCTTCCTCTAGCCACTGAGCGGATAGGTGATTTCTCCAGTGCTCCTCCAATTGGTTTATGATGTCACCCGTCATGGTGAAAGCACCTATCCATTTAGCGTGTGTCTTGGTATACAGTGTGAGAGGCTGGTCTATACCTCCTTTCTGCCAGACTGTTGCCTGATTCTCCCATCAGTTTCTGTCAGATGGTGAGTTCTTGGCCCAGTAGCTGGGCTCTTTGTGTTCATTAAGTGCCACGGTACCAAGCCCTTTGCTTTCCTATGTTTTCTCCCTAATCTCTTCTACTGATCAAGCTCTCTAATTCTGTCCCACTACCCAAGTATTTGATTAATGCATGCTTGCAGTATAGTTTGAGATCCGGTCCTTCTGCTTGCTCCTTTTTTCCTCAGGAATTTGCCTCAGATTCTTGATCTTTGGTTCCTTCAGATGAATTCCAAGACGATATCTTCCTGGCTCTCTAAGGTAATCTTTTGGTAGCTGGACTGAACTGGAAAACTAACCGAGTGAGAATTGTCATTTTTATCATATTACCTCCAACTGATCATTAATATTATCTGACAATTAATATTTCCCCAATTGTTTACATCCCTCTTTATTTGGGTAAAGGGTATTTTGGGGCTGTGTTCATATTTTATACTTTCTGTTACTTTTTTGAAACTTATTTCTTATGTTTTCTGATTACATGTATCAACAAGTTTTAACATTCATTCCTCTTTTTTTAAATTATTATTTTATTTGTTTCCAGTGTTGTACAATCACTTCCATATATCTTAGATTTTTTCCCCCTCCCTTTCCCTCCTTCCCCCTGTACCTCCCGACTCCCTCCCTGAAACAGCACGCAATACTATATAGGTTCTACACAGACATTCCTATTAAATAAGTGTCACCTTAGTCATGTGGCACAGAAGAATTAAAATGAATGAGAGAAATCATAAAACAAAACAAAACATGATAGGAAAGAAAATGATCTGCTTCATTCTGCGATTGAATTCCATAGTTCTTTCTCTGGATGTGGAAGGCATTTTGCCTTAAGAGACCACTGGGAATTTTTTAAGTCCTTGCATTGCAATAAAGTACTAAGTCTACCAGAAAAATTCCTCACACACTGTGGTTGTTGCTGTGTACAGAGTTCTCCTGGTTCTGCTCCTTTCACTCAACATCAGTTCACATAAGTCTTCCCAGGCCTCTCTGAAGTCCTCCTGTTCATCATTTCTTATAGCACAATAGTGTTCCATTACATTCATATGCCACAGTTTATTCTGCCATTCCCGAATTGATGGGGATCCCCTCGATTTCCAGTTTTTGGCCACGACCAAGAGAGCTGCTCTAAATATTTTTGTACATGTGGGACCCTTTCCCATTTTTATGATCTCTTGGGGATACAGTCCTAGAAGCAGTATTGCTGGGTCAAAGGGTATGTGCATTGTTGCAGCCCTTTGGGCATAGTTCCAAATTGCTCTCCAGAATTAACATTCATTTTTCAGAAAAAAAAAAAATCTGTGTTCTCAATTCTCTCCCTCTCTCCATTCCCCTCCCCCTTGAGAAGGCAAGAAATTTTATGTAGCTTTCCATAGACACGTGTAGTCATGTAAAATATTTCCATATTAGCCACAGTGAGAAAGAAATGTGGCATAAGAAGAAAAAGAAAAAAAGTTTCAGTATGCATTCATCAATTCTTTCTCTGGAATGGACAGCATTTTTCATCATAAGTCCTTCAGAATTGATTGTCATATTGCTAAGAGCTAAGACATTCCCAGCTGATCACTGGACAGCACTGCTATCACTGTATACAGTGTTCTCCTGTTTCTCTTCACTTCTCCTTGCATCAGGTTAGGTAAGTCATCCTAGGTTTTTCTGAAAGCATCCTACTCATCATTTCTAATAGCACAATGGTATTCCATCATAATCACACGGACAACTTGGGCAGCCATTCCCCAATTGATGTTCCTCCTGTATCCTCAAGAGATCATAAGAATGGGAAAGGGTCTCACATGTACAAAAATATTTACAGCAGCACTCTTTGTGGTGGCCAAAAGCTGGAAATCAAGGGGATGCCCATCAATTGGGGAACGGCTGAATAAATTGTGGTATATGAATGTAATGGAATACTATTGTGCTATAAGAAATGATGAGCAGGAAGACTTCAGAGAGGCCTGGGAAGACTTATATGATCTGATGCCGAGCAAAAGGAGCACAACCAGGAGAACTTTGTGCACAGCAACGACCACGGTGTGCGAGAGTTTCTTCTGGTAGACTTGGAACTTCGTTGTAATGCAAGGACTTAAAAAAATTCCCAATGGTCTTTTAAGGCCAAATGCTTTCCACATCCAGAGAAAGAACTACGGAATTTAATTGCAGAATGTAGCAGATCATTTTATTTTGTGTGTGTGTATTACATTTTGGTTTGTTATATGACTTCTCTCACTCATTTTAATTCTTCAACACAGTATGATTATAGCAAAAATGTATTTAATAGGAATGTATGTGTAGAACCTATATAAAACTGTGTGCTCTCTCAGGGAGGGAGGAGAGGGAGGGAGGAAGGAGGGGAAAAAAGTCTTATATGGTAAGTGATTGTAGAACACTGAAAATAAATAAAATTAGTAAAAAAAGTGATGAGTGTCCTCTCAGTTTCTACTTTTTTACCCCCACAAAAAGAACTACTACACATAATTTTGTGCACATTTGTCCTTTCCCTTTTGCTTTGATCTCTTTGGGAGACAGATTCAGCTGTAGTATTTCTGGGTCAAGGATGTGCACAGTTTTAGAACTCTTTGAGCAGAGTTCCAAAGTGTTTTTCAGAATCAGTTCACAAGAATCAGTTGAGGGTCAGTTCACCGCTCCAGCAACAGAGTATGTGTCCCAATGTTTCCACCATGCCCTCCCACATTTGTCCTTTTCTTTTTCTGTCATCTGAGCTAATCTGAACAGTGTGAGGTGGTACCTCAAAATGGTTTTATTTGCATTTCCCCAATCAGAAGTGATTGAGAGCATTTTATCACGGAAGTAGAGATAGCATTTTTCCTTCTGACCCCTGCCTTTTCATATCTTTTAACCATTTGTCAACTGGTGAGTGTCTCCAATTCTTACAGATTTGAGTCAGTTCTCTACATATTTGAGGAATCAGATCTTTATCAGAGAAAGGTGATGTACAAACCTTTTTCTGAGTTTTCTGCTTTCCTTCTAATCTTATCTGCGTTTTTTTTTTTTTTTTGTACAAAAACCTTTTAATCTAATGTAATCAGGATGATTCACTTTGCATCCTATAGTTCTCTCTTATCTCCTGTTTGGTCATAAGTTCCAGGGAGGAAGGAAAGAAAGAGAAAAGAAAGGAAAAGGACAGAAGGACAAAAAAGAGAAAAGGAAGGAAAGAAAAAGAAGAAAGGAAGAAGGAAAAAAGAGAAAGAAGGCAGGAGGAAAGGAAGAAAAAAGGAAGGAAAGAGCAGGAAGAAAGAAGAAATGAAAAAGAGGGAGAAAAGGAAGGAAAGAGAAAAGAGAGGGAATAAAGAAAGAGAAATGAAAGAAGAAAGGAAGAAAAAAGGAGGAAAGAAGCAAGAAAGAAAGGCAGATCAAAAAGGAAGGGAAAAGGAAGGAAAGAAAGGAAAAAGAAAGAAGGAAGGAAAGAGAATTGAACAAGGAATGGGGAAGGAAGGAAAGAAAACGAAAGAAGCGAAGGAAGAAAGAAATAAGGAAAGAAACCAAAGAAAGAAGGAAGGAAAGAAAGAAAGGGAGGGAGAAAAAGAAAGAAGCGAGGAGAACAAAAGGAGGAAAGAAAGGAGAAATAAGGAAAGATAAAGAAGAAAGAAAAGGAAGGAAAGGAAGAATGAAGTAAAGAAACAAAAGAAAGGTAGAAGGAAACAAAAGAACCGAAGAAGGAAGGAAAGAGAAAAGAAAGAAGAGAGGGGAAAAGAAGAAAGGGAGAAAAGAAGGAATGAAGGGAAAAGGAAGGAAAGAAAGAACAAATGAAAAAAGGAAGGAAAAAAAAAGAGGAGAGGCAGGCATGCATGAGTGAGTGAATGAATGATGAGTGACAGGAGAGAAGGACCAGTCTGAGGCAGGATGGGCTTTAGGCCTGACCTCATTGGGGGAGGGCTGCCCCCCACCCCCCATCCCTGCCTTGGCCCGCCCCTCCCGCCCTAATCCCCGCCCCCAGCGCTCAGCAGGCCCCGCCCCCAGAGCCCTGGAAGCCTCGCCTTAGCCCCTGAAGGCCCCACGGGCACCGGGAGAGAAAGCCCCGCCCCCTCCCCTGCCGGGGTCCCTGTGTGGGGAGGGGGTGGGGGCTCTGGGCCCTCCCGGTTGCCCGGAAAACCGAGGTGAGAACGAGGCCGCTGTGTCGCTGTCCCCGCGGGAGGAAGAAGCGTCGTCCCCGGTACCGGAGTTCGGTAGGCCTCGCTCTGCCCTCCCTCCCCCATCACCGTGGGGCGGCCCCACCTCCTCCAGCTCTGGCCCTCTCGGGGCAGATACCCCACTCCGACCCCCAAAAGGCCCCGGGCCTGGTTTCGGGCTCGGGGCCCTTCCCTCCAGCTCCGGTGCCCCCTCAGTTCCGCGCCTGAAAGCGCAGACCTCCTGGGGCCTGCCCTTCCCGTGGCTGGGCTGAGGGGCCCCCGCCCTCCGAGACCGGACTGAGGCTCCCCCCGGGCCTCAGTGGCCCAGTCTGTACCTGGGGCTGGAATTGGGCCAGCCCAGGGTGCCCTGATCCCCGCCCCCCCCCCCCACCGTCCTTAGGCCTCCCGGTGAGGTCTAGAGACGACCCCCCCATCTCCCCCCTCCCCCCCCCGCCCCCGAGACAGCTGCGCCCCACAAAGTAGTTCCGCAGATGCCTCACAAAGGACAGCCACAGCTGTCAGCCTCCTCTCCCCTCCCCCTCTTTCCCTCCTGTCTTCTCCCCCCCCCTCTCTCTTCTTTCCCTCCCCCCTCCCCCCCAGGAATAACCTTCTGAGGGCAGGGCTGGACTTGTTTGTTTGTTTGTAGAAGCCCAGGTGGGCAGCCCCGAGGGGTCCTGGGAGCCTCTGGCTCCCCAACACCACCTGGGAGGGCTCAGGTACAGTAAGTAGGCCCTTGGGCCACCTTTTTTTTTTTTTTTGTGTGTCGACCCAAGAAATAAAACAAGCATTTCCTTAACAAAGTGGAATAGAAAAACCGAGGATTGCACTGAAAGTGTAGATCTGTTATGTACAGGGTGCTATTCTTTTGAAATAGACAACAAAGTTGCCATGTAACTTGCATTTTTTTTCCTCCCCCCCAAGCCCCAGAGGTGGTTACCGCTGCACACAAACATATACACACATATACATGTATACACTGCATGTGCCCACGTACATAATATACATATACACACATATATATGGATATGTATGTATGTGTGTATCTGTGTCTGGGTGAGTTCTTTCTGGGGATGCAGATAGGTTTTTCCTTCATAGCCCCTCTGTGGTTCATTTGGGTATTTATAATAGGACTTCTTGTTGCTCAAAGTTGTTCTTCAAACAGCCTTGCTGTTACTGTCGACAGCTTTTTTTTGGCCCTGCTTGTTTTTTGTGCAAGTCTTTCCATGTTCTTCTAAAATCATCTGGCTCGTCATTTCTTACAGCAGAGTAGAATTCCATTATGAACATATGCCGCAGCTCGTTTAGCCGTTCCCCATTTGAGAGGCATTCCCCACTTAGTCCATGTTGAATTTGACTGCAGGCACTGCCTCCCCTGATGTGGTGGAAAGGGCCTGGCAGGTGGGAGACCTGGGTTCTGTTCCCAGGACCCCTGGTCCTTCTGCTCCTTAGCCACCTGTCCTTGGACAGGGTCCCTCCTTTCTCCTGGACAGTGGCAAGAAGTAGGACCCAAAGATTTCCAGGAGCTCTTCTAGATCTAGTGTCCTGGGGTCAAAAAGGGACTTCCAACTTGAGTAGTTGGTGATAGAAGGGATTCTTTGATCACCTGAGAGAAGGGATATGAAAACAGTAGGACTGTACCAGCTATCGTAAAGCATTAGAAACACACACATACGTATTCTAGCGATAGAAGGGCTTGACCAACAACTTGTCAGAATTATTTGAAGGTTCAGAGGAGACGTCAGTAAACTGGCACCAAGCTTGTAGTAGGGTGTAAGTAGTGGGAGTAGAGAAGAGGAGGAATAGGAGAAGACAGAGGGGAAGGAGGCTGAAGGCAGGGCCTGGGCTTGGTCCTGGCTGTGAACTAGGTGTTGGGGCCTAGCCAAAGCACTCGGGAGTCTCCTCAGTGAAACGAAGCTAGCTGCTTAGACTCTAGATCGGGGACCTTCGCATTTTGGGGGTTGTGAACCCCTTGGGCAGTCAGTGTGGCGAGGCTGATGGACCCATGTTCAGAATCGCGTCTGTTGCCTCCATTCCTAATTGGAGATGCTCAAGGTCACTGAGAAGTTTGGGGAAAGGAACATGTCATTCCCCACCTCCTGCTCCCATCCAAGTCCACAGAGCCCCTGAAAACCGTCCATGGATTCTGGAGGGTGGGACGTCTGGCCTTTGAGGTCTCTTACAGTAACATTTCCAGTGGTCTTTTACTTGCCCCCAGCACCCTTTCAGGAAAAGAGGAGGATGTCCAGATGATAGTATCACATGCTCCCGGAGGTGGGGCAGAGGAGCTGGGATGAAGACCATATACGGAAAAGTAATGTCAGCCACCAGGAAGAACTGGCAGGGGCTGATCTGGTGTCCCTACAGACAGATCTCCCTGCACACGTTGTACTCCCACCTCCCATAGAGAGCAGGGAGCATCGTTCAGAAGGATGGGGTTGTGTTCAGCAACATTCTGAGTTATCAAAGGACATGTTGTACATCATGCTGTACTGAGTAAGACAGGAACGTGAACTATGTTTTTGTTGTTGTTGAGAAGGTTTCGTCCCCAAGAGTTGAAAGAGAAATGCTTTTCTGGTTCCCCTTCAGCCCAGAAAATGAAAGGAATGAGACAACTGGTTGCATTGAGCATTGTGGGGAATTGATGTTTTAACATCTAGTAAGGAGAGGGAACAATGTGGTATGGGGGTTATAGGGCTGAAGTTGGTACCTGGGAAACCTGAGTTCTTATCCTGCCTGTGATCCTTTTACCTGTGTGATCATGAGCACTCAGGTCACTGAACCTGGGTTTTATAGGAGGGAAGGTGATACCTGTAGTCCCTCCTTCACAGGGACAGAGTGAGGAACCACTGAGATAATGTACACACAGTGCTGTTTAAGCTTGAGAGGACTCAAGCCTTACAGTCCTTAGAACAAGGTGTAGCCTGTGGGAAGTACTATAGGTTCCCCCCAAAATTGCTTTTAGAATGGAAACCTGAATTTGCAGGGCCAGCGATTAGCTTCTTTTTAAAAAGTTTTGTTGTTTATTAAATTTTATTATTTAATCAAACATGAGAAAGAAGAACTAAAAACAAAAGAGAAAAAGTAGTAGTGACAGAAGACTTCTCAGATGGCATCCACCCTCAAAGAAGTGGATTTGACCTACCGAACAGTTTGCTGTGGAGACCATTGTGTGGACCTAGTTAACCTAATGAGTGACCCTGTTCTTGTTCCTTTGAGCTCTTCCCCTCCCCTTCCCACTGGGTAGGTGGGTGTCATTTAGCTGTACAGCCCAGGTAACTGACTAGAAATCTAAGCCTCAGTTTTGTAGTTCAGGGTAATCCTTTTGGGAGTTGTTAAGCCCAGGGGTCCACTTTGCTTCCTAACCTTAACTGCAACCCTAACCGTTCCCAGTTCACTTTAAGAGAAAAATGAACATCCCAACATTTTCCATAAATATGCCTAGATCCCCACAAAGTCTCTCAGTTTCTGGTGAGCTACGGTTGCATGTCTTCATTTCAGGCAGATGCCAAAGAGATGTGCTCTCTGATGAGATGTAGTTGAGGAAGGTCTCATTTGGAGATCTTTCTTGTTTCCTGTGTCTGTCCCTGTCTGTCAGCCCCGTAAGTCCTCCTGGTTCTGTGATGTTCCACATGCCATGCCAAGGGAGTGAGGAGAGCAGGGCAGGGAGCAGAGAACAAAGAGCTTATTTGCCAATGGAGCCACCATTTTGTCTTTGCAGCAGTACCTTATGCAGTCCTTGGTGGAGCCTCACCCAAGATGCCCAGGGTTGATTCTCCTCAGTCAGAAGTGGAGTACAGCAGGGCTCCTTCTGACTATTCCAGTGAGACCTTTGAGTCCTTCACAGAGGAGGAGGAGGAGGAAGTAGAAGAAGGAAAATGTCACCTGACTGAGGGGAAGTCCTCTGACTCCTTGGTCTCTTCTGAAGAAGGCCTGACCAGGTCCAGTGTGTCTGGGAGCTATCCTGTGAGCAAGAAGCTGATGCCAAGCTTCAAGGACGGAGGTATTGACATCCCCTTGGGAGGGAGTGGGAAAGGGCTATTTGTCAGCCCATCAGTTGGTAAGCATTTATCAAGGACCTCCCTGTAGGCCAGGCACCTTGCCAAATAAGTTGTGGACCACAAACTCAGGGTTGCCCTCCCACCCACTCACCACCTTTGCCTCTTTTTTTCTAGAGTAATGAGAGGCAGCCCTGCTGCCCTTGACAGGTTCAATGTGGACATCCACAACATGCAAAACTGAATAGAATGAAGCCCCTGGCCCGGTCCCCCAAGATGGAAATGCTAACGATGTGTAGCTCACCAGTTCCTAGGAGGCCACAGGCCAAGTAGAGATAAATGGTCCATCCCAGGGTATGTTGCTGAAGCGGGCCAGGCTGTTCCAGGGAAAGTACGTTGAGGGTTAGGGAAGGCCACTGGAAGTCACAGTGAATGACTTCAGCAGGATCCTCACAGTGTTTCTTGACCTTCCCCACTACCTCCCCCAGCCACCCAGTCCTCTACAGCCTTCGGCTCGTTCCCCTTTGCATCCCCATTTGAATCCCTTCCTGACAGTCACCCTGTCTGTGAATTTTACGTGCATTGGGGACCCAGGATTGAGAGTTCAAAGGGTCCTGAAGAGTTGTCTCCAACTCTGATTCACAGATGAGTGAGCTGAAGTGACTTGTAAAACATCACATGGGTAATTTTGAGAAGAGCTGGATTTGAACCCACAAATTTTGATATGAAATCTGGTTGTCTTTCCCTGACACCACACTCTCTCCTCCTAGATGGTGTGTGCTCACGCAGTGCAGTCTGTGTTGGATATTTCTGTACAGTGAATATAATTACAAAAAAATCTGCTCCAGGAAAATGAAGACATGCATTCTAAGGCCATATAGAAGTGACTTTGGATATTTGCTATGTGGGAAAACTCATTTCACAGGCCATTCTTTCCATTAGCACCAGTCTTTGGGGTCTGTCCGCCAGGACAGTGTCTGTCCTGACAGAGGGGAGAAAAGAATGATGAGGCATAGCCGGGTGATGGACTTCAGCTAAATTCAGGGTTACCTGAGCAAAGAAGCTAACCATGTCTCCATCTCCTTACGGCACAGACAGGGGAAATGCATACACACGGCATCTGGGGAAAGAAACTATTTGCTTATAAGGGCTTTGAACCCTACAACAGGCTAACAGCAAGGTTCTGGGCCCTTCATTCATCAGCGCTTTGGGCAGGCAGACTTAGGTGCACTCTCCAGCCTGGAGGCAGAGGTTGGGATGAGACAACATTTAAAAGAAATGATGGTGATTTTATATTCCCTTACTACCACCGCAGAGACATCTCCCCATCCTCAATAGTACCTTCCATGGTAATGGAGAAGTATGGTTCATCCAAAGAAACCAACACATTTGCTGTTTCCAAAAACACATTACCATTCTGGGCCTCTGGTTTTTTGCCACCTCTCCTGAGTTGCAGGAGCCTGCTTTCTCAATCCAAGTGGTTGGCTTCCTGCAGGACTTTCAAACTCAAGGATTTTATGGGGGGGGGGGGGAGGGGGGGGGAAGGGGCGGGGCTCCTCTGCCCATTGTAGCCAAGGAGGAACCCCTGCTATACAGTGCTAGATGTGTTGTTTCTTATTATGTCCCAAATAGCGTATTGAAAGTGTTTTTGGTACCTGGGATCTAGTGTATTTATTTGGTCTCATCACTGAGTAGGGTGTCCTCAAGAGGTCTAGAATGACCTTAGAGTCCATAGTGCCCTCCATGGGGTCATCCTAGGGAGGCAGGGCTGAACCCCAACCCCCCACCCTCCCCTCCCTCCCCCCCTAGTGTCTCTTCCTTAGTCTGTTATAATCCTTCAAATTCGGTTGTTAGAGATTCCTGTCATGGGCCTTGGAGGAAGGCATTAACAAAATAGCATTTCTTGGCATTGCCCTGTAGAAAGTGCACCTAGAAAAGCAAACCAGGCCCTGCTCTCCAGGAGAATCTCACACTCCCAGAGGCGAGGCTGCCAAGAGGGGATTGGTCAGGTTCTGAGCATGTTGAAAGGCACTTTGGTCCTTGGGATGCAGAGGTAGGCTTGGGGAGGGTGCAGTCTTCTTTAGTTTCCTGAAACTAATGATAATACCTTATGGGTTTCTGATGTTGAAGCATTGGATGGCCTCAAAGACTTTGGTGGCAAGAGCCTTCTTTGTGAGGTCTTCAGTAGCTAACCCCATACCATGGTCAGCCAACTTTTCACTGCTTGATTTAGATGAGTCATTGAACCCATTGGAGTCTGCCACTCTGGATGAGAAATTGACTCAAAAGTGGATCCAGCTTCTCAAGGGCAAAGAAAGTCACACTGAAGAGCCCCAGGCCGGCCCCACGTTCCAAGCAGGTAAGCCCGTGCCCTGAGTTCACAGTAACCTCCTTCTCTGTGGGACCATGGGCAAGGTGCCTAGCCTATCTGAGCCTCAGTTTCCTTCTCTGTAAGACAGACATCATACTTGGATTGTCTGCCTCCCAGGGGTACTATGACACAAGCCTTATGTAAACTTCAAAATGTTATATAAATGCGAGTAGCTGTTAATTGTCCTGCTGAGCCAGCCTGGGCCTTTTTTGTTTTTTAACTGTGGAAGGAGGTTGGTGAAGCAGATGGAGGGTATCCCGCATCTTCTTCCTTTGCTGGGACAAAATGCTGAGGTTTTGGCCTTTGTGCCCTCTCCCAGGGAAGGCAGAACTAGAGGAAATGCTCCAGGAAATACTGTAGAGGCACTGTGCAGGTGTTTCCCTTTTTACGTACACAGGTAGAGGTTTCATCATCATCATGGTCTATCCCTCTACTGGTACCCAAGTCCTGGGTGTGAATAGCACTGGATTTGGAGACTGAGGTCTTGGGTCCAGTTATCAGGAGCAGTGTGGTGAAGTAAACAAACAAACAAACAAACAAAAAAAAACTTCCGGTGCTTGAGCCCAAGAGATCTGGGTTCCAATCCTGGCTCAAAGACAAAATTGAGCTGTAGAGAGGGAACTCCAGTACAAGTGAGGAATATGATTGGTGAGTCTATGGAAAACACCATTAGTCACAGAGTGCCTCATTTTCTCCATCTGTTTTGTTCTGGAGAAATGTCAGGTATGCTCATTCCAGCTATGGCTGACAAAACCGGGTATTTCATGTTGAAATGGACAGCTTTGCTCTGTTCGGTTTTCCACAGAGTAAGGGCCCTTGCTTGCAGCAAAGGAAACCTCCTGTCCCAGCAGTTAATCTTTCCCAACTCCCACCTTTTCCATACCCCATATCCCTTGGGTGATATTAAGTAGGTGCTCATTAGAAGCCATCACCTGTTCTTTACACCTGAAATGGTGCTACCACGCCCACCTCCAACATGTCTGGAGACAAGATTTCATTTATCGGAAAGAAAGCTGGGTTTGCTTGGTGCTTCTTGCAAACCCTGAAAGTTTTTATCTGGAAACATAACGCAAGTCCTGTGACAATGAAGGTGTGTCCAGGTACTGCAGAGTGAAATTGAAGGCAGAGCCCAGAAGTATCATATATTTCCTCTTTGTGGACACACTTTGACCTTCTTGTGCTGGAAGGGACCTGGGAAACCATGTGATCCAACCCTGCTGCTGTACAGACAAGGAAACTGAGCCCTGAGAGGTTCAGTGCCCAGCTTATGGTCAGGTGGATACTAAGTAGGTGAAGCAAGATTTGAACCCAGGTCTCCAACCTTGGAATCCAGTGTTCTTTCTACCGGTTGTCCTCCTCATATCAGTGTGTGTGTGCCTTTATCCCTCGTAGCTGAGAACGTTACAATACCTTTGTCCTCTCAAGATGCATTTGATTTCATTAATTTTCTGCTAGACAGAACTGAAAATGGTCCATTTGGGGAGCTCAGTTTTTGGTGCAGTTCTCATATACCTTTGCCAAGCCGTCTTTGTCTGCCTTTGGTTAGATTCCTTCTCCTAGATTGTAGTTATATTGTCCACCAGAAAAGTTAGTTTTCTGCTCCTCTTTTGCGTGAGAATATTTGGTTTTATTCTTTTCACTTATTGTGCACCAGATTGCGTTTTCCTGTCAGTTTATCAGCAGATATGTATTAGGCACCTACTATGTTCCAGGCACTCTGCTAAGCCCTGGGGATACAAAAAGAGATAAAAAAAAAACCACCAAAACCATTCCTGCCCTGAAGGACTTCACAGTTTGCTGAAAGAGAGGAAAGGCAAACAGATATGTCTAAATCAGACACACAGGCTAAATTAGGAAATAATTCACGGGGGCTGGCATTAGAATTCAGAAGGGTAGGGACAGTCTTCCTGGAGATGTTGGGGGTTTAGATGAGAACTGAAGGAAGCCAGCGAAGTCAGGAGGTGGAGATGATGAGGGAGAGGTTCCAGGCCTGGGGGACAGGCAGAGGTAAAACCAAGAAGGAGGGTGGTCTTGGGGGAGCAGCCAGGAGGCCAGAGTCCCTGGATGGAAAAGTACCTGTGGGTCAGTGAGGTGTAAGGAGATGGACAAGGCAGGAGGACCAGGGGAGAGGCAGCATGGCATCCCTGGATTGGAGTCAAGACTTCTGAGTGATTTGTGACCTTAGACCAGACAGTAAATCTACCTTGGTATCCGATTCCTTCTCTGTAACACCCTCTGTCTGCCCAGAGGATGTCTGACATCCGTTTCATCCCTAAATCCTGCCAACCGAAGTGCTTTGAAGGCCTCCACCCTTTGGTGCAAAGAATGTACAGAAAGGAAAGTGCAGTCCTGTCCAAATTCCCTTTTCTTCCCCCAAATCTAGCCCATGTTGTAGAGATAATCATTATAAATATGGAGAGAAAAGTCCCTGTCCTGTTAGGCTGGACGTGTGCCCCAAGGAAGTCAGAGCCCAAAACCACGGTCCTCTGTCCACATCAGACTGTTCACAAGAGGACTTTGGGGAAACCAGAGTGGGTTATCTGTGCCCACTGATGGAGGAGTGTCTGTGAAAGCTGTAACAGGTGAACCTGAGGTAGCATTCCTGGGCAGTTAGGAGGGCCAGGTAGGAGGAAGTCCAAGAGTCATGTGAACATGACTTTGAGCTGAAGTGAATAGGCATCCTTTAACTCAGATTATTTCAAATTCTTATGGTAAAACATGAGAGTAGCCTTAGGGTGCCCTGAGAAGTGAGGGAGTTTTCAGACACTGAATTTGGGGGAGGTGGATTTTTTCAGGGAATGTTGTGGAGGAAATTTGTGCTTCCGGTAGGGGTGGAACTAAATGACTTCTGGAGGCCCTTCCAGCTGTGAGATTCCTAGGATTTTTCAAGTGGAAGAGAAGCACCATGCTCTGCATTTCTAGCCAACGTCTGTCAGAGACATTTTGTTGATTTTTTAGAGGGAGTCCTGCTTGGAGGGGGATCCACGTGAGCCAAGTTTCCCTTTCTCGTTGAAATTTGTTCTTCCCCAGCCAATGTCCGCTTCCGTTTTCTAGTTATCATGAAACAAAAGACAGCATTCCTAGCCCAAGGGAAAGCAAGGTGTGGAACTTTGGTTTGGGATGCTCTGTTCACTTCAGTGGAACAAGGGTCATGTCAGCATTAACGTACCCTTCCTCAAACCAGTTATTGGGACAGTGATTCCTGACATTCTGTCACACTTGGCAGCAGAGCTGTAAGACCCTTTGGCCACCTTGTTTCCTAGTCAGCTTACTCTGAAGATGAGGAAACCAAGGCCAAAGAGGCAGGTGCCCCTCGATCCCCTGGGTAGTGGTAGAGCCACGATTCAAACACAGCTGGATCCAGTGCCCCTCTGCTTTGTTGTGGTGCTCTCCTCTCTACCTTGCCCTCTCTTTCTTGGAAATCTGCTGTTGTCTCTTTTTTTCCTTCCTGAATGATAAAAGCAGAAAGTGCTGGGGATAGAACAGACGTAATTCTTCCTTCACCTAATAGAGTAACAGACATTTTTGTCCTGTGCGTGTGTTGTTGACAGACATCGTGGAGGCATCAAAGAGTGAACAGGACGCTCTGCAGGCTTTTTGTGCCAGGAAGGTAAAGCTGATTCGTCATCAACTGAACCCTCAGGAGACAAACGGTGGCAGCCGTCAGAGGCAGCAGCGAGGCTTGGATGCAGGGAAGCCAGTGACAGATGAAGCGAACAACTGTGTTGTTCCTCCTCGGCTGATAAACAGAATCTCTCAGCAAAACCTGAGGGCAGCACCCAGCAAGGTACAGAAACTGGGGCCCATGAGCTTTGGAAGCTGCTCAGAAAAGGAAAGAATTCTTCTGACACGCTTCTTCTAAAGGGGACCTATGTTTTCCCACAGACATAGGAATCCTGTGCCATTGTGTTTGATGAATAGCAAAATCACGTTGGCAGCCAGGCAGGTGGGTGTGAGGGCTGGGAATGAAGTGGTACCAAGGAAGGGCAACACCCGTGTAGTGGAGGGAGCTTGGAGTCAGGAATGAAGGAGTGATGGTGAAGCCAGGAGGGGTGACAGCCTGGGAGAACACTGAGGTGTGGGGAGACTAGAGGTCATCATGAGGATGAGAGGTCTGGGAAAGAAGTCGTTACCAGCAAGACTGGAGCGATGTACATGGAAACATGCCCCAAACCCCACAGTGAGCTCGGCCCAGAAGTGAGACAGTACAGCCTGTCTTCTTTGAGGAGATGGGAGGCTGTCAGTGTGTAGAACATCATACAGGTCCTGTGAGACTCACACGAGGTGCTGGATAGATTTGGCACACTGATTTTATCCCTTTTGTTCTGAGGGCCACCTCTGAGGGAGGAGAGGAGGCATTGAACCTTGCGTAAAAGCAGAAGATAGGAGCAAGATGACTTGGAAAGGCCAGAGAGCCAACCAGGGGAAATTCCTTTCTGAATCTCATTCTTCTGAAAATTTTGCATAGGGTAGTGAGGCGTGGGTGGGTTGGTGAGAATGATGGGAGTGGTAGGACAAAGTGACCTCCCCATATTAGAGGTGGGGCTTTTTAGAAGGCGTTTGTTTGTTTTTGTGTTCTTGAAACTGGGCCTCCCTATCGCTCCTAGAATGGAAATACAGGGACCACTCTCTGGACCAATCTCACTGCTGATAGTGCTGGGGCTTTGACCTGCTCCATTTCTGACCTGGGCCTCTCCTCGGGAAGCCTGGTGGCTCCTTGTTCTTGGGGTTCCTTATGTCAGTGCCAGACTTAGTGTGGACACCTGATCGGCCTCAGCCCTAAGACACAACGGCTCAGAACTCCTGAACTCAAAGCATTCACCAGCCTCAGCCTCCCTCATGTAAGGGTTCACCAGTGAGGGCCACCATGCCCAGCCAGAATTTGTGGGAGACAGGAAGGCAGTATCAAGACAAGGCTGATATGCACCCTAGAATTGGTAGGGGTGGGGCACCTTTCCCAGGAATCAGAGTGTATCAGGAGCATGGCAAGGACTACAGTTCTGCTTTTGGAAGCTCTCCATAAATTGTGAAGGCACAGGGAAAACAATTCTGATGAGGAAGAACGGGAGCTGGTATTGTCCAGAGAGCACAGTGTGAATCCATAGGTGTCATCCAACATGAACCTTTCAGGGGGAGCAAGGACACATAATAGAGAAGGCATAGCAACCTGTAGAACATGTCTGTATGAAGAGAGTTGAGAGGCTTAAAGCTTAGAATGATGTAAGGCCAGGAAGTCCATCTAAGGACCTTGGAAAGATTTGTGTTCTCTTTCCGTTGAGGGTGTAGCGTATGTGCCAGTCTGCTTTGATATTAGCTTTCAGTCTAAAATTAGTGAAGCACTTCTTTAAGGCTGGCCCTCATTTTATTCTTGTCGGGTAGACGTGGGGGAAGTATTGGCCAGATAGAGTCTAGGTTGGTGGATTTGGAACTGATTGAATATAAGGTAGGACAGTATTTGGAAAGTGAATGCTAGCAGTTGTCATTACCATAGGGAATCTTTTCAGTTTGTTTCTTTCTCAAGGCCAGCCTTGGATTCAGGGCTCTAGGTTTGTGTCTCACCTCTGCCACCGCACTGTCTCTGTGACACTGGCTGATGCAGTTTCCCTCACTTTATTCATTTGTCCAACAGGGATACCCACTCTCCTAAGCTGACAAGATAATGGTGGGGATTAATGTCGCAAAAATACGTTTTCACCATTAGGCCCATAAAGATGCCAGCTCTTGTGACTCTTTCTGCTTCCGAGTATGTTTATTGACCGTTCCTTTCCGAAAGGAGTTGGATAACACCCGGACTGTTGCTAATGGCATCCGGTAATTTCTTATTCCAATTTCTCATTTCAAGGCATCAGCAGTTGGAGAGCACACGTGTTCCCGGTGCCCAGAGTGTACTAAGAAAAGAGGAGAACTGTCCCAGCTGGCCTTCCTGCGCCAGAAGAAGACCTTCCTTGAGTCCACTCTGCTCCAAGAGAAGATGGAGGAGCATCACCATACCAAAGTTAGTGGCTCTTCTGCACGAATTGGTAACGACCCGTATTTCTGGAGAGTTTGAAGGTGGACAAAGAGCTTTCCTCACAGGCTTCTGAGAAGTAGCTCCCAGGAGCAGTCAGACTGTCCTCCTCATGTTGTTTTCATTGGTTATTATTTATTTATTTCCAATATGCTTTTCTTTTTAAATTCAGTTACAGCCTCTCTCCCTCCCTCCCACCCCTCCTCCACCCACTGAGAAGGCAAACTATAGGATATCAAGTGTACCTGTGAAATCGTGCAAAACATATTAGCCGCATCTCAGAAGAAGCAGAAACAGATTTCTGTGGCTGCTCTGTCCTTGCTCATTCAGTATTTTAGGATTGCATCAGTCTTTATTTAGGGATATTTCTTTAGGGTTCTTTCTCTGTCCCTCTTTGGTTTGGATAACAAGGTTGCATTTGTCTCATTGAAGGAGGCTGGTGCCTTCACCCTCTGTTCTTGAAAATAGTTTCCTAGGAGCATATAGGGATGATTTGTTTTTGAAGGTTTAATACAATTTACTTGCAAATCTGCATGGACCTGGAGGTGTTTTCCTCCCCCTGTGGGAATTCCTGTATAGGCTGCTCAGTTCTTCTCTGTGTGGTTAGGTTGTTTAGGTTTCCAGTTATGCCAGTTCAGGTATTTCATATTTTTAGTTATTGATCTACTTCCTTTAATTTTTCCCTTTTCTTGAAATGTAACCGACTATAGTAGTTCCTGAGAATTTTCTTAATTTCCCTTCTAATCATTGTGAATTCCTCTGATGTCATTTTGATTTTGGTAATTTGGTTTTCTTCTCTCCCTTTCTTTCACTTTTTGTTAAATTAGTTATTTAAGGTTATTCAACGTATTTTTACCGTTTGGTCATTCAGCCCACAACGCCCTTGTACCCTCTGGTGTCTCTCAAAGTTTTTTCCAAGTTCATGTTTGCTCTTTCATGACACCATCTCCCCATCTCATGCTCTGCCATCCCCTTTTCCTTTTGTCTTCAGTCTTTCCCAAGACCATGGTCTTTTCCAGTGACTCCTGGCTTCTCTTTATGTGGCCAGAGCATTTTACGCTTCAGCTTCAACATTTGATCTTCCAGGCAATAGTCTGAATTAATTTAAGTATTGGCTGATTCGATGTCCTTGCTGTCCAAGGGACTCTCAAAAGTCTTCTCCAGCACCACAGCTGCAGTGGGTTGATATCGTGGCCCTCTGTTTTCCTTGTTGTCTGACTCTCACATCCATACGCTGCTGCTGGAAAAACCATAGCGCTGCTTATACCAACGTTTGTCAGCAAGTGGAAGTCTCTGCTTTTTAGAATTCTGTCCGGATTTGCCATTGCTTTCTTCCAGGGTGTAACTGTCTTGTAATTCGTGGCTGCCGTCACTGTCTGCAGTGATCTTTGAGCCCAAGAATGTGAGATCTGGCACTGCTTTCATTTCTTCCTCCTCTCTTTGTTCTGGAAGTGATGTGGCTAGTTGTCAGGATCATGGCAGTTTGTATGTTAAGCTTCAAGCCAGCCTTGAACTCTCCTCTTTCCTCCTCGTCAAGAGGCTTCTTAATTCCTCCTCACTTTCTGCCATCTGAGTGGTATCTTCTGTATGTCTGAGTCTGTTGATATTTCTCCTGGCAACCTTTTTAATGATCCAGCCTGTCATTTCTCATGATGTCCTCTGCACAGAAGTTAAATAAGTAAGGTGATAATGTGCAGCCTTGCCATACTCCTTCTCCAGCCTTAAACCAATGAGTTGTTTTAATGTTTGGTTCTGGCTGTTGCTCTTTGGCCCACGTACAGGTTCCTCAGGAGACATCAGATGATGTGGTATTTCCATCTCTTTGAGGGCTTGCCACAGTTTGTTGTGATCCACACAACGAAAGGCTTTAGTGTAGTCTGTTATGTCCTTATTCAAATGCCAGTCAAGGCCTCAAGTGTAACTTGGAGTGGTTAGTCACCGGTGTCCCTGAGCGTCTCTGTGACAGGCCACTGATGCCAGAGGCAGGACCGGAATCCAGGTTTCCCTGAATCCCAGGCTTGCCCTCTCTCCCTGACCTCGTGCTACTTTGTTGTGTGCCCCTCAAGTCATTGGTGTTCTCTTATTCTTTTGTTATTCAAAGGTAGAAATTTTCCCCTAATGAGCATTGGAGTCAGAGCCCATAAGCATTCTCATGTTATCTGTTGGTTACTATTCTCTTTAATGTTGTATTTGTGATTGGGTCTTTGATATCCCCATTGTTGCAGCCATCATGTTTCATCTCCTTTTTAGGCCTTTTTCTTTCTGCTTGCGTTTATTGTTACAGTTTTGGTCAGATCGCAGAAAGCAAAGGATGTTATTAAGGCGTATGCTTCTTTTACGTGTGAATTCTTCGTGCCTTGGCAGTTTTTGTATAAGTGTCATTGGAGTCTGAAAACTAAGTGTATGCTCCGAAGATTCTCACTCAGAAGTCTCCATATCCCTCCCCTCCCTCCCCAAATAGACCCATTTCCCCCAGCATTCTGCTCAACTGTGTAATTTGATTGTTGTGGATCTTTTTGCTGGATCTGAAGCAAGTTCCCAAGTGAAGGAAACCAAAAGCTCCTACAGTGTTTTTGCATTTCTTTTAAATTCTCAATCTCTTTGCTGTTGGTGCATGGTCACATATTTAAATGGTTGTGTGGCCTCTTTGATGAGAGTTTTCCCTGCATATTGTAGCTCCCAGCCCATGTAGGCAGACCTTTTCTTCTTATGCACCTCTTGGGCCATGTTCTCCCCTGAGTTTCCTACAGAATTTAGTAGGAATGGCATATCCTTGCTTTCTTTGGGCATCACAAGGTTGCCAGTGATCGTGCACAATGTGGTGGAGCTCTTGAGGATGTCCTTCCAACTGATGCCATCATCTGGAGAATAGACATTCTTCCCTTACCTGATTAATTTCCTCTGTGGATGTTTGGGGTGGTTTCAGGTCTCTTCCAAGAGGTTCTGAAGTGTTCCAGGGCTTGATCCAAACAAGAAGCTTCTGTCTTCTGCACAGAGGAGTGTTTGTTGGTGAATCCCTTTTCAGGGGACGCTTTCTACTGAATCCCTCTGAGACCAGGACAGATGGTTTTTGATGAGCCTCTGTCTCCCTGTTTTAGGCCTTGCCTGTTATTTATGACCAGGCAAGCAAGTTCTTGACCACCATCTCCTCTCAGGCCCTTATGGAGAGAGCCTAGGACCCCGAGCCCAACACCCTTCCAAATTATAATACTTCCAGCCTCATGTCTGTGGCCATCACCCCAGATATTGATCCTTGCAGAAGTCTAGCCTGGCAACTGCTCCTGCAGATGCTTTGAGCACTTCATTTGTAGATACCCCTCCCCCAATAAAAGAAAGTTCTTGTCCCCAAAGTCCTTGGCCCTGATGGATGGCTCCCTCTCAAAAAAGGTGTATGATTTTATGATGGAAATGACAATCAAATTCATTGCTGTCTACTCTGCCACCGCACCTTTAGGACCGTGGGACTTTTCCATCTGACTTGCCAATCCAACTTTTCATCTGTGTTGTCTGTTTCATTGGAATGGGAGCCCCTTGAGATCAGGAGCTATCTTGCTGTTCATGTGTTTCCCCCAGAGCTTAGGAGAATGCTTTGTACCTAGTAAGTGCTTTAATAAGGGCTTTCTTCAGCCATTCCTTATTCATTCTCTGTTCTTTGATATTTAAGGGCATCGAGTGATTTGCATGCATGAGTGGGAGACCCCTTTTGGGACTGAAGCCTTTAAGGTGACATTTTGTTCTAGGAAGCCAAATGCTTGTTATAGTCAAGAAACCATAATCACCGCGGTGTCTTGTGTCCTCCACATCTTTCGGACTGTTGTCTCGTGTTTAAGATTCAATCTGCTGTCCACCGTAAAATGCTACCATCTTTCCTGTTAGTACCCTCATGGAGAATTCTCTTGATGCATGTGTTTGTGATTTTCTCTAAAATTTTATGTCATTGGGAAAGTATGCATATAGGTAGAGTGTTACGGATGTTCTGTCAGTATCAGTCATTTCCAAGATCATTTCCCCCCATGCGTTGCAGTCTTCTTTTCCTTGCGATACCTTGGCATCACTTGATCCCTCAGTTCCCCTCTTAGTTGTGTTTCTCCAGTTATTGGTGATTTGGAACATTTTTTATATGGATATAAATCATTCGTGTCCATTGATGTTTTGATCATTTGTTGAGGCGTGGCTTTCATTCTTGTACATTTCAATCAGCTGTGTATATCTGTATCTATCTATCTATCTATCTATCTATCTATCTATCTATCTATCTATCTATATATATATATCGATATCTACATCTATATCTATCTATATCTGTATATCTGTCTATATGTATACAAGCTTAGATATCAGACCTTTTTCAAAGAAACTTGCTGCAAAGATTTTTTCCTCTTCTAATGTCCAGCTTTTTTGATGTGTTGCTATATGCTTTTTGCTACTATTTTATTTAATATTTTTGCAAATTGATAGCTAGTACGGATCCCGGGGTATGGTTCTCTTTCTCTGATTGGACCTCTCTCAACGATAGGTAAGAAGACTTTTGACCTGTGTCATAGAAGAAATTAGGTGCATTTTTGCAACCACATTATTCTTTTAATGTTTGATAGGACTCACTTATACATCCATGTGGTTGTGGAATTGTTTTTCATTCAGAGTTCACTTACAATTTGTTCAATTTCTTTTTCACAGGTTGGCGTGTGTAAATTCTTTGTTTCTTGTTTTGTTAAAATCTCTATATTTTGGATCTATGTGGCATCTATTTCAGTTAAGTGGTCAGTTTCATTTGCATTCTGATTTCTCCTTTTTCATTTTTGGTACAGTTCATTTGGCTTTTTTCTCTCTTATTTTAATCAGATTAAGTACTGATTTATCTCTTTGATGATTTTTTTCCCCTGAACACCCAGCCTCTAGTCTTATGTATTTATCTGTTTATGGCAGGGGTGGGGTTACTTTGATTTGTGTTACTATCTACTTTGATTTTCAGCCTTTTGCTCCAGACCCTTATTTTAACTCTGAGTGAATCTGTTGAGGTGTGTTTTTTGTTCCTAATATGTCTTTGGATCCTACTTTCTAGGCCAGTCTGCTACCTTCCTGTATTTACTAAGTGGTTCACCCTATTCTGATTCCGTGCTGTGATTGCTTTTTGTACATTTCCCTCTGTCCTGTCCTTTTACACCTTTTGCTTTCTTCGACCCCACCTTCCTCTTTGAGAGAATGGGGAGGGAGGGCGCTCATCACTAGTGAGTTATATTTTTGGTGGTCTGCTTCTGTTCTGTTCCTCCTTCTCTTGTCTTCCCCTCCACCACTCCCTGGTTATGGGTTCTTACCCTTTCTCTTTGCTTTGTTCTCTACTTTATGATCCTCCCTTCAAAGTAAGAGTCTGTTCTGTTCCAGTCAATCCCCCCCCCGACCCTATTCTGCCTCTTGATCCACCTCTCCCTCTTCTGAATTCCAACCTGATTCCTTGTTGAATTTAATGTATCTTTGTACTGAACTCTGTGTGTGTGTGTGTGTGTGTGTGTGTGTGTGTGTGTATGCATGTGTGCATGTATATGTTTGGAAATGTTCTATTTGGCATTCAAAGCCCTTCACCACCTAGCCCCCTCCTCTCTTTCCAGTCTTCTCACCCCTTAATCCCTGACATGTCCTCTTCTGCCCAGTGACATGGCCTCCTGGCTGTTCAGTGAACAAGACACTCCATTTCTGTGTGTCGGGCATTTTCTCTGGCTGCTTCCCATGCCTGGAATGCACTTCCTCTTCAACCCCCACTATTTACCTCCTTTTCTTCCCTCCAGTCCCACATAAAATCTCCCCTTCTACGGGAAGCCCTCCCGAACCCATCTCAATTGTAGGGCTTTTCTTGTTTTAATTATTTCCTATTGATCCTGTACAGAGCTTGCTTTTCGTGTATTTGTTTGTGTGCTGTCTCCACTAAGGGACTGTGAGCTCTCTGAGGGCAGGGGCTACCTTCTGCCTCTTTTTGTATCCCCAGCACTTAGCACAGTGCCTGGCACATAGGAGGCGCTTAATACATGTTTATTGACTCAAGTGGAATCAACCTGAGTTCCCATTTGGCCTCAGACATTTACTGGCCACCTGATGCTGGCTAAGTCACTTAGCCTTTGTCTGCCTAACATTCCTCATATGTAAAATGGAGTAATAATCACACCTTCCTCCTGTGGTTCTTGTGAAGATCAAATCAGATAAAATTTGTAAAGCACTTACAAACCTTAGAGTGTTATGTACATGCTATCTTTCTATCTGCTTGTGTTTCATTTCCTCTGTTTCCATTTTGATGATTATGTTGATGATGTTATCTTTTAGGCAGTGCCCCTGGTTCCCTGGGATGCTCCTGGTCTCTTATTAGAGCAGCTGAGGGGTGAAGTTTCAGGGGGGGCTTCAGGTGATTCATCTCAGAATTCTGTCATCCTTCCTGAGCTAAGTCGGATTGCTGAGAGGGGGCATAGCAGGGGTCAGAGGGAATCCCATGATTGGGATAGAATGATAAAACCAATCAATTTCATCACATGAGTTTGAAGAGCTGTTGCACACAGAGAATCAGTGCAGTGAGCATATGTGAAGTAGTCAGCTACATGAAAATATTATATCCCATCTCCCAATTAGTGTCTCCTGTTCAAAATATCTAGGCTACCAACAGTGAGATAAGAGGACCAAAATCTATGCCCCAGGAGAGAGGAAGTCACAAGGTATAAACCAACAATTATCCAAAGATCTGTGTCCTCTTAACAATAGCCAGTCACTTGTAATGAGAGAAATGCCAATCAAGGGAAACCTGAGTTTTTTCTTCCCACCCAGCAAATTGGGTGCCAGAATAGGGGCAGAATTACTGTGGGAAAGTTTTTGGAAAGATAAGTACTGTCCCAGCACTGTTGCTGGATCCATCCATTCTGGAAAGCCATTTGGAATTCTGTGAAAAAGGGACTCAGATAGCCCTCCTTCCTTGGGCCTGAAGGTTCCACTGCTGGGCATAGATCAAAGCAGTTCAGTGCTCAGAAGCAAGGCCTCATGTCCACCAAAATACTCCTAGCAACACATTTTAGTTACAAAGAATTGGAAACCAAGATGATGACAATGGGTTGTGACATAGTTCATCATGAGGTCATATATGAATGCAGTAGAATACCGCTGTGTTGCATCAAATGAAGAATTCAGAGACTCATGGCTAGACTTACATGAACTGATGCGGAGTGAAGTCAGGAGAATCGGGAAAGCCACGTGGACATCAACTCCCCAACAATGTCAGTGGATGAACACCAAGAAAACAGTGGAGCCTGCCTTGTGTGGAATGACAGTGCCCAGGCATGGCCCCAGAGTGGCTTCCCTTCCTTGCACTGCCTCATGACACCTCTGGCTGCAAACTAAAGTGGCCTGTTGCTGTCCTTCTAGTGATCAGCCTCTCCCCCCAGGTCAGTCTGGTCCTCAGACAGAAGGTCCAGCAAGGATGGTTCTGTGTCCAATGCTAGAAGAAGAGGAGGAGGAGGAGGAGTTGTCATCCTTGTCTTAGTAGTCATCTGTGCCATTGTTCTTGTTACTGGTTCCTATCTTCTTGTCTCCTAGGACCTTCTCAGCTTCATTGGAGAAATCCACAAAAGCCTCCCCAAGCTTTCAGAAGACCCAGAGACCATCTGGACCAGATTAAATGCTCAAGGTCAGGTTGGGTAGAGTGGGGTTCAGCTTGGCCCCAGAGGAGGAGGTTCGATCAGGGTCTCTCATCTCCATCCTCTGCCCCACCTAAAGCCCTTTGGTGCAGCCAACTGTTAATAACAACATGGTCAATAAAGAAATGTTTCTGTCATGTGTCTGACTACCTCTCACACTTCCTGCAGGTACCCAGTGGACATCTGCTTAAGGGTTCTAGCCAGACCTGGCCACTTCAACAGAGGCCCCTGAAGTAGCACAGGGCCCTAGGCTGTGCCATGGAGGGGTGGTAGTACACTTTAGAGAAGACAGAGTCCCTCTCTCTGCCTGTAAGCCTAGCGGGGGGATGAGACCCAAACATTGATAAGTGTAAGATAGAAAAATACATTTGGGGTACATGAGGGAGATGCAGTGTGAAATGCTACACGAGGTCACCCACCTCAAGTGATAGATTCAGCCGTCAAAGAGGGAGAAGAAGAACATTCTCAGCACAGGAAACAACATGAAAAATCAGTCCCTAGCTTCTAGGAGTTCACATTCTCCTGGGGGACACAATACATTGGCATGTTTTTCAGTGGCAAATCAAATGGAAAAATCCCACGGACCCTCAGGTGGAGTGGCCAAGCAGGTGGCAGCAGTTCTTGTTCTTTAAGGCTGTTTCACTGCTCAGACCTTACCATTTTCTGATGTTTAACCATTGGACTTTGACTTTGGGGGGCACAGCTTTCTATTCTAGGTGGGCAGGAGCCATTGCCAGGCAAGCTTCCCAGGGGGATGTGTGAAGGCCCATATTGAAAGCTCTTGGGCTCAGGTTCTTGAGCTATCCCCATCAGGGTCCAAGGGGAGATGGATGGTAGTCATGGGCATAGTGATGATGTTTTGAATTTCCTGGCACAGAGTGCTGCCTCCTGGCTCTCCCTCAGAATGCCTTGCTGCCTTAACTAGACTGGCATGCCCACACCTCACTCAGTAGTTGATAGGGATGGCTGGTCCCTTGGGTACAAAGTCCATTCTCCCTCTTCCTCGCTCTTTCCCTCTTTCCTCTGCCCCCTTTTCCTTCTCTCCTTCTCCTTCTCTTTGTCCCCCCCCCCATCTTTTTCTCTCCTCCCTTCTCTTTCCCTCTCCTCTCTCTCTCTCTCATCTCTCTATTAAGCCACAGAGCTTGGTGATGTGAGAATGATGACCACAACCAAGGAGAGCAGTCAGAATCATGAACAAAGTGAGGAGGTGGTAGGTCCCAGGATAGCTGCCATGGGGCTAGATTATTGCCTTCCAGCCATTCCCAGAGCCTGTGTTTCTGTCTGCACACCCCAGCTCTTTTTGTGTTTGAGGTTCTAACAGGCACATTTTCTGGAAGTTTGCCTGCAGGCTGTGGAAACTGCTCACAGCTGCTCCTGTCAGGAAGGAAAACAAGTGGGTTCATAATGTAGACATAATTCGTGTGCTTCAGGGCAGTGTCCCCCCAGTTCACTTGAAATCCAGAACCATTAGTGGAGGACAGAAAGAAAGAGGGGACTGGAAACTTCATTGTAAACGTCCCGAATGGCAGTGGGAGATTAATGGAGCTGAAGTACTTTGGACTAGACCTGAGATTCACCAGGCCCTGTTAGGAGAGGGAATAGTATTCCATTCTTCATTGACACTATTTGGTCCCAGGAAAGGGAAGTGAAAACACACCACTGGATCAGACTGGTGATACATACAGATTAAAAGAATGTTTTTAGCAGTCTCCTTTTTGACATTGTTTATGACTGTCATGATAGGCTGGGGTCGTCTTGCGCCCACAGGAGGCTTCAGCATCAGGAGATGGTCAAGAACCTTGCCAGGGCTGGGCCTGCTTTCTCTTTTTAAATGGGAAAGATGTTCCAACAAAGGCAGTCTACCCTGATTGCTCTGGTGGTCACTTGTTTCCAGGAAGCCTTGGTTTGAAACCTACCCTCCTCAAGGAAAAGCCTGCCATATAGTATCGATCAGCAATGTGCCCCAACGGTATAGGAAGCCACATATTAGCTACCCACCATGCTTCTGACTGAGGCCAGATGATACAAAGGGGATTGAGGGAAAGGTGGGGGTAGGGGAGCTTCTTGTGTATGTTTGTGGGGAGCACCCAGCAGTATGGACCACTGGGACAAGGGTGCCATGGCATACACTAGAGAGGTGTACACCTAGGGGATATGTGTTTGGGGCCAAGGTCCTGCTGGGTCTGCACAGACTTCCTCATCTGCCATACTCATGCAGCAGCCCTTGGGTGGATCACTTAGTTGGTCTCCCTGTGGGCTGGCCCCTCATCTCCCTGCCAGCCCTACCTTATTCAGCTCTGCATCCTGATACCCTGGTCCTGCTTTCTACTGGGGGCAGTGACTCCTGTTTGGGGATTTGTTGGGCAGCAGGGGAGGAGGTGGGAGAGAGCTACTAATTAACCTGCACTGATAAAGCACTTTCTGTCTGCCGGGCACTGTGTTCTAACTGGGACAGGACAGTTCCTGCTCTCCAAGAGATTAACTTCTAATGGAGACAGAAAGAACATAAGAGGAAGCTGATGAGTGGGGGATGGGTACTTTGTAAGGAGCATGGTGGAAGAAGAACACCAGAGATACAGAAGTGGAAGCCAGAGAGGAAGAACAGAGTGACCACGATTGTCCTGGGCCCTTCCTTCACATGGAGTTCCAGAGAGGAATTGACCAGAGTAAGAGGCTTGATGAGAGGGGCAGAGGGATCCTCCAGGGGCAGGAGACTGCTGGAGTGTGGTGGAGAAAGTTTTACAGGGTCACACAGCCTGAGTGTGTTAGAGGTGAGACTTGAATCCAGGTATTCAGGATTCTAAGGCATGTTGCCTGTTGACATTATATTGGTTGAGCATTTTGTTCAGTAAAGTATCACAGCCCCTGAAAGCCAGAGTTCCAAAGCCAGTATCTGGGTGGCTGTGACCATCTAGCCAGATCCAGAAGAGACATTGGCTAGTTTTTCTTCCAGGATGTGTTTCTACATAATTTTTTACTCCCAATTTTCCTCTCTATTTAATTTGAGGATTTAGAAATTGATGATAGTGTCTGTATTCTTAGAATTTTTGTGAGGGCAGCCAGAATATCCGGAAATGTCCCCTTCAGCTGGAGAGGCAGAATGTATAGTGGAAAGAACTATGTTTAAGCCTGACTCTATAATTCTATAATTCTGCAGCCTTAGGCAAATCACTTTCCTTCCCTGAACCACATCCAGAAAAGGGGCTCAGGTATACACAAACACATACACACATATACATACACGTATGCTTTGGGGAGAATAGCACTTTGTCATCAAACTGTACAGTAGTTGAGAAATGGGAGCTCCTAGAGGTGGTGCCAAGAGGTGGAGTAAAGGCAGGGACTAGCCTCAGCTCTCTCCCACACCCATCTAAATACCTTTAAAAATGACTAAACAAATTCTAGAGCAGCAGAACCCACAAAAAGGTGGAATGAAACAAAGTTCCAGCCCAAGACAACCTGGAAGGTTGACAGGAAAGATCTGTTGCACAAGAGTGAGAGAGAAGCTCAGTCTAGTACAGGCTCCACCAGTGCAGACCAAGTCCCAGCAAACCAGGAGCAGGCCTTGGGGTGACTGAATCACTGGCAGTAGTGGTAGTGTCCAGACCTCTCAGCCCACAGATTTCAAGGACGATTTAGAAGATGAGCAGGCAAGGTCTGTTGCACTTGGGTGAGAGAGGAGTGCAGTCAAGTGCAGGCTGAGCCAGCACAGCCCTAGCCACAGCAAACCAGGAGTAGGCCTTGGGAGTGACTGAATCAGAATGGCAGCAGCTGCTTTTGGAGCTCTCAGCCCACCTATGGTAAGGGAGTGGAACAGCTGGTCCGAAGGAGATTACAGGGGTCTTTTTGCTAGCACTGAGGCAGGACTCTGTTGCTTTGCTCATAGTTGGATTTGGGTTGCAGTCCTGGGTGGCAGTCCTGGAATGAGGAGGAGAGACTCTCACAGTTACGCGGCAGAAGAGAGTGCTTGTGGTCACTCACAGACCAGAGCATAGGCCAGAAGAAGAATAAACAACCCCTCCTTAGATCATACCATCTTGGAAGAACTGAAAACTTATAGGTCCCTGGAATTATCTCTGAAAACAGCTGCACAAACCCCATGAAGTTTGAGACAGTGTGCCCTACAATAAAACTCAAGTTATGATCTGGGAAACTGAGCAAACAATGGAAAAAAAAAACCTCTGAGTATAGGAAATTACTATGTGACAGATCTGGTCACTGGATCCAGATGATCTAAGAGGGGAAGTGAGGCTGGTGACCTGCACAGCCCTCCCTTACTCAAAGTCAAATGCAAGTCATATTATCATTTCTCTGATGGCATGGTCTTCTTTGAAAACTAAGGATGAACACAGACTGTGGTGACAAGATCAAAACACATTCAGAAGAAGACAACAAAGTCAAAGCTCCTACATTGAAAGCCTTCAAGAATAGTGTGAATTGTTCTCAGATCATGGAAGAGCTCAAAAAGGATTTTGAAAATCAAGTAAGAGAGGTACAGGAAAAATTGGGAGGAGAAAAGAGAGTGATGAAAAATGAGTCAGCCACTTGGTAAAGGAGACACAAAACAATACTGAAGAAAATAACACGTTAAAAAATAGACTAGGTCAAATGGTAAAAGAGGTCCAAAAGGCTAATGAACATAAGAATGCCTTCAAAAACAGAATGAGCCAAGTGGAAAAGGAAGTTCAAAAGCTCACTGAAGAAAATAATTCCTTAAAAATTAGATTGGAGCAAATGGAAGCTAATGAGTTTATGAGATTAAAAAAAAACAATAAAACCAAAGGAATGAAAAAATAGAAGGCAATGTGAAATATCTCATTGGTAAAACAACTGACCTGGAAAATGGATCCAGGAGAGATAATTTAAAAATTATTGGACTACTTGAAAGCCATGATCAAAAAAAGATCCTAGGCATCATCTTTCAAGAAATTATCAAGGAATATTGCCCTGTTATTCTAGAACCAGTGGGTAAAATAGAAATGGAAAGAATCCACTGATCACCTCAAAGAGATCCCAAAATGAAAACTATCAAGAATTTTATAGCCAAATTCTAGAGTTCCCAGGTTAAGGAGAAAATATTTCAGGCAGCCAGAAAGAAACAGTTGAAGTATCATGGAGCCACAGTTCAGATAACACAAGATCTAGCAGCTTCTACATTAAAGGACCAGAGGACTTGGAATATTACAGAGGGCAGAGGAGCTGTGATTACAATCAAGAGTCACCTACCCGACAAAACTGAGTATAATACATGAGGGGGGGAAATGGATATTCAATGAGAGAGAGGACTTTCAAGCGTTTTTTTTTGATGAAGAGACCAGATCTGACTAGAAAATTAGACTTACAAGACTCAAGAGAAGCATAAAAAGGTAAATAGGAAAGGGAAACCATAAGGGACTTAATAAGGTTAAACGGTTTACATTCCTATGGGGAAGAGGATACTTTTGACTCATAAGACCTTTCTTATTGTTAGGGTAATTAGAAGGAGCATATATAGAGCGTATATAGAGGGTACAGGTGTCAGTTGAATATGAAGGGATGATACCTAAAACAAAATTAAGGGGTGAGAGAGGAATGTATTGGGAGAAAGAGAAAGGGAGAGGTAAAATGTGGTAAATCATCTCACATAAAAGAGGTAGGAAAAATCTTTTACAGTGGATAGGAAGAGAGGGAAAATGATGAGGAGTGAGCAAACTTTACTGTTTTCAGAATTGGCTCAAAGAGGGAATAACATACACACTCAGGTATAGAAATCTATCTTATGCTACAAGAAAGTAGGACAGGACAGGAACAAGAGAGGGAGGGCAGTGAGAAACAAAATACTTTTGAGGAGGGATAGGGTAAAAGGAGAGATAAAAGAATAAACGGGGGGAGAATAGGATGGAGAAAAATTATGTTAGCAATAGTAACTGAAAAAAATTTTGAAGCAGGTTTCTCTGATAAAGGTTTCATTTCTCAAACGTAGAGAACTAAGTCAAATTTATAAAAATAAGAGCCATTCCCCAATTGATAAATGATCAAAATATGATCAGTTTTCAGATGATGTAATCAAAGCTATCTATAGTCATATGAAAAAATACTCTTAACTCACTATTTCTTGGAGAATTGCAAATTAAAACAATTTTGAGCTACTGCCTCATATCTGTTAGATTGGCTAAAGGACAGAAAAGATAAATGACAAATGTTGGAGGGGATGTGGGAAAAATGAGACATTAATGCATTGTTGATGGAGTTGGGAACTGATGTAACCATTCTATAGAACAATTTGGAACTATGCCTGAAGGGCTATAAAACCATTAATACACTTTGACCTAGCAATACTAATACTAAATCTGTATCCCAAAAGAGATAAAATACAAAAAGGAAAAGAACAAAAATATTCCTAGCAGCTCTTTTTTGGGGGCAGAGAATTAGAAATTTGAGGGGATGCCCATCAATTGGGGAATGACTGAACAAGTTGTGGTATGTAATTATGATGGAATACTATTGTAGTATAAGAAATGATGAGCAGGATTCTCTCAGAAAAAAACTGGAAAATCTTGCATGGGTTGATACAAAGTGAAATGTACTCTATATAAAGTAACAGCAATATTGTAAGATGATCAGCTTTGAACGATTTAGCTATTCTGCTCAATACAACAATGCAAACAACTCCGAAGGACTTATGTTGAAAAGTACTATCCATCCCCAGAGCAAGAAATGATGGTCTCTGAATACAGATTGAAGAATACTTTTTTCAAATTATTTTTCTTGAGGTTTTTTTTGGTCTATGTTTTCTTTTACAGCATTATTACTATGGAAATGTTTTGCATGACTGCACATGTATAACCTATATCAAATTGATTGCCTTCTTAATGGGGGGGGGTTGGGGAAGGGAGAGAATTCAGAACTCAAAGTTTTAAAAACGAATGTTAAAAATTGTTTTTATGTGTAACTGGGGAAAAATCAAATGCTAAATTAAAAGAAAAACAAAGAGAAATGGGAGCTTCTATGAGTCCATATAGCCCATGACTACTGTAAGGATCAGATGAGGTGTGGCATAGTAACAACTGTAACCACAAAGCATGATGAATATGTCAGGGTCTTGAGCTTCAAATTCTTTCCTTCCATCAGTTTTCCTCTCATTGAGAAGGCAAGCAATTTGATTACATGTGAAGTCATGCAAAACATTTTTATTTTGTGAAAATATATGTAATATTTTATTTTTCAGCAATTGCTTGTAAAATAGGTTTTAACATTCATTTAAAAATTTTCTAAGAAATAAAAGAGAGATAACACTAGAATTAAGAGAAATTGGGAAAGACATGCTAGACTAGGTGGCATTTTAGTTGGGACTTAAAAAAAGCCAGGGAAGCCAGGAGACAGAGATGTGGAGGACGAGAACTCCAGGCATGGGGGATGGCCAGAGAAAATGTCTTTGGGCCAAGAGATGCAGTATCTTGTTGGTGGAACAGCAAGGAGACCAATGTTACTATATTGCAGGGTACATGATGGGGAGTAAAGTATAAGAAGTCTGGAGAAGTGTTTGGGGGCAGGGGACCTGGGTTATGAAGGACTTTGAATGCCAAACAGCTTATTTTGCATGATTCTAGAGACAACAGGGAGCCACTGAAGTTTATCAAGTGGAGTGGAGAAAATGACAGGGTTAGACCAGAACTTCAGGAAGAGCACTTGATGACTTAAAGGGGCATTTACTGGAATGAAGCAGGCAAATCTACCAGCAGGCTATTGAAATAGTCCAAGCATGATGGTGGCAGCAGCATCAGAAGAGATACTGCAAAGATAGACCTTGGCAGCAGGTTAGTTATGAACAGGTTGGTGAGAGATAGTGAGAAATCCAAGATGAGACCTAGCTTGTGAGCCAGAGTGAATCAAAGGATGGTGCACCATAACTATGTTTTATTATTGTTTCTAAGATTTATGTGTTCCTCCTCATGTCTTGAAACTCTCAACATATAAATCAAACTCCTTCCCAGCAACGATATACAGGCATACCTTATTTTAGTACCCTTCACAGAGACTGGATTTTTTACAAATTGAAGGGTTGTGGCAATCCTGTGTTGAGTAAGTCTATGGGGCCATTTTCCCAACCGCATGAACTCACATCATGTGTCTGTGCCACATTTTGATAATTCTTGCATTATTTCAAGCTTTTCGTTATCATTATATCTGCTATGGTGATCTATGATCAGTGATCTTTGATGTTACTATTGTAATTGTTTTGGGGTATCACAAACCGTGCCCATATAAGACAACTAACTCAACTGATAAATGTATGTGTTCTGACTGCCCCACCAACTGGCTTTTCCTCATCTCTCTCCCTCTCCTCAGGCCCCCCTATTTTACCTCAGACAGAGCAATATTGAAATTAGACCAATTAATAACCCTATAGTGGCCTCTAAGTGTTCAAGGGAAATAGTCAATCAGTGTGGCAGACTTTGGTGTCTAATTTTAAGAAATTGCCAACAGCTGTCCCAACCTTCACCAACCACCACCCTGATCGGTTAGCAGCCATCAACATCGAGGCAAGAGCTGTCATCAGCAAAAGATTATGACTGTCTGGAGGATGAGATGATGGTTAGCATTTTTTAGCAATAAAATATTTTTAATCAAGGTATGCACATTGGTGTTTTTTGGACATAATACCATTGCACACTCTGTAGACTACAGTGTAAACAAAACTTTTATATGCACAGGGAAACAAAGAAACATGTGTGACTTGTTTTATTGTGATTTTTTGCTTTATTGAGATTTTCACTTTTTATTGTGAACCCACATAGAACCCACAGTATATTTGAGGTATGCCTCTAGTGTGTTCTCAAGAATATCTCAGCTCTGATAATTGATATTCCAGGAGCCTTACCAGCTCTGGCACTGTGAGCTTTTAAGACCCAATCTACTTTTGAAATGGTATGTTATAAGGGATTTCTAGCTCTGATCTCTCTTGTTCTTGGTGTCTTTCCATTTCTGACATTCTTTTCTCAATGAATTCTACAAGGCCTGATATTCCAAATGTTTAGATCCCTCTGAATGGTACAATTTGTGTTCTCAGGTACTATCTTTTACTTGCTTTTTTTCTCACATCTCTCCCACTTTTCTTATTCTATGTTCTTCAACCCTATCTTGCTCAGAAACTCTGGATTCTTAATTGCCTTCAAGATCAGAATTCAATGTTCTACATATCCTACACCTGAACCCCCAATTGAAATTCTGCTTTCTATATCAATTTCTAGTTCTGACATTCAGAGACTGCACTACCATCCCAGTGGAAAAAAATTCTCTATTATATGCTCCATTCATCCAGCTTCTAATATTTTCTCTTCAAAGGCACCACCTAGTGAGATACTCTATTTTCTAAAGACTATTTCAGACTATTTTATTTTCCAAAGTACTTCCATCCTCTGGTTTTTTTCCATTTCACTTTTTAAATTCACTTTTAGTGATAAGATAAAAAATTATTTCCCTTGTGAATTCTGTGTACTTACCTTGTTTTTTATGGTATAATTAATAACCTTTATTTTAATAAATTTTTCAAAAGTAAGTTTTATTGATGTCTTCTTTCAGCACTATAGTCATCTCTATTATCCTTCTCTCCCTCTCCAGTAAACCATGTCATATAACAAATAGTATTTTTTAAAGAGGAGAAGAATTAGCACAACTGATCAATACATTGAAAAAGTCAAAAGTATGAAAACATGTGCAATATGTTAACACCTGTGGACCTCTCAACTCCACGAATGGATAGGTTGAGTGTATCTTCTCATATCTCTTCATTTGAATCATTCTCGATCTTTATAATTTCATTACATTCACTTTTTGCTGTGTAGTTCTTTGCATTTACTTTATTGTAGCTATTGCATATACTGTGCTTTTGGCTTTGCTTACTTTACTCTGTATCAGTTCATATTGATTTTTTTTACTTCTCCATATTCATCACACACATCATTTCTTACAGCATAGTAATATTCTATTACATTCATGTACCACAGTTTGCCTAGCCATTCTCCAATCAATGGGAGTCTACTTTGCTGTCACAAAAAGTATTGCTACAAATATTTTGATTTATATGGGAACTTTATTCTTATTGATGGCTTCCTTAGGGTATAAGACTAGTATTGGAGTCTTGAGTTCAAATGTGTGGACATCTTAATCACTTTATTTGCACAATTCCAAGCTGCTTTCCAAAATAGTTGTATCATCTCACAGCTCCACCAACAATATATTAGTGTGCCTATCATTCCACAACCCCTCCAACATTGAGTGTTACTATTTTGGGGTCACTTTTCCAGTTTTTCAGTGTGTGAAGTGAAACCTCAGGGTTACTTTGATTTACATTTTTCTTATTATTAGTGATTTGGAGCATTTTTCATGGGCTATGAATCTTTTTGAGAAATGTCCATCAGTTTTATCTGACTGATCTTTTTATTCAATGTCATACCAATTAGATTGCTGGAAATTATTTTACTGAGTTAGAAAAAATAATAACAAAATTTGGAAGAACAAAAGATCATGAACATCAGAGAAACCAGGGGAAAAAGATGTAAAGGAAGCAGATTCAGCAGTATTAGACCTTAAACTAAATTATAAGGTGAGGGCATTGTTGGCATTATAAAAAAGATAATTTCAATTATTTTAAATTAAATATTGTATAAATATTTATACAATCTTGTATAAATAAAACCTATATAGCCAAGGATAAAAGGAATGCTGAAAATTGGGGGAAAAAACTTTCATAGACAATCTCTCAGATAGGATGTGATTGGGTTGGAACGTTGCTGTGGTGTAGGAAATGAAGAGCTGGTTGATTTATTAAAAACATGGAAATAGTTGGACTTATGAAAGAAGATGCTATCCACCTTCAGAGAAAAAGATGATAGGAGGAAATAAGCATCGTATGGTCTTACATATATATGTTTGAGTGTATATCTGTATATATGTGTATGCTTATAGATATCTATGTATATGTATATATTTATACTTAATTTTAGTCTTCTTTAGGGTGGTGGGGGAAGGGAGAGGAAAAATAAAGTAAGCGCACCGATGAGAACAAAAGAAAACCAACAAAGAAAAAACTTGGGCAGCTTTATATAGGGTCTCTTAAAATAGAAATTTATTGTTTTATATTGAATTCTCTCTTATGGTTTGCTGTGTACATGGCAATGTTTTATTTTTTCCTTTTCTCATTTTGTATTTCAGGTTAAAATAAAAAAAATTACAAAAAAGAAGATATGTTCATATCCTTTGACCATTTATCTACTGAAGAATGGCCTTTAATAATATGCATGTATAAAATTAACATATATAATAATAATGTTATATATTATTTTGTTAAATAACATACATAATATACTATTTATATGTTTTAGATACTCTTATCAGAAAAATTTGATGCAGAGAGGTTTTTTTCCCATTTATCACTTCCCATCTTATTCTAGATGCATTAATGTCTGTGCAAAAGCTTTTCAGTTTCAAGTAATGAAAAATCATCTATTTTATCTTTGGTAATTATGTCTTCTTTAGTTAAGAATATATCTACTACCCATAGTTGTGAGTGGCATATAATCTACTTCTCTTCTAATTTTTAATAGTTTCATCATTAATATTAAGGTAATGTGTCAACTTATAATATAGTGAGGAATGTGGCATGAAGTGTTAGTATAAGCCTGATTTCTGCCAGACTACTTTCTAGTTTTCCAAACAGTTTTTATAAAATAGTTTTTTCTAGATTAATTTATGTTTTCCACTTTATCAAATACTGGGTAATCTATTGTTTATTTTTCTTCCTTGTCTAGTCTTTCCCATTTATCTATCACTATTTTTTAACCAATACTCTACAATTTTGATGATTGTGTTTTATAGTTTGAGGTCTGCAAATGCTATTTTCCCTTCATCCCTACTTCTTTTCATCATTTCCCTTGATATTCTAGATCTTTTGTTTTTCCAAATGGTATTTTCCAAATACCTTTTTCAGGGTATTCTTCTAGTTCTTGTATGTCCTCAGCTTTGGTAATATATAACTGTGTATAATATGTTCTGATTATTCTTTTTATTCTGGTTTTGTTGTGGTTTCACCTTCCTCATTTGCTATTTTCTTGATTTGATTTTCTGCTTTTTAAAGAGATTAGATGAAGTTTTATCAATTTTGTCTTTTCAAAGAACTAGCTTTTAGTTATATTTATCATTTATATTTGGGGGGGTGTGTGTTCCAGATTATGGATTTCCCTTCTAATTGTTATTATCCCTTCTTTTGTGCTTATTTGTGGTTTGTTTATTTTTTGGTATTCTAATTTTTAAAATACGTATTCAGTTCATGAATCTTCTTCCATCTTGTTAGTGTATGTTCATAGATATATAATTTTCCCATGCTGATTGCTTTAGCTACATTTGGGAAAATTTGATATGTTATTTCAGCATTATCATTTTCCTTTACATAATTAATGTTTCTATGATTTGTTCTTTGGCCCATTCATTATTTGGGATTTCATTAAGTCTCCACTAGAGTCTATATATTTGTTTGTGGTTCCTGAACTAATTTCGATTTTTATTTATTTTAAATTTGATTTATTTTTTGTTACATTTTAAGTTCCAAATTGTCTCCCTTCCTCCCCACTCTACACTACAGAAGGCCATCTTTGACACAGATAGATACAGACACTCATATACACTCACATAAACACATATGTGTGTACATACATACATATATATATACATATATATGTAAAACCATATGATTCATACTTCTTTATCAGTTTTTTCTCTGGAGGTGGATAGCATGGAGGTGAAAAAGATCCTTCATAGGTCTTTTGTAATTGATTTGAATATTTATAATACTCAGAATAGCTTAGCTGTTCACCGTTATTCTTTAAACAGTTTTGCTGTTACTGTATACAGTGTTCTCTTGGTTCTGTTTAGTTCACTCTTCACTATTTCATGCAAGTCTTTCCATGTTTTTCTAAAATCAACCTGTTCATCATTTCTTAGAGCACAGTAATATTTGATTATAAACATATACCATAGCTTGCTTAGCTATTCCCCATTTAATGGGTATCCCCTCAATTTCTATTTCTTTGTCATCACAAAGAGAGCTGCTATAAATACTTTAGAACATGTAGGGTCTTTTCCTTTTTTCCTGATCACCTTGGGAAACAGATCTAGTAGTGGCATTTCTGGGTCAAAGAGTATACACAGTTTTGTTACTCTTTGGGCATAATTTCAGATTGCTGTCTAAAAGGTTTGGATCAGTTCACAGTTCTACCAGTGATGTATTAGTGTCCCAATTTTTGCACCTCCCTTCCAATCAGATAGGTGTGAGATATCTTAAAGTTGTTTTAATTTGCATTTCTCCAATAATGATTTAAAACATTTTTCATGACTATATAGCTTTGATTTCTTCATCCCAAAACTGCCTATTTATGTCCTTTACCCATTTATCAATTGAGGAATAACTCATATTCTTATAAATTTAATGTTTTCTACATATTTGTGATATGAGACCTTTATCAGAGAAACTGTCTATAGAAATTTCCCCTAATTTTCTACTTTCCTTCTAATCTTAGTTTTATTTATACAAACCCTTTTAATTTAATGTAATCAAAATTATCCATTTTATATCTTATAATGCACTCTATCTCTTGTTTATTCATAAGTTCTTCTCTTATCCATAAGTCTTATATGTAACATATTCTATATTTTTTTAATTTACTTATGATATCTCCCTTTATATCTAGGTCATGAATCTGTTTTGACCTTGTCTTCATAAATGGTGTAAAATATTGATCTATACCTACCTGCCAGACTGCTTTCCAGTTTAGTCAACAAATTTTTAACAGATAGTGAGTTCTTACCCCCAAAGTTTAAATCTTTACATTTGTCAAACATAAAGTTACTATACTGCTTTACTGTGGTGTATTATATGTCTACTCTGTTCTACCGATCCACCTTTCTGTTTTTCACCTAGTACCAGATAGTTTTGACAATTACTAACTTATAACACAGTTTAAGATCTCGTACTGCCAAACCTCTTTCCTTTACATTCTTTTAAATTAATTCCTTTTATATTCTTGACTTTTTGTTCTTCCAAATGAATTTTGTTATTATTTTTTCAAGCTTAATAGAATGAATACATTTTTGATAATTTAATTGGGATGGCACTGGATAAGTAGTTTATGTACAACTGTCATTTTTATTATATTGCTTCTATCCACCCGTGAATAATAAATATTTAATTATTTAAATATGCCTTTATTTGTATAAAAAGTATTTTATGATTATGTTCATGTAGTTCCTGGGTTTGTCTTGGCAGGTAAAGTCTCAGATATTTTTGTGCTGTCTATGGTTGTTTTAAATGAGGGTATTTCTTACTAACTCTTCTTGCATGGATTTGTTGGCGAGATATATATATATATATATATATATATATACATACTGATGATTTATATGGGTTTATTTTATATCTTGCTGCTTTGCTAAAATTATTGTTTCAAAGAGCTTTTTACCTGAATCTCTAGGTTTTTCCAAGTATACCATCATATCACTTGCAAAAAGAAATAGTTTTATTACCACATCATCCATTCTGATTCCTTTGACTTCTTTTTCTTATTGCTATTGCTAGCATTTCTAATACAATATTGAATAATATTGGTGATAATGAGTACCCTTGTTTCCCTCCTGATCTTATTGGGAAGTCTTCTAGCTTATCACCATTACAAATAATGCTTGTTAATGGTTTTAGGTAGAGACTTCTTATGATTTTAAGGAAAATCCATTTATACCTATGCTTTTAAGTGTGTTTGTCTTTTGTTGCTGAAGACCATGCCATCAGAGAAATGATGACATGACTTGCACTTGACTTTGAGTGAGGGAGGGCTGTGCAGGTCACCAGCCTCACTTCTCCTCCAGAGTCATCTGAATCCACTGACCATATATTCATCAGGATGACTGGAGATGACCCAGGATGAGGCAATTGGGGTTAAGTGACTTGCCCAAGGTCACACAGCTAGTGAGTGTCAGGTGTCTGAGGTGACATTTGAACTCAGGTCCTCCTGACTCCTGCAACTGGTGCTCTATCCACAGCTGCCCCATGCTTTTAAGCATTCTTAATAGGAATGAGTGTTGTATTTTATCAAAAGCTTTTTCTGCATCTATTGATACAGTCACATGGTTTTGTTACTTTTGTTATTGATCTAATCAATTATATTAATAGTTTTCTTTATGGTGAGCCATCCCTGCATTCCTGGTATAAATCCCACTTGGTCACAGTGTGTAATCTTTCTGATATATTGTTGTAATCTCCTCGCTAGTATTTTATTTAGGATTTTGCATCCATATTCATTAGCACAATTGGTCTATAATTTTCTTTCTCTGGTTTTGCTTTTCCTGGTTTAGGTATCAGTACCATATTTGTTTCATAAAAGGAATTTGGCAGGACTCCTTCTTTGCCTGTTATTCCAAATGATTTATTTACTATTGGAATTAGTTGATTTTTAAATGTTTGGTAGAATTCATTTATGAATTCATCTGGTCTTGTTGGTTTTTTTTCCTTAGGAAGCCCAGTTATGGTCTGTTTAATTTCTTTTTTAAAAACAAGTATTTAAATATTCTATTTCCTCTTCTGTTAATCTAGGCAGTTCATATTTTTGTAAGTATTCTTCCATTTCACTTAAATTGTTAAATTTATTGGCATATAATTGGACAAAATAGCTCCTAATAATTGCTTTGATTTAATCTTTATTTTTGATACTAGTGATTTGGTCCTCTTCTCTCTTTTAAACATAATATTAGCCAATAGTTTATTTTTTTCATAAAACCAATCCCTAATTTTATTAATTCAATGGTTTTCTTAAGATTAATTTTTATTGATCTCACCTTTAATTTTTGGATTTTCAATTTGGTGTTTAATTGGAGGTTTTTAATTTGTTCTTTTTCTAGGTTTTAAAAAATTGCATACTCAATTCATTGATCTGCTCTTTCTCTATTTTATTGATGTAAGCATTTAGAGATATAAATTTTCCTCTGATTTCTGCTTTTGCTGCATCCCACAGTAGGTTTTGGTATGTTGTCTCATTATTATCATAGTCTTTAATAAAATTATTTATTGTTTCTATGACTTGTTCTTTAACCAATTCGCTCTTTAAGATGAGGTTATTTAGTCTCCCATTAATTTTTAATCTGGTCTCTTATTAAATGTTTTATTGTATTATAATCTGAAAAGCGTACATTTAATATTTCTGCTTTTCTACATCTAACTACAAAGTTTTTATGCTCTAATATATGATCAGTTTTTGTGAAGATACCATATACTGCTGAGGAATAGGTATATTCCTTTCTATTCCCATTTAATTCTCTCCAGATAGTTATCATATCTAGCTTATGTAAGATTCTTTTTATCTTCTTGATTTCTTATTTATTTTTTGGTTAGATTTATCTAGTTGTGAGGGGGAAAAGTTGAAGAGTCCCCCACTATTATAGTTTTGCTATCTATTTCCACCTCTAATTCATTTAGCTTTTCTTTTAAACATTTGGATGCTATAGCATTTGGTGCATATAGGTTTAGTATGGATATTACTTTATTATCTATGGTACATTTTAATACAATGTAGTTTCCATGTTTATCTCTTTTAATTAAATTTATTTTAGCTTTAACTTAACTGAGATCGTGATTTCTATCCCTGCTTTTTTTTTTGCATCAGCTAAAGCATGATGAATTCTACTTCAGCCCTTTATTTTTACTCTATGTATATTTCTCATTTTTAAAATATGCTTCTTGTAAACAATATACTGTCAGATTCTGGTTTTAATCCATTCTGCTGTTTCCATTTTATAGATGAGTTCATCCCATTCACATTAAAAATTATAATTACTAGTTGTGTAGTTCCCTCCATCCTATTTTTTATGTTTATCCTTCTCTCCCTTTCTGTTTACCCTAACCCTCCTCAGATGTCCAATTTACTTGACCATTGCCTCCCTAATCTGCACCCTTTCTAAGAATCTTCCCTTATCCTCTCCTCTTGCCCTTCTATTTCTCTGCAAGTTAAGAAGACTTTTATACCCTTCTAGATGTATGTGTTATTCCCTCTTTAATCCAGTTCTGATGAGAATAAAGTTCTAGCTCTACCAGCCCTCTACCCCCTCCTGCCTTCTACTGTAACAGTTCCTCCTTTCACACTTCTTTTTGTATGACATAATTGCTCCATTTTACCTCTTCCTACCCAATTTTGTTCTTTAGGATCATACCATCATATTCAACTCTACCCCAAGCCTTCTATCTATGTATGCTCTTTCAAACAACCCTAGTAATGATAACATTCTTAAGAGTTACAGATAACATTTTCCCATATAAGTAAACAGTTTGGCCTTATTAAGTCCCTTATAATTGGTCTATCATCTTTGATTTCTTATGTTTTTCCTGATTCTTATAGGTCAAATTTTCTGTTCAGTTGTGGTATTTTCCTTAAGAATACCTGAAAAGTCTTTTAATTCATTAAATAACTAATTTTTTTCCTTGCTGGATTACAATTCCACTGAGTGTTTGTAAGTTACACATTTAGAGTTCAAACAAAGGAACAAAGAAACAGTAGCTGACTGGCCAGCACAGAGGCAGTTTCCAGATAAGATACATGGGTTGCTTGAGATGTATAGCATATGAAGTCCCAGGCTGTGGCTGTGGGCGAGAAGAATCAAGTACGCTGTGGTGAGTGCAGTAGCAGAGGCCAGTGGTCACTGGTTTCGGTTCCAGGGCAGAGAGGTGAGCTGAAGCTTGTAGCCACCAGAGGTACCACAAGAATCAAGAACATTTGTGGTAATAGTGGTGCCTCAAGGCCCTCAACACCACTGCAGAAGAACACTCTTTACATTATTTTTTGGATCTGACTGGATTTCTGATCACCATAACTTGATCCTGAGTTGAATGTTAAACAGATCTGGTCTCCAAGCTATAGGTCTTGTTCCTTAGTCACGCAGGGCTAGGTTCAAACAATGTCATAAAGTTTTTTCACAATTTCCCCCTTTTTGAGCTTAAAGTCCAACATTTCTATATTAGCAGAAACATAATTACAAAAGCAGATATTTAGGTTAAAGTTTAAAATAACTTGAGTTAATGGAGGCATCTCCTCCACTGCTCATCTTATCAAGAGCTTGATAGAATTCTTTTAAGGAGTGATAGGGACCAGTTTGGTGGCAACTCCCAATCAGAGGGATCAAACTGAATAAATTTCAGGGGTTGTACATCAGAGGACTTAGACTTGCATCAGTAAATAAGTGTACTACACAATACAGGGAGATTTCCCAGACATTGAATCAACATATATAGCCACAAGTATCACAAAAAAAGTTTTTTTCAAAGTATAATCCCATTCCTTCAATGTCATGAAAGTTGAACAAATTTATACATTCCTTAAGGAAACAAACCTAGTTAAACAGATTCTATAAGCAAACTAATTACAAATTAAAGTACATTTAGATTACAAATTAAACGACATTTAATCTATTTCATCTTGAGTATTAGTTGTCACATGTAGTTGGTCTCATACTTGGAAACATTTTTCCTTGGAGATTCTGGAATAAGCCTCATTCCTAGGGCAGTTGTGGAGGGGTGTTCCTCTTAAATTGGCTTTCTAGTAACTAGTTTATGTGGGGAAAACCAGTTTAAACCTTATGGAGATAGCCTTATACTTATCCTTTTGTCATTGTTTTTAATAGAAACATTTAGAAGCATATCGAAGAATATACATATATGTATTCATTTTTAGAGATAACAATTTTACTGCTTTTCTCAGAATGAAGCTTATACATTAAAATTTAAAACTTTTACATCTTTATTGTATGACATTTTTGTCCCAACTGTTCATCCTCCCTTTGAAAATATATCATCCTCAAATCATCCCAGAGGGAATGAGATTCTTTAACAGCCTAATCTTACTCAGACAATTCTTGCTTCTTGTAAGTGGACCATTCTGTAGATCTCTATGTAAAGCATTCCTTATGTAATACAATTTGCCACTGATGTGGGGAAGGGAGAAAAAGAGGCAGGAAGGGGACTGTAGGCCCATATAGGGAGAAGGCATCACACAGTTTAAGGACACATGGGGGCCAGAGATAGAGAAGCAAGAGCAGGAGGAGGAACATACAGGGGCTAGGGCCAACCATGTGGAGGCCTGGCTGGAACCAAGAGAAAGAACCCATGGTGGGGTAAGAGACACATGGGGGCTGGATACAGACAGAGATAGGAGAGGATGGGCAACACATGGGGTTGGGGACAGACATGAGGTGATGGAGTACAGACAGAAGATAGACATGTAGGGCCAAACATGTGGGCGGGTGGTAGGAGTGAGGCAAAGGTCTCCTTTCTCAGCTCCCAAGGTCTCAAGCACAGGGTCCGGCAGCAGTGGTGGCAGTCTCTCCAGGTGTTCATTCTTCTGCTTTCACTTGGAGGTTTTTTTGGTGCGGGTAGGGGGAGGCTGCAGAATGCTGAGCAGAGGGGTAGAGTGAAGAGAGAAAGCACAGTACTGTACAGTAAAGTTAACATGGATGCTTTTTTGGAATGCAGATTTCTTTCAGAATTCTTTACATAAAGCAAAATTTGCATAATGTGAATTTATCTAAAATGAGAACAGTCTACGTGAATATATAACTATTAGTGATCTCAAATTCAGAATAGTAACATTAAAAACAGGAAAATCTTTTACACTTGTATCCCATGGTAACTCAGAGCTGTTGAGAATTGCAGCAACAGTATTAATCATATTATATATATGTATATATGTATGTATATAGATATACATATATATGTATATAGATATACATATATATGTATATGTGTGTATGTATGTGTGTGTACCTATATCTCTATATCTTTCCTTGTTATAGAAATTTGCTATAAAAGGAAATGTTTATAATAATATCAAGACTTTCCTTTCAGGGTCTGAGTCATAGTTAGCCTTTACTTTGGAACACCCAATCACAAAGCATAGTTTCACATTATTCAAAGGGTACCATAGCCGTTATTATAATTAGCCAGGGGGAAAATTTTCTTGTTCATAAGGAAATTGCACAGTGGAGAAACTAAGTCAAGAGGATCCCACCATCACATTTGTGAGGTTGTTCTCTCAACCTTCTCAGGCACAGACATCTGCTTGTAGCAGTTCTCAGCTTGCATTCCCTGCACTTGGCATTTTCCTTAAATGATAGATTGTTGACTTAATGACACTTCAGACAATTATACCTTAAATCAGAACCCAGAATATAACATTACAGTCCTAACAGATGTTTTTTCATGTTGTTGCAATAACAGTTAACTATGAACACATATGAGTCTTATTTATCCTTTCTAGTTCAAATCTATCCTGGAGCAGACATCAGTCATTAGAAATTAAGAAAATAATCACATTCTGTGATTATACACATACAGTAAATACATGATAGTTCACTGGAAACCCTGAAAAAAACACTGACCCCTGTAAGCCTTAAAGCTGATAGATATCCATATCTGAAGGTATTGTATATTAACCTCTAAGGTCAAAATAAAAATTTTAATCTGAGATCTATTGATACTAAGTTGACTCAAAGATGTAACTGTAATATATACTATTGCAAGTGCATTTTCATAATTTTTCATATGCACTTGTCAAATAGTCTATTAGATAAGAATCACTCTATAAATAAACTTGTAAGTCTCTTTACTTTGACTGTGAGAGATCCTGGTTTCTCCTTCATTATTTTAGAATTTCATAACATTCTTTCAGCAACTTCCTTCAGAGTTATTTAGATTTATGACCTCACTAAGGCTGAAGATCCAGGGGACTGAAAATCTCGTAAATCTCCAAAGAATTTCTCAGATATTCACAAAGTCTATGTTACTTTCTCAAACTCTTAATAATTACATTATTATTATTTTAAAGCAAAATATGTTCAATTAAATACTTGGCATTTAAAAAAGCCATAATAGCAACAGTTTCTGTCAATTTTCCAATGATATAATTGTATCATCTTCTAGGTATCAATTTTTAAATTAACAGAATTTTGTATAAGAATACAATGATTTTCCTAAAATCATAGTACAAGAAAAACTAGAAGCTTAACAATGATACAAACAGTGTTATGGATTTTTAAGATGTGCCACAGAACATTTTGTCAGTCAAATAACATCAAGTCAGTTGAATGCATGTCTGAATCTTCTTATGTGGAAAATCACTTCATCCATCTATCAATTTGGCATTCTATACTAATCACATTAAAAAACCAGTATAGAATAACACTTAATTCTTATTCATGCAGTTTCTAAATATATCACCTTAATACCAAATGTTAAGTGGATTTTCAATCAAGGTCAGATCTACCTATAGAGACTTAATTAAGCATCACAATTATTTCACTTTAAATGGACTGTTGTAATTTAGTTTAAGACAAATTCAATCAAATCAGCTGTGAATTTACAACCACAAATGCTATCATTCAAAATCTCAATTTTCTCAAGGACCATTAGCTTACAGCACCTCATATTTAGAAAGCCCATTGCTTTCAGTTAGGTCAGTGGTGGCAGTCTCCCATTCTGCTGTCTTTTTCAAACATTTTAGCATTTACAAAATTCTTCAAACCATATTGTGGACATTTATGGCAAATACATCACATTTCAGTTATAAATTTAGTCTTGATATATAGTTTATAATGCCATAAATTTCTACAAACTAGGAAAAAAGTTTTCCCTTCTTTGCTTCTCTGTCTTCATTTTTGTAATCCTAGCTGGTCAGTGCTGAAATGACAGAGAGAAAGTATCTTGCAGTTTTTTTTCTTCTTAGTGAAAGCTAATGTCCCAGTGATAGTCTGAAGTGGAGTAAGTCCCTACTTACTGGGATGGAGAATTTAGCATCAGGCTACAGAAACATGGGATAATTGTTTCAAGTATGAAACTTCATTAATCTTTCCCAGCATTAAACTGTCTGGCTGCAGTTTTTTACATAGCGGTCTTTATGACTGGCTGCATTTTCTCCTTAGAAATCTTCCAAGGTAGCAGAATCTGCAAATACTAGATATGATGTAAGACAAAGGTTTTCCTGAGAAGCTTGTAAGGAAAGTAGAGAGAAAAAGACGGATGCCCTACTGTTGGGTTATAAGCATTTGTCTTGGGAAATGTGTGACATTGGACAACTGTTTATTTTGACTGGTACATGTATGAGCTTCCCTTATTAACCTAGATCATCCTAAGTGAATGAGTGACTTATGTTAACTGATCATTTCATCAGGTTGCTCAATCAACTAGATGGATAAAGGATCCCCTCTTTGTATTTCATGTGGTTCAATTGACATCCATTGTGTTTGAGTCCTGGATCATAGTTCCATACGCACCGGGATATCAGGGCAGCTGCTACTAGTATAGTCACAGACACAATGGTCACAGGAAGGTTGAGGGAAATACAGGAAAAGAAAAAAGGAGAGACAAAGATAGAGATATCTACCAGAGGATTATTGGCCAAATTTAACAGATTTAACTGGTTACTCAGTCCAAGAGGACTTCATTTGCCAATAAGCATGGTTAGGCCAGTTCTAACCTTACTCTGAGTCATGCCACAGGTCAAGGTGTCACAAAATCCCTTACATTATGTAGAATTCAAACAAAGGAACAAGAACTATATTCCACTCAAATCCTCAGATTGCTCACCTGGTTCTTGCCATGAAGATTGATCCTATCTAGGTCAACTCCCACCTCTTAGGTCAACCATCAGAAATCTCACTTCTGAAACCATTATTGATGAATGTTTCAAGTGTGAAATATTCATGACATTATTTCAGAACAGAAACAGTTTAGAGAGAAGCTTATTAAGTCATCTGGCAGAAGGGAGAGCTGAAAAAAAGGGGTGGCCCACTCCTCCTGAATGTCTTTAAGTTATATGTTATCTTGAGTTCTAAAAAAGATGAGCTCTGTCCCCTCCCCTCTACAGTGGTGGTGGCAGGTTTTTTCCCAGCTCTTAGGACAGTGATAAAGGGGACATAAAAGAAGGCTAGGAAGCAAGGATTGGTAGTGCGGAGGGCTCGGCGTGGGCCCAGGTTTTGGAGGATGCCTCACAGACCCTCCAGGACCCTTTGAACTCCCTGTATCCCTTTAAGTGACAGCCTGAGTGCAGTCACACTCTAGGATGTTTCTTCAGATTCTAGATTGGCCTTTCATGCTGACTTTGCTTGTGGACTCCCAGCTGGCTGTCATGATATACTTGTTCCTTGGTTGTTTGTGTTCCTTGGCTCCTGTGGCTTTGGATACTTCACTCTACTTCTCTGAACACTCTCCACTTCTAGTGGGTCTTGTGTTAGTATCCTCTAACCCAGTGTCATCAATGGCAAAGATTTTGGAGAGGAACCCCCAAGAAGAGCTAGGGGCTATTACCATCTAGAAACTGTAAGCCTTGATCTCTCACTGTCATCATTGTGCTACATTAAGCTGAGGAGCCCTATCTTTGTCTGCTGCTTTACCACCTGCATGCTTTTCTGCAATGCTAGCAGCTTGCCTTTGGCATCTATATCATCTACCAGGCTGGAAATAGAACATTTGACAGGGGAAAGTTGCTGAATGGGGGGGTATAGGAGGCTCTTTGTGATAAAGAATAGGACTGCCTGTTTCTGAATGATGTGGACTTGCTACCTGAAAATGATTACAGTCTTTATGTGTGTGACCCTGGGATGGGGGGGCAGGCATGTCATCGTTGTCATGAATAAGTTTGGATATAGCCTCCTGTACTCACAGTACTTTGAGGGGGTTTTCTCATCTCTTACTCCTGATAAGTGTCTGAAGATGAGTAGCTTCCTTTAATGACTACTGGGGTTGAGTGGACAGAATGATGGTATTGCCACCAGAGTTCATCTAGCTTGTATGAAGATCTCTTGACCACTCACCTCTGTGGTACACTGCAAGGTGGTGAAATGAAGAAAATTCTCACAGGTTTGTCCTCTTGAATCAGACATAACGTTCATGGATACAGGATGAGATGAACTCATTGACATACTGATTGCTGACTCAGGAATTGGACCCACTTCACACCAATATTGCAACAGACATTGAGGTTGATCCCCTGTGGCCCCAAACCTCCCTCAGGTCCCAAGTGGTTCCTCTAAGGTCTTTCATCATGAAATGCTATGGCACCAGCCCCTGGCACAGTCTGGCCCTCTGTTTATGTTTTTTTCTAAAAATATTCTACAGAATGGGCCCCCAAAACTCACTAAGATGTTTCAGCATTTATGAAAACATTCAGACCACAAATTGGAAATCCACAGTAGAGAAATTACATTTCAGTCACAAATTTAGCTTCTAACTAACTAACAACTCCATCAATTTCTGCAGACTAGTGTAAAAAGATTTTTTTTTCTTTCTTATATCTCTTTTCTGCTCCCAACTTATCCAGAGTCAGAAATGCAGAGAAAGATCATATATTTTTGAAAACCAAAAGTTTTCACTCTTTACATCTTTTTTCCTTTGGCTTATCAGACCACAGGAAAAAGGTTGGTTGGGTTTACCAAGATGTACTACAGAAAATGCTAACAACATATTTGGCATTACACAGTATAACACTTATGACTTCAAATTACCAATGGTCTTTTTTTTTTACTCCTAATTAAAATGTGGATCTCCCATAAATTCTTACAGTAGATAAATTTGTCAGGATTGAAACTCCCATCATCTGGGTATTGCCAGAGTGTCCATGAATCTTCATATAAAATGAGTTCATTTTCTGGTTTTGGCCTGATAATATTTAATATAAATTTTGAACTTAACAAGGGCTAGAGCTTGAATTAAACCTGGACCTGATAGTCTCATTGTTCTCTGAAGTAAACTCAGAGAATGCCTCTTCCTATGTCAACAGAGCCAGATGGGGCTGGCTTAGCATTCCTTACAAGACCTTTAACCCAAGACACTTTCTTGAATAATGGGATGTTTTCCATATCTTAATATTTTGTGGATATATACTATGTTATGGCATGTTAATGGTAAAGAGAGCACAGACATCCTGGGTTGTAATTTCAATTGAATCTTTATCAACTCTGTTAAAAAAGCCCTTTCCTATGTCAGCAGTTTCAAAGACCTGTTTATGACAGGATGCCTACAATGAGAGTGGTGGGATTTTCTCCCTTATCGTGTGTCACAGAGACATGCTACAGAGAGGAAATTCACACAGCCTGGAATCGTAAATTCCAACTGACACTACTTTGTTAATTGTCTTATCTCACTAAATTTACAATTTGTTCAGCTAAGAGAGTTCCTTTCTCATGGTAAAATGTATTTAAGCTTAACCATTCCTGTACTGAGCAGCCAGATCCAATCCTGGCTCTGTGGATCCATGTACTGTTAACTTTAAAGGGAATAATAAAAAATGTATGCATTTAGCCTGTTGCCTTTTCTTAACCAAACTTTCAGGTTGATAGGCTATAATAGTGAAAAATGAAAATAAATGTTAGCAACCTTATACTGGTCTCCCGACAACTAACAAGATTGGGATTGTAGGCAAGTCAGCTCATTCAATGAGGCTGTCTCTAGGCACTGCTATATATACAAGAGTGCTGTTGCTAAAATCATTCTGGGAAGAAGTAGGTGTCTCCCCCTACTCAGGGTCCAGGTCACTGGATCATTTATCCCCAAGACACATAGGGAAACTCTAGTCCTGAGACACACAGAACTCCTCCAGAACTTCTCCCTTTGAGGTGACTTTTCATTTTCAACCTAGGTTATATCTAGGCCCTAGAGGTCCTGAAACACACAGGACTCTTCCAGAACTTTGTCTCCAAGTGCAAATTATTATTATTTGAGTCTGTGCCTTGACCCTAAAATACTTGGACCAGCAATCTGAAAAACAGATTGAAAAAAAAATGCAGACAGTATGCCCTTCACGCAACATGAAACCTGTAGGTGATGATTACTCCCCTCTAAATTTCTTTAAAGGGTTCCCAAATAGTTGTGCCTAAAGACTTTAGTCTAATGAGGATTATTTGGCTAATTGAACTGACTTATATTGTCATTGTTATTCTAGTATCCTGCCAATTGTTTTGTGACTGTCCTCTGGCCTAAGGAAGTCCCTCCTGGAAAGACAAAGGGAATATATGAAAATGTTGATGATTTATGGAAGTTTATTTTATATCCTGCAACTTTGCTAAAGTTGTTTCGGTTAGTTTTTTAGTTGATTCCCTAGAGTTCTTAGCACCATCATGTCATCTGGAAAAAAGTAATAGTTTTGTTTCCTCATTGCCTAATCTTATTTCTTCAATTTCTTTTTCTTGTCTTATTGATATAGCTAATATTTCTAGTATGATATTGAATAATAGTAGTAATAATGGATATCCTTGCTTTGCTCATGATCTAATTGAAAAGGCTTCTAGTTTATCCTCATTACAGATAATGCTTGGTGATGATTTTAGATAGATACTACTTATCATCTTAAGAAAAGTTCAGTTTACTCTAATGCTTTCTAGTGTATTTTTTAAAATAGGACTGGGTATTGTATTTTGTCAAAATCTTTTTCTGCACCTGTTGAGATAATCAAATGATATTTGTTACTTTTGGTATTGATGTGGTCAATTATGTTTATGGTTTTCCTAATGTTGAAACATCACTGCATTCCTAGTATAAATCCCACCTGGTCATAGTGTTTAATCTTTGTGATATATTACTATAGTCTCTTTGCAAGTATTTTATTTAACATTTTTGCATCAATATTCATTAGGGAAATTGGTATATAGTTTTGTTTATCTCATTTTGCTGTCCTTGTTGTAGGTATCAAAATCCTGTGTCATAGAAGAAATTTTGTAGGAGTCCTTTTTTACCTGTTTTTTCAAGTATTTATGTAGTATTTTAATTAATTTTCTTTAAATATTTGGTAGAATTCACTTGTAAATCCATCTAGTCCTGGAAATAGAATTAATAATGCATAGAGAAAAAAAATTGAAAAAGTCATAAATGAGCATTCTGTTTTCTCTTCTGTTAATCTGGCTAATTTATATTTTTGCAAATGTTTATCCATTTCACTTTGTCAGTTTTATTGGCATGTAATTGGGCAAAGATAGTTCTTAATAATTGTTTTAATTTCACTTTTTTTGGTTGTACATTCATCTTTTTCAATTTTGATACTGGTAATTTGGTTTTCTTCTTTCTTTTATAAATCTAGTTAGTCAATGGTTTATCTATCATATTTTTTTAATTATAAAATCAGTTTTCAGTTTTATTTATTGGTTCAATTTTTTTTCTACTTTCATTTTTATTAATCTCCATTTATTTTCAGGATTTGTAATTTGTTGTTTAATTGAGGATTTTTAATTTGCTTTTTTTCTAGTTTATCTTTTTTTTTAGTTGTAGGTCCAGTTAATTGATTAGCTCTTTGTTTCTTTTATTGACTGCATCCCACAAATTTTGGTATGTTATCTCATTATTGTCATTGTCTTTAACAGAATTATTGATTATATTTATGATTTGTTCTTTGACTCACTCATTCTTTAGGATTAGGTTATTTAGTTCCCAATTCATTTTTAATCTACTTAAAATGTAATTTTCATTGTATTATGGTCATAAAAATATGCATTTAGTATTTCTGCATTTTGTCAAATTTTATGCCCTAATACCTGGTCTATTTTTGTGAATGTCCCATGGTCAGCTGAGAAATAGGTATGTTCCTTTCAATTCCCATGAAATATTCTCCAGAAGTCTATCATATCTAACTTTTCTAAAATTTTATTCATCTTCCTAATTTCTCTTATTTATTTTATAGTTAGATTTATTTAGGTCTGAAAGGGGTAAATTATGGCCCTCTACTATTATTATCTAGTTTTTCCCCTAAGTCATTTAACTTTTCATTCAGGTTAAGGCAGTGCAAGAAAATTTTTTCTCAGAAAATTTTTTTTTCTCAATTTTTCATCCAGCTAATGTAATACACTTTTTACCTTTCCTCATTGGCTGTGTTTCAAGATCTGAATTTTAAATTAGAGTATCAACATGGCACTGAGAGAAATTATATTGAAACGTGTTGCAGTTCATACCCTCCATATATTTTGATGTTAATTTTTAAATTTATCACTCCCCAAAATTGGACCTCTGAGCACAGAAACAAAACTTGTTCTTAGCAATGGTATAGTGTATTCTTAGGACCATCTGAGCTATGATAACCAATGTTGTAAGGGCCCCAGCAGCTCTGACACTGTGCGATTTTTATGGTCAAAGCTAGTCCTGAAGTTGCAGGTTCTAATGGCTTTGCAAGCTCTGATATTTCTTCTTCTAAGTGCCCTCCCAATTCTGATATTCCTTTTTCTATGGCTTCTCCTAGGCCTGACATATGTTCAGATCTTACAGAATCAAGACAGTGTCAGTTCTCTGGCTCTGATCAGTTCCTTCCAGGTTTGATAATCTAGGTACAAAGGTCCCATCCAGCTCATGCCTCATGAATTCTAAGTTGCCTCCAAGCTCAGACACTCTATGTTGGTAATACCTTCTCATATTCTGGATACTACATAAATTCCTAGTTCTGATATTCAGAGCCTGGACTTCTGTCCAAGCAAGAAATTTTCCATTTTATACTCTACTCATCCTCTAATATATACTCTTGAAAGGTACCTCCAAGTCAGAGCTTCTGTTTTCTAAAGACTTTGCCAGCCTACTTATTTCATGTTCAAAAGCCTTCCTGCCCTTATATGCTGGTTTTTTTCCTTTTCACTTATTTAATTAGTTTTAGCATATTAAATGGTGTATATTTATTAGCAGTACAGTTATTTAAAATCACAAGTTGTTTCTCTCCTGAATCTTTCCTACTTACCTTAATTTTTTAAACAAATAAACTATTTTATTACTAATATATTTGAATTTATGATTGTGCCTACTTGTACAAAGAATAGATTCCATATCTTTAGGTTTTAGGAATATAACTTCCCCACTTCCTTTACAAAATTTCCAGTATGTGAAACTGAATGATGTTAGTGATTTCATTCAACTTCACAGAAATTTTTGTAAAACTCATTTCTTAGCATGAACAAATAATACTCTAATAGTTTGCAATGTACATATCAAACACTCATATCACTGTCTGAAAATTGCTCTATGCTTGCTTTTTAAAATTAATTAATTAATTAAATTTTAGTCTGTGTTGGTGCAGCCCACACTGCAATGTGCTCCTCTCTCAGACTGGTGCAACAGACCTCTCCTGTCGACCTTCCAGGTTATCTTGAGCTGGAAGTTTGTTTTGCTGTGCTATTTTGTGGGTTCTACTGCTCTACAATTTGTTTAGAGTCACTTTTTTACAGGTATTTGGAGGGGTTTGGGGGAGAGCTCAGGAAGTCCCTGCATTTATTCCACCATCTTGACTTTGCCTCCACTTACCTTAATTTCTAAAATAAATAGAGGCAAATAGAGTACTATATAGTACTATGTAGAGCTTTCTTACCCCTTGACACAGGATAAAATTACCTTTTGTCAGTTCTTTCTCTTTTTTCCTTTAAATTCAGATTATGATTGTTATATTCGAGCTTCCTCTTTGGCTTTCTCATTCTGGACATAAGTTTTAATTCAAAAGATCACCACTGTGTTAATACAAATTATTCTGTAATGAAACTTTTCTTATACCCCAAACAAACTTTTAATTGTTGTTCAACTTTACCTTTTCTGCCCTGTAACTTGCAGCTCTGGGCACAGAAAAACACATTTCCCAGAATTATATTGTATGCTCTCAGATAATTTATATTCTAAGAAACCTCCTGGCTCTGACACTGTGTGTTTTATGGGCCAAACTAGCCCTGAGATTATATGTTCTAAGAGCTTTCCTGGTTCTTCTAGCCTTTCCTCTATGTTCCCTCCCAGCTCTTCTCTATGGCTACTCCAAGGCCTGCGTATTCTATGTGTTTATGTCCCACAGAATCAAATCATTTCTGTTCTCTGGCTCCTGTCCATCTCTTACTTTCTGTTATCTACATTCTCTTACAAGTTTGATATTCCAAGTTGGAATATTTAGCTCAGGCCCCATTGATTCTAAACTGACTCTAGGCTCAGACATTGTGTTGGACATACCTCCCCAAATCTCATATTCAGGCTTCTTTATTGACTCCCAGTTTTGTTGTTCAGAGCCTGGACTGCTTTCTCACTACTGACATTTACCATTGTGCTGATATAAATGTACTGAATACATGTTGCATCTTCTATACTAAATATTCTTTAAAAATTTTTACTTGTCCCTCACTTTACATTTAAGTCTGAGCAAAAAAATAAAACTCTTTGCATCTGAGGTATGTGTGTTCTCAGGACCATTAGAACTTTGATAATCTCTATTCTGTGATTATTCCCAGCCTACACTCTGAAGTTTTAAGGCCACTTCTAGTCTGGAACTTGGGTGTTCTAAGGACTTTCCTGGCTCTCATATCACTTTTTCTACCCGCCTTGCCTGCAAATATAACCCGTGTGTTCACATCCCATGGAATCAAACAATATGTGTTCTCACACTCTGGCCATTTTTAACTTTCTATGTTCTAAATCCCCCCTTACCCCACTCTGCCACCTTTGATATTCCAGGAACCAAGGCTCCATCTTGATCAGAAACTCTTGATTCTAAGTTACCTCCAAACACAGACATTTTAGGTTCTCCATGCCTTCCAGGGTTCTGACTTCTCTGTCCACTTCCAGTTTTGTGATTTATTTGAAGCTTTGTCTGTCCTCCAGTATATTCCCTTGAAAGCTACCTCTTAGTGAGACATTCTGTTTTTTAAAGACCCCCACAGCTGTATTGTTTTGTGGCTAAAGGGCTCACTTTCCTCTGATATTCTAGGGTAGTTTTTTTCTTTTTCAGTTATCTAATCAGTTTTAGTATATTAAATTATATATATATGTATGTATGTATTTGCAATTCAATTTCTGGAGAGCACAAATTGTTTCTTTTAAATTTTGTGGATTTTATTTTTTGAATGAATATTGACCAAAAATATATATTGATATCTACAGAAGCTTTAACCAAGCAAGAGACTGCAAACAATTACTGTGTTGTCTGTTATTCTTTTCCTTTTTCTTTTTAAAAATAGGACCAGATTAGGGACTGTATGTTCGTTTTTTAACTTTGTGTGATTCAGGACATGAGAGTTAAATCAGAGGATAACCATAAATTATACTGACATAAATGTGGCATCCTATATCCTAAATATATTTTGTTATTGTTACTTAAGTTTATTTATCATTCCTCAAAGTTTGCTATTATGAGTACAGAAACAAAACTTCCTAGCAATCATAATTGGGTTTTCTTAGGACCATCTGAGCTTTGATAATCTATGTGCTCTTAATAAGCTAAACTCTTCAGCTTAGCTCTGGTCAAAATTAGTCCTGAAATTGCATGTTCTGGGGGCTTCCCTAGCTTTGATATTTCTTTTCCTAAGTGCCTTCCCAGCTCTTCTGTATGGCTTTTCTAAGGCCTGACATTCTGTGTGCTCAGATCACATGGAATCAAACAATTTTAGTTCTTTGACTCTGACCATCTTTCACATTCTGTGTTCTAAAGTTCCCTCCACATTTGATAATCTAGATTAGAGGATCCTATCCAGATCAGACCACATTGATTCTAAATTGCCTCCAAGCTCAGATATTCTATGTTAGATAGACTCTCTCAAGTGCCATATTCTGGCTTGTGCATAAATTCTCACTTCCTATCATCATCATCAGTAGTGGCTAACAATTACATGGCATCTGCCATGTACCAGGCACTGTGCCAACCCTAACCATAAGCTCTTCAAGGGTGGCACAAGCCACCTGGCATCATTCTTTCACTCCACAGGTATGACAACCCATCCATACAGTTGTGAGCAGGCTAACAGTAAGAAGAGAAAATATAATGAAGATGAGATTGCAACTCACACTCAGAAAACCTGTGCTGATGTTGAACAAGCACCTGCAAAGAAAATTCTAGGGAAGAAAGAACTTTCTGATGTAGAGGAAAGGTCAGCTTTGGGATGCGCTGATCATGAAGAGGGAGAAGAAGAGGAAAATTCAGAAAAGGAAATTTCTCAAGGCTGGAAGGGAAGCAAAATAACAAATGACAAAATTCTTGATAATTCAGATTATTCATTTGAGGTAAATAAAAGAAAGAAGATTCAAGTCAGTGAGGCATAGGAAAAAGGAAGCAGTAAGAGAACGGTATTAGTGGGAGATTTACCTGTCTCCTTAAAAAAAGGGAGCTGACATCATTTTTTAAAGAGTTAGGACTAATAGAAAGTGTATGATTTTGTTCTTTAATTCCAACTAAGAGCACTTTATCCAAAAAGACTGCTGCATTAAAGCATGAAGTTCAACCTGAAGAGAAAAATATTAATGGTTATTGTTGCTGCTGAAAAGGTACTGAAATGGCGATCCGAGTGCAGAGAGATTGCGCATTGATGCGGGTGTGATTTGAACTGACCCTTCTTTGAGCATGGAGAGATCAGTATTTATGCGGAACAACCTCCCTTCCCAAACTGAAGAAGCCACTGCTCCTGAGCACTTCTCTGTGGAAGCATTCGAACAGTAAAAATTGTGAGAGACCAAGTCATTGGAATTGGCCAACGGTGTGACTGTGTCTTCTTTGAAATACCCATGTTGTGCAACTTGCTTTGAGATTAAACAACTCTGAATTAATGGGAAGAAAACAAATCAAGCATTATGGTTATAATGTCAAGGTTCAAGCATCACATGCTCCATGCAAAGTTTTGGAGAATTCCACTAGATTTAAGTGCAAACTTAATTTCCCTCCTGCAAACACAGGACAACATTTTGAAAGTGTATTTCCTATAGAAAAAGCTAATCCTTTGAAAAAGAAAAAGAAATGGGAAAACAAGTGGAAAAGGTAGAAAGCAAATGGAAAAAGAAATATTCAGTCTGAGACTTTTTTACTTTTTGGATACCTTACTGATAAAACTGTGTTCCATTAAATAAAAACAAAAATAAACAAGTATTTTTTATTTGATCCTCACAAAAACCCTGGGGGGGGGGGTAGATATTATTATCCACATTTTACCAATGAGGAAACTGAAGCAAATGAGGGTTAGGTGACATACCCAGGCTGTTAAGATTCTGAGGCCAGATTTGAACACAGATCTTCCTGATTCCAGGTTCAGCACTATATCTGAGCACTGCAATTCTCCTTTCTAAGCTCTATCCATCCTCCAGTACATTCTCTTGAAAGACACTTCTAATTCAGATATTATATTTTCTAAAGACCCTGACAGCCGTATCATTTGATGGTCAATGTCCCCTCCCTCCTCTGATACCTTGACTTGTTTTCCCCCTTTTTCTTATTTAATTGATTTTAGTAAAGACATCTCTATAATAGCAGTATAATTATTTAAGATCACAAATTATTTGTCTTGTGAATCCTGTGTACTTACCTTATTTTTTCTAATAAATATATCACATTCATCAATAACAATAGTAACATGTACAATAGCCTTAAACCCTGAAAACAAGCACGTGCTTTTACTTTTTTGTCAGTTTTTTCCTTTCATTAATTTCCTTTTAATTCAGATTAGGTACTGCATAGTAAAATTTCCACTTTGACTGTGTGATTCAGGACATGAATTTTGATTCAGAAAATGACCATTGTGCTTTTAGATACGATATTGACATATATGTTACATTTTATAGAATAAATATACTTTTTATAATGTTTTTTAAAATTTACCTTACCTTTGCAATAATTTGTTCCCCAAACGCATGCAAAAGACTCCTCAATATTGGTACTGTGTGTTCTCAGGACCATCTGAACTCTGATAATCCATATTCTAAAAACTCGAGTTTTGATATCGTGTGATTCTATGGTGAAAACTAGTCCTGAAATACTAGGCTCTAAGGATTTTGTTGTCTCTTATATCACTTATTTTCCCTACCATACCGACTCTGATATTCTCTTCTCTATGACTCCTTCTAGGCCTCATATTCTGTGTCCTCACTTCCCACAGAATCAGACAATTTCTGTTTTCTGGCTCTGGATATCTGTCATTTTCTGTGATCTAAAATCCCTCCCATGTTTGATGTTCCAGGTTCCAGGCCCCATGGATTCTAAATTGCCTCCAAGCTCAGATATTCTTTGTTGGGTTTATCATTTCAAGTCTCATATTATGGCTTCTATGTCAACTCCCAGTTCCAATATTCAGAGCCTGGAATGCATCTCAGACCCAAAATTCTCCTTTCTAAGTTCTATCCATCCTATAATATGTTCTCTTGAAAGGCAATTCCAAGTCAGATATTGTATTTTCTAAAGAACCTCTCAGTCTTGTCATTTGGTGGTCAATGTCCCCTTCCTTCTTTGATATCCTAGGATTTATTTTTCCTTTTCTCTTAATCAGTTTCAATATGTTAAATAGTATATGCATATTAACTATAAACTTATTTAACATCACAAAATTTTTCCCCTTATGAATCCTGTGTACTTACCTTATTTTTCCCCAATAAATACAGCCCATTCATTAATGACAATAATAATACTCACTGCAGGCTTACCCTTTGAAAACACTGAAGCTGTTAATTTTTTGTCTTTACATTATTTTAATCCAAATTAGCCACTGTTTTTCAAATTTTCTTTTTGGCTGTGTGAGTCAGGACATGAGTTTTAATTCAGAGGATCACCATTGTGCCTATAGATCTTATGTTGCCATATATGTTGCATTTCATATCAGAAATATATTTTTAAAATATTTTAAAAATTTAACTTTACTTCCCCATAATTTGAACCCATGAGCACATAAACATTATTACTTCTCAGCAATGATGTCATGTGTTCTCAAAACCATCTTAACTCAAGAATCTCTGTACTAAAAGCTCTTCCAGCTTTAACAATGTGTTTTATTTCCAAAACTAATCCTGAAATTGTGTATTCTAAGAACTTTGCTAGCTGCCTGTCTGGTTCTGACATTCTCTTCTCTCTAGCTTCTTGTGGGCCTGACATTCTGTGTGCTAATATCCCATAGAGTGAGACAATTTCTGTTCTCTGGCTCTGATCACCCTCCACTCTCTGTGTGATATAGTCTCTTCTAAATGTGATATTCTAGGTTAGAGATCCCTGGATAACTTGGGGTATACCGATTCTAAATTGTCTTCAAGCCCAGACGTTCAATGTTGGCCATAGCCTTTAAAGTCTATGCTCTATCTATCCTCAAATCTGTTCTCTTAAAAGACCCCTCCAAGTCAGACATTGTATTTTTAAAAGACCCCCTGGATCTGTCATTTCATGCTCAAAGTTCACTCCCTTCTCTGATATCCAAAGTTTTTTTTTCTTTTCATCTATTCAGTCAGTTTTAGTATGTTAAATGACACCTGTATATTAACAATACAATTATGTAAAATTACAGATTTTTTACTTTTGAATCCTGTGTATTTACCTTATTTTTTAATAAATATGATTCACTCATTAAAAATAAAAGTCATATGTAGAAGATCCTTACCCCTTTGAAAACACTGTATGCCATTACTTTTTGTCCATTTTTTCCCTTTTCATTGTTTTCCTATTAATCCAGATTAGGTATAATATATTCCAGTTTCCCCTTTGACTGTATGACTTAGGATCTCAGTTTTAATCCAGAACATCACCATTGTGCTTATATAAATTATATGGTCATATAGGTTGCATCTCATACCCTTAATAAACTTCTTTATTGTTCAGATTAATCTATCTTGCTTCATAAATTACAACCCTGAGTGCAGAAACAAAGTTGCTTTCAGCAATAATATTGTGTGTTCTCAGGCCTGAGTTCTGATAATCAATATCCTAAGAGCCCTTCCAACTTATTAGGACATTCAAGGTTGGAGAGTCCCATGCAGCTCAAGCCCCATTGATCCTCAATTGTCTCCAAGCTCAGACATCCTATGATGGCCATACCCTCTCAAGTCTCATATTCTGGACACTGTAACGTCCTAGTTCTTATATCACAAGCCTAAACTGTCATCCCAAAATGGAAATTCTACGTTCTAAAATTAGTCAATCTATCTATCCATCTATCCATCCATACACACACACACATCACACATCACACACATACCCTTGAAAGAAACCTCCAAGTCAGACATTGTATTTTCTGAAGACCTTTCCAGCCCTGTCATTTTATTGTCAAAATTTCCTCCCTCCTCTGATATCCTGGTTTGTTTTTTCCTTTTCAATTACTTAATCAGTTTTAGTATATTAAATCACATCCTTATATTAGCAGTACAATTATTTAAGATCACAAATTATTTCCTTTGTGAAATTTGAATACTTACCTAATTTTTAAAAAATAAAATAAATAGAACCCATTCATTAACAACAGGAAAGATATATTCAGCAACCTTACCCCAGGAAAATACCATGAGTTTTTACTTGTTTTTCCCTTTCGGTACTATCCTTTTAATCCAGATTAGGCACTCTATGTTCAAATTTTCTCTTTGGCTTTATGATTCAGGACATGAATATTCATTTAGAGGATCACCATTATGCTTATAGACATTATGTTGATACGTATGTTACATTTTATTCGATAAACTTTTTTGATATTTTTAAAATTTAAAATTTTTAAAATTTTGTTTTGAATAATTTGGACTCAGGAGCATATAAGCAAGATTTCTTCTCTGCATGCAAGAGTTGTTCTCAATATTCTAGAGTGGAGGTCTCCACCTAACTCAGGTCTCATTGATTCCAAATTGTCTTCAAGCTCAGACATTCCATGTTGGACTCATCATCTCAACTTTCATATTTTTGGTTTCTGTGTCAATGCTCAATTCCTACATTGAGAGCCCAGACTACAGCTACCAGCTTGAAAATATTCCCTTCTAAAATCTACCCATCATCCAGTATATTCTCTTGAAAGGCAACTCAAAGTCTGACTTCCTGTTATGTAAAGACCCACCCAGCCAGGCCCTTTTATGATCAAAACCCCCTCCTTTCTCTGATATAAAGTGGTTTTTTCTTTCAAAGTATTTCATCAGTTTTAGTAAGTTAAATGACATCAGTATATTAGCAACACAATTGTTAAGATCATGATTTGTTTCCCTTATAAAATCTGTGTCTTTACCTTATTTTTAAATAAATACAGTCCATTCATTAATTGCAATAGTAATATAAACAATAGCCTTACCCCTTGCAAAAATTACAAGTTTTACTGGTTTTTAGGGTTTTCTTTGTTTGTTTTTTTATCTATATTACGTACCACATATTCAAATTTTGCTTAGGCCATCTGATTCAGGATATGAGTTTTAATTCAGAGGATCACCATTGTACAGATATAAATAATAGACAGCATGGATTGCATCTCATAACGTTTATAATTTTTAATTTTTGTTCATATTTACCAGTACTACCTAACAACTTGAAATTCTAATCACAGAAACCAAGCTCATTCCCTGCAATGTATCTTATCAGAATCATCTGTCTTCTGATAAGCTATTACCTGAGAGGCCAAGCATCTCTGATATTCTAGTTTTATGGCCTAATTCAGTCCTGAAACTGCAGATTCTAAGGGCTTTGTGAGCTCTGATATTCCTTCTTCTAAGTGCCTTATCATCTCTGAAATTCCCTTCCCTGTGGCTTCTGGGACCTCAGATCCTGTGGACAATTTCAGTTCTTTGGCTCTGATCTTCTCTCACTTTCCATGATCTAAATCCCTCCCAATTTGATAATTTAGGTGAAAGAGTCCCACCATGCTCAGACTCCATCTGTTCTAAATTGCCTCCAAGCTCAGACATTCTTTGCTGACCATACCTTCACAAGTCTCATATTCTGGATATTATGTCAATTTCTTATTCTGATATTCAGAGCCTGGACTGCCATCCCAGCCTGAAATTCTCCGTTCTAAACTCATCTTCCTATATGTTCTCTTCAAAAGCACCTCCAAATTAGAAATTGTATTTTCTAAAGACCCTACCAGTGTAGCTATTTTTTGCTTTCGTCCTCTGATATTCTACATTATTGTCTTTTCATTTGGTTAATCAATTTTAGTATATTAAATGACATACATAATTATTTAAAACTAGAAATTGTTTCCCTTGTTGGTCATGTGCATTCACATTTCTTTTCTATAAATATGGCCCATTCATTCACTATAACAATAATATGTAAAAACAACCTTTCTTGTTGAAACCACTGCCTTTGATTAAATTTTTGAAAGTTATATAATTTTTTTACATTTTTTTCATTCACATTCAGATTCAGTATAGTATTTTTACAATTCCATGTGGGGGGCAGAGTGAGGGTGGCAGACTGAATGGTCACAACAGTCAAACCTCCCCCCAAAGCTCCTGTACAAAGAGACCCCCCAAAAAACTGAACATATTTCTGGGCAGGAAATTCAAGAAAAAGTCACAGTGAGTACTTTTTTCAGCACAAGGCAGATGAAAAAGATGGAAGAGAAGCGTGCCGACGCTGGAGTGTAGGATGCCCTTGGTATGGTGGATGTAGCACCTGAGGGTGCCATTGGGCAGGCAGTAGCAGTGCGGTGTAGCAGTGGTGATGGCAGCAGCAGCACCAGTGCCCAGGAAGGAAAGGGGATTACTAAGTAGATTCCTTTTCAATTCCTGGGCGCAGGGTCAGGTGCCAATTGTTAGCTCTGTCACTCATTACACAGTGCTGAGTTGCAATTCCAAGGTGGAGAAGAGTGGTGGTAGTCATAAGGAAACAGCTGCCCTACCTGAGTAAGGACCAGAGCCCAGGTCATAAGGACAGTGACTGTGACAGACCTCTAACTGGATCGCAGCACTTTGGAGGCACCAAAAACCTACAGATCCCTAGATCTACTCGTGAAAGCAGAAGGATATAATAGATAGAAATTTAGCCCAGTCATCCCCTCTAGAGGAGAGCAGAGCCCAACTCTAACATAAAATCCAAAGTGAAGATAGAGGCTAAAGAAATGAGCAAACAAAAAGAACCTGAGCATACAAAGCTACTATGGTGACAGGAAAGCTCAGCAGAAAAACTCAGAAGAAGACAATGTCTTGAAAACAAGAGTGATATAAGAAAAATTGAGGAAATGATTGAAGGATGAGCGAAAATTTATGAAAAGAGAATTAACAATCAAGAAGAGGAATCTCCCAAAAAAATACCAAAGAAAATAATTCCTTAGAAATCAGAATTGGCCTCCTGGTAAAAATTTGGAAAACCTCCATGAAGAAAACAACACCTTAGAAATGATAATTGGACAATTGGGAACTAATGACTCCATGAGACATCAAAAAATAGTAAAAGCAAAGTGAAAAGATTGAAAAATAGGAGAAAATATTTAATACATCTTAGAAAAAGCAACTGACATGGAAAACAGATCAGGGAGAGATAAGTGAAGAATCACTGGACAATTTGGAAGGCATGATTTTTAAAAGAGCGTTAACATCCTATTTCAAAAATCCTGTGGTGCCACATAAGATTTATATAGGATTATAGGGCTTGGAATATGGTTTTCCAGAAGGCATAGGAACTAGGATTGCAACCATGGATAATCTACCAAGCAAAACTGAATATAATGCTACTTAATGAAATAAAGAACCTTCAGGCATTCCTGATGAAAAGAACGTAGCTGAATAGAAAATTTGATATTCAAACACAAGACACAAGGAAAGTATAAGTATGTAAACATGAGTGAGAGATCAAAACAATTTAACAAGTTTAAACTCTTTACATTTGCATGTGGGAAGATGATACCTGTAACCCCTAAGAATATAACCATCATTCTGGCAGTTACAAAGAGTCTCCTTAGGCAGAGGGCATGGGTGTGGGTCTATTATGTTAGTATAATCTCCAAAGGAAAATGGAAGGGTGAGAAAAAATGATGCACTGGGAGAAGGTGGAAAGGAGAGAAAGAATGGAGAAGGTTAACTCTCATAAAAGAGGCTCCTAGGGAAAAATTTTTACAATGGAAGGGAAAATAGGGCGGCAGAGAATGGTCATTGTTTGACCCTCACTCTCATGAAACAGAAACACATACAGAGTTAAAATAAGGGGTTGGAGTGGAATCTATTATGCTTCAACAGAAATAAAATAGGCAGGGGTAGCAATCATAATCTCAAAGGAAAAGTGCATAATGACATAATTAAAAGAGATGTTGAAGGAAACTACATTTTGCTAAAAAGTACCATAGACAATGAATTAATATATGCATCAAATGGAATAGTGTCCAAATTCTTGAAGGAAAAGTTAAATGCCTTGTAGTAGGAAACAGCAAGGAAGCTGTAATAGTGGGGTCTCTCAATTAACCCTCTGATAGACCTGGATAAATCTAATCATAGAATAACCAAGAATGAAGTTAAGGAGATGAATAGAATTTTAGAAACATTAGATATGATTGGCTTCTGGTGAATATTGAACGGCAATAGAAAGGAGTATACCTTTATTCTCTGTTCTCACAAAAATGCAGAAAAGCAAAAATATTAAATGCATACTTTTGGGACAGTAGTACAATGAAAATTATATGTAATAAAGGGATTTTGAAGCACGGATTAAAAATTAGTTGGAAACCAAATAATCTACTACTAAAGAATGAATGAATCAAAGATGGAATGCTAGAAAGAATAATTTCATTAAAGAAAATGACAAAAATGAGATAACATACCAAAGTTGGTGGGATGCAGGCAAAGCAATACTTAACGGCAAATATAAAGTTGTGAATGCTTATATCAGTAAAAGAGGAAAAGAATAGATAAACGAATTATATTCATGAATTACATTAAATTACGTATTGGTCTTAGCAGTTATTTAAAATCAGAAATGGTATATTGTTTAAAAAAGAGACCACATCATTTATTTACAATAATCAGAAAATCAGCAGCTGTGTTGCCAGATTAAGTCAGTGAAGAGAATCATTTTTTTCCTTACACTGTGTGTGCATATAAATATATATATACATACACTCATATATATGTTATATACATACACAAACATATAGATACACACGTATACATGAAAAAACACAAATATGTATTTTGGAATTTCTTTTTTACCAAAATAAGATTTTTCTCTTCTTATTGAATGTGTTTCAGGACTTGGCATTTACTAAAGAGCACTATCATAATGCTGATATAAATTATTTCAAAAAAGAATTTTGTTAAATTTACCTGTGTCTTTACATGAGATGGACAAAACACTTATAGGTTTTTTTCCTACTTATTTCTTCAGTGTTAGTATAATAAATTGCATTTATGTATGAATAGTACACTTTTTTGAATAGATAAGTTGTACCTTTTGAATTTTTGTATGCTTATTTTTTCAATAAATAGTGACCATTTATTAAAAAATAATAGTGATACTTACAATAGTCTTAACCCTTCATACATTTCCTTTATTTTCAGATATTTTTACTTTTAAAAAAAAATTGGAAACAATAGATTGTTTACTATTCCTCACTGACTTTGTCATTTAGGACACACATTTTCAGAGGATCACTAGTTTACTGATACAAATTATATTTTTGTTGTATCTTATACCCTAAATACATTTTTTTAAAGAATTGTGGCTTCCATGTATTTGTAATTCTTTATAAGCTGAAACTCTGAACACAGAAATAAAACTTATTCCCAGCAATGATACTGGATTTTGAAAGTAAATATTGATGATTCATTAACAGTTATATTGATGTCTACATCAGCTTTAAAATGTCAAGGTAATTCATGCAATTAGTGTATTGTTGATTCTCTTTTTCAAAAAAAAAAAATGGAACCACATTATGCATTGTGTATTCACCTTTCCTCTGTGGCTGTGTAAAATAAGACCTGAGTTTTAATTCACTACGGTGGTGATATAAATTATACTGAAATATATGGTACATCTCATACCCTCCATATACATTATTTTTATTTTGTAAATTTATCTGTCTTTCCTCATAAGTTGGAATTCTGAGCACAGAAACAAAAGTCATTCCCAGTCTTCTTAATGTGTATTCTTCTTGGCCCTGGAATCAAATAGAAAATGCTGTGTCTGGCATTCAGAGACCTTCATAAGCTAGCCCCCTCCTACCTTTCCAGTCTTCTTACACCTTTTTCAATGACACATTGTCTTCAGCCCTGCAAGACTGGCCTTCTGGCTGTTAGGTGAACATGACATTCCATCTCTCGGCTCTAGGCATTTTTTCTGGCTATCCCTCATACCTGGAATACTCTCCTTCCTCTGCCCTGATTCCTGACCTCTCCGCTTCCACTAAGTTTGAAGGAAAATCCCTCTTAATTCCAGTGCCTTCCTTCCTTTAATTATCTCACATTATCCTGTATGTTCTTTGCTTTGTATACATTTACTTGTATGTTATGTATCAGATTGAGATAAGAGCTCTTTGAGACAGGAGCTATCTTCTGACTCTTTTTGTATCCTTGGCTCTTAGCACGGTGCCTGACACATAGTAAGTGCTTACTTAGTAAAGGATGATCAGTTGATTGATTGTTCTCAGGACCATCTGAGGTCTTCTAATCTATAATGGAAGAGCCTTCCAAGCTTTGATGTGGTCTGGGTTTATGACCAAAACTCAGCCTGAAATTATAGGTTCTAAGGGCTTTGCTAGTTCTGCTATCACTTGTCCTGCCTGTCTTCCCAGTCCTAACACTTTGCCCTCTCTGGCCTCTCCCAAGCCTGTTATAATGCATGTTTACATCCCACAGACTCAGTCTGTGCCTATTCTCTGACTCTGACCACCTTCCACGTTCTGTGTTCTAAAGTCCCTCCCCAGTTTAATATTCTAGTTTGGAGGGCTCTGTCTAGTTCAGTCTAAAATTGATCTCAACTGAGAAATTCCTTATTAGATCTATATCTCCAATCTCATATTCTGGCTTCTCTGTCAACTTCCAGTTTTGATGTTCAGAAACTCACTGCCATCCCAGCACAGAAATTCTTGCTTCTCATCTCTATCCATGTTACTATATATTCTCTTGAAATGTACTCCATGTCCATCAATCTTATTCTAAAGTATTTGCCAGCTTTGCCATTTTATCTTCAAATTGTGATCATACAGTGATATTTAAGGCTTTTTTTCTATTCACTTATTCAGTTTCATTATATTAAATTTCATGTCTGTAAAATAACTATATTACAACATATTGTTACGTAAATTACTATTATACAATTATTTAAAGCTGTTGAAGTTGAACCTTAAAAATATGTACTTACAGGCTGATTTATTTCAACAAACACTTTCCATTTATTAGTCAGTGTATGACTATCAGCTGCAGTAAGTGGAAGCATTAAATAAAATTAGTTTTTTTCCCTAGGGTATTTTTATTATTTCAAATTTTCATACAGCTAGCTTAATATATGTTAACTTTTCCTCACTGGCAGTTGGGGGGACATGATATTTCAGTTAGAATGTTAGCATGGGGCTGATATAAAGTAGAATAAAAGCTCTTGCATATCATACCTTGAAAATAGTTTGTTATCATTTTGCAATTTTACCTGTCCTTACCTATAAATGGGAACTTGGAACCCTGAAACAAAACTTGTACCCTGCAGTGACATAGTGTATCCGTGGGACCATCTCATCTCTGATCATCTTCATTCTAGCACCCCAGCACTTCTGACACTGTAACGTTGTATAGACAAAGGTAGTTCTGAAACTGCATGTTCTAAGAGCTTTTCTGGCTCTCATATTTCATGTCCCAGACGTCCTTCTAGGGGGGCAGTAGGTGGCACAGTGGATAGGGCACCGGGTCTGAACTCAGGAAGACCCAAGTTCAAATCTGACCTCAGACACTTCTTAGCTGAGTGACGCTGGGTAAGTCACTTAACCCTGTTTGCCTCAGTTTCCTTTTTGTCAAATAACTTAGAGCAGGAAATAGCAAACCACTGCCATATTCTTTGCCAGTAACAGCACAAAGGGGTCATGAAGAGTCAGACACCACTGAAAAATAGCAATGTGTATCCTGCTAGCTCTGCCATGCTCTTCTCCCTCCCTCCTGTGTGCTGAGGTCCTACTGAACCAGACACTTTCAGTTTTCTGGCCCTGATCATCTTTCTGTGTTCCACATTCCCTGCCATCTTTGATGTTCTGGGTTGAATGGCATTATGCAGCTAGAACCCATGAATCCCAAATAGCCTCCAATCTCTCATAGATGCTATGTTGGATGTGCCTTCTTCTGTGTTGTATACTAGACACTATGTCACCTCTCAGTTTTGTTATTTAGAGCCCAGACTCTGAATTCCGAGCCTCGAAATTCTCCACCCTAAGCTCTTACTAAAACCGATTTCAGCATGGTGATTTCACGTTCAAACGTCTTTTCTCTTCTGATATTCTTGGTATTATTTTCCTTTTCACTTATTTAATTATTTTAGAATATTAAATCCATATACACTTTAGAAATAGAATTATTTAAAATCAGACATTGCTTCTCTTACAAATCCTTTGTACTGACATTATTTTTTCCATAAACACAGTACATTCACTCACCATAACAATAATCTCTGAAACAACCATATTCCTGTTAAAAGCACTGCCTTTCATTAAATTTTTGAAGGCCGTTATTTTTTTACATTTTATTCATTTACATTCAGATTAGGTACAGTATATTCATAACTCTATGTTGGGGGGCAGAGTGAGGGTGGCAGACTGAATAATCACAACAGTCAAACCTCCCCCAAAACCTCCCAGACAAAGACACCGAGGTTTCTGGGTAGGAAAGACAAGAGGTCACATTAAGTCCCAAGGCAGATGAAGAAGATGGAAGAGAAGCGTGCCAACGCTGGAGTGTAGGTTGCCCTTGGTATGGCGGATGTGGCACCTGAGGGTGCTGTTGGGCAGGCAGCAGCAGTGCGGCGTAGCAGTGGTGATGGCAGCAGCGGCACCGGTGCCCAGGAAGGAAAGGGGATTACTAAGTAGATTCCTTTTCAATTCCTGGGCGCAGGGTCAGGTGCCAATTGTTAGCTCTGTCACTCATTACACAGTGCTGAGTCGCAGTTCCAAGGTGGAGAAGAGTGGTGGTAGTCATGAGGAAGCAGCTGCCCTACCTGAGTAAGGACCAGAGCCCAGGTCATAAGGACAGTGACCGGACCTGTCATGGGATCACACCACTCTGAAGGCATCAAAAAGCTACAGATCCCTAGGTCTACTTGTGAAAGCAGAAGGACATAATAGACAGAAATTCGGCCCAGTCCTCCCCTCCAGAGGAGAGCAGAGCCCAGCTCTAACATAAAATCCAAAGTGAAGATGGAGGCTAAGGAAATGAGCAAACAAAAAGAACCTGAGCATACAAAGCTACTATGGTGACAGGAAAGCTCAGCAGAAAAACTCAGAAGAAGACAATGTCTTGAAAACAAGAGTGATATAAGAAAAATTGAGGAAATGATTGAAGGATGAGCGAAAATTTATGAAAAGAGAATTAACAATCAAGAAGAGGAATCTCCCAAAAAAATACCAAAGAAAATAATTCCTTAGAAATCAGAATTGGCCTACTGGTAAAAAAAAAAAAAAATGGAAAACCTCCATGAAGAAAACAACACCTTAGAAATGATAATTGGACAATTGGGAACTAATGACTCCATGAGACATCAAAAAATAGTAGAAACAAAGTGAAGAGACTGGAAAATAGGAGAAAATATTTAATATAGCTTAGGAAAAGTAAGTGACATGTAAAACAGAGCTGAGAGAGGTAATTCAAGAATCTGGGCACCACCTGAAAGCTATGGTTTAAAAGAGAGCCTTGGTATCCTATTTCAAGAAATCATAAATGGAAAATGGCCAAGTATCTTAGAACCAAAGAGGAGAGCTAAAATTGAGAGTCTCCTGGTCCCCCTGCTAAAGAAATCCTCAAATGAGAACTCCCAGTAATATTCTAGCCAAAATCCAGAGCTCCTAGGTCAAGGTACTGTACGCAGCCAGAAAGAAAGAATTCAAATACTCTGCAGCCACATTCAGAATCACACAAGATTGTACCGTATTACACTGCATAACTGTTGCCACCGCATAATTGTCACAGCCTGTTGTTGCTTATTTAGTGCAAAACTTGATTTATACCCTTTCGTTGTGTAATCACGTGGCATAATTCTGTTCACAAAAAAGTTTACAAAGGAGCAAGGTATTCCCCAGTGGCATATGGGTGCACATTTATCTCCCCCACATTGTGAGCTAGGAGCCCAGAGTTCTTAGCACACAGGCATTGTCAGTGTCTTTCCCAGAGCCAACCTGTGTGGTTTCTTTAGAGGGCTCCAGGACTAATGGTATTGTTACTCAACCCAGTGAAAAACTGAAGTGGCAGGGGAAGTGGTAGGCAGGTGAAGCCACCATGGTCAGGCACTTGAAATGGTAAGACTTGCATCTTCCCAATTTTAACCTATATTCATGAGTATTCCATACATTCTTATTCTTGCACCAAAGGCAGTTTGTACTAAATGATTTTTAGGTAACCCTGGTACAACTTTTTTTTCAAAACCTTTACATAATGGTTGCACCCCACTTTTCCGCAAAACATTTTGTCTGAAAATCTGTGACCGTCATGCACTGAAATATGGTATGTGGGACTGGAGAGCTTGGAATATGACTTTCCAGAAGGCACGGGAGCTAGGATTGCAACCATAGAGAGCCTACCCAGCCAAACTGAGTATAATCCTACAGGGGTAAAAATGGGTAATTAATGAAATAGAGAACCTTCAAGCATTCCTGAAGAAAAGACCAGAGCTGAATAACAAATTTGACATTCCATCAAAAGACTCAAGGGAAATATAAAAATGTCAACATGAGTGAGAGATCATAGCAATTGAACAAGTTTACACTGTTTAGATTCCCATGTGGGAAAATGATGCATGTAACCCCTAAGAACATAATCATCGTTATGGCACTTAGAAGGAGTCTACTAAGGCAGAGGGCATGGGTTTGGGTCTCTTATGTTAGTATAATCTCCAAAGAAGAAGGGTGGGAAAAACGTATGCACTGGGGGAAGGGGAAAGGGAGAGAAAGAATGGAGAAAGTTAACTTCCATAAAAGAGACTCTCAAGGAGAGTTTTTACAATGGAAGGAAAGTATGGGGCACAGAGTAGGCAATATTTGACCCTTACTCTTATCTGAACTGCTTGAATCTGAGAAGAGGGGGTGTGTGTGTGTGTGTGTGTGTGTGTGTGTGTGTGTGTGTGTGTATGTTTGCACACGCACACATACACGCGTACACCTACACACACACACACACACACACAAATTTGGGTAAGGAAACTAATTTATCAATCTCAACAATGAAGTAGGAGGGGAATGGGCTAAGAGAAAGTGGAGGTGGATACAATAAGAGGGAATGATGGTTAAGGGAGGCAGTGCTCAGAAACAAAACAGACTCTTATACTGTTACTTCATGTTCGGAGAAAATTCGCAGGAGAAAATAGAGAAGGATGAGTAGAAGAGTATAGAGGGAAATAGACAATTAACAATCCTAACTGTGAATGTGAATGGATGGCCTCACCCACAAAATGGTAGATGACAGGAAAATGGATTAGAAACCAGAGTCCAACAAGGTGTTGTTTACAAGGGAGATGGGAAATAGAGACACACACACACACACAGAGTTGAAACAAGGTGTTGGAGCAGAATCGGTTATGCTTCAGCAAAAGTAAAACTGGCATGAGTAGCAGTCATCTGAGGCAAAGGAAAAATACAAAGGCAGCTAATTAAAAGAGGTGTTCAGAGAAATTACATTTTTCCAAAAGGCACCACAGACGAGGAATTAATATCAATACTGAAAAATATATACATCAAATGGTATAGCATCCAAATTCTTGAAGGCTATAGCAGGGAATAGGCAGTAACAGTCTGATAGCAGGGCCTATCAATTTACCACCTGACAGACCTAGATAAATTTAATTTATTAAATATCAGAAAGAGAAGATAAGGAGATAAATAGAATTTTGCAACGTTAGATATGGTAGACTTCTGAAGAATGCTGGATGGCAATAAAAAGGAGGATAGCATTTTTTATCTGATCTGCATGGGAGCTACAAAATAATGACCTTGTGTTTGGGCATAGAAGCCTCAGAAAAACGGCCAAAAAGAAAAAATCTTGAAGACATCCCTTTGGGATCATAATGCAGTAAAATACATATAATAAAGGACTTTTGATGCATAGGTTAAAAGTTAGTTGGAAACCAAGTCATCTACTTTTACAGAATGAGTGGATCAAAGAAGTAAAGATAGCACCAATAATTTCATTAAAGAAAATAACAAAAATGAAATAACATACCACAATTTGTGGGATGCAGAATAGGCAATACTTGAGGGCAAATATACACCTGTAAATGCTTATATCCATAAAAGGAGGGAAGAAGAGATCAACAGATTGTATTCATGAATTATATTCAAATTGGTCTTAGCAGTTATTTAGCACCTCATCCTTTATTTACAATAATCACAAATCAGCAGCTGTCTTGTCAGATTAAGGCAGTGCAGTTAATTAGTTTTTTCAGAGGGCACATATATATATATGTGTATGTATATATATATATATATATATATATATGTCTCTCTATATATAATCTGTGTGTGTGTGTGTGTGTGTGTGTGTTTTAGACTTTCATCCCAATTTTTGGAATTTCTTAAATTTATAAATTGTTATAAGCAATGGCAATGCGAGGTTTTCAATTGTCTTGCAAATACACATTTTAGAATTTGTTAAACTTTCCAATTTTCTTTTTCACTTCTTTTTGAATTTGAGTGTATTAAATTATATCTCCGTATGAACAGGATACTTTCTTGAACACACAAATGTTATGTGTTGAATTTTTTGCCTGTTTCTTTTTCAATAGATCGTGATCCTTTATTGAAAACAATAGTGATGCCTACAGTAGCCTTAACCCTTCAAGACACAGCATGGGCTCTTTTTTGTTTTCACACATGTTTTCCTTTCAAAAAAAAATTTGGAACCAGAGTAGGCACTTGATATTCACCACTCCTGAAAGATGGTCCCTCAGGATGTATATTTTCAGATCACTATTTTACTGAAATAAATTATACTACATTTTATGTTGTACCTCATATACTAAATATATTTATGACAATTGGCTTCCCTTTATTTGTAATTCTGTATACACTGGAACTCTGAGCATAGAAAAAAGAGTCATTCCTTTCAGTTGCAACTAAAACCTCACATTCTGTAGGAATGCTTCCCCAGCCCCTTTTCATTCCAGTGCCTTCCTTCCTTTAATCATTTCACATTTATCCTGCATGTTGCTTTGTATACATATACTTGCATGCTGTGTGTCAGATGGAGGTGTAAGCTCTTTGGGGCAGGAATATCTTTTGTCTCTGTTTTGTATCCCTAGCTCTTAGCACAGTGCCTGACACGTAGTCAGTGCCTACTGACTATGTAAAGGTTGATCAATCGATTGGTTGTTCTCAGGACCATCCGAGGCCTTACAGTCTGTAATGGAAGAGCCTTCCAAGCCTTGCTACCTGCCTTCCCAGCCCTAACACTCTGTCCTCTCTGACCTCTCCCATGCCTGATATAACCCATGTTCACATCCCACAGACTCAGTCACTGTTTGTTCTCTGACCCTGACCACCTTCCAGATTCTGTGTCCTAAAGCCCCTCCCAAGCTGGATATTCTAGGTTGAAGGGTTCTACCTCCTTTGGTCTAAATTTGGTCGAAGCTCAGAAATTCCTTTTTAGATCTACATTTACTATCTCACATTCTGGCTTCTGTGTCAACTCCCAGTTTTGATGTTCAGAAACTCACTGCCATCCCAGTCCTGAAATTCTCCCTTCTCCTCTTTATCTATCCTATCATATATTTTCTTGAAATGTATATCCATGTCCATCAATCTTGTTCTAAAGCATCTGCCAGCTTTGCCATTTTATGTTCAAATTCTGCTCACTAAAGTGATAAGACTTTTTTCTCCTCTTCTGCTTTTCTATTCAGGTTTATCATGTTAAATTTCATGTCTGTTAAATAAGTACATGTTACAACATATTATTACGTCAAATCATGATAATACAGTGTTTAAATCTTTTAAAGTTGAACCTTTAAAAATGCATACTATATGCTAGCCTTATTTGTTTCAACAGATACTTCCCATTTATTTTGAGCCAGGTTGCACAGCGGATGGATCACTGGGCCTGGAGTCAGGAAGACCCAAGTTCAAATCTGACCTCAGACACTTCTTAGCTGAGTGACCCTGGGTAAGTCACTTAACCCTGTTTGCCTCAGTTTCCCTTTTGTCAAATAACTTAGAGCAGGAAATAGCAAACCACTGCCATATTCTTTGCCAATAACAGCACAAAGGGGTCCAGAAGAGTCAGACACCACTGAAAAATAGCAATATGTATCCTGCTAGCTCTGCCATTCTCTTGTCCCTCTCTGGCATCTCCAAGGCCCTCCCTCCTGTGTGCTGAGATCCTACTGAACCAGACACTGTCACTTTTCTGGCCCTGATCATCTTTGTGTGTTCCACATTCCCTGCCATCTTTGATGTTCTGGGTTGCATGGCACTATCCAGCTAGAACCCATGAATCCCAAATAGCCCCCAGTCTCTCATAGATGCTATGTTGGATGTGCCTTCTTCTGTGTTGTATCCTAGACACTATGTCACCTCTCAGTTTTGTTGCTCAGAGCCCAGACTCTGAATTCGCAGCCTGGAAATTCTCCACCCTAAGCTCTTTCTAAAACCCATTCCGGGATAGTGATTTCACGTTCAAAGGTCTTTTCTCTTCTGCTATTCTTCACATGTTTTTTCCTTTTCAGTTATGTAATTGTTTTTAGTATATTAAATCCTTGTATACCTTAGAAGCAGAGTTATTTAAAATCAGAAATTGCTTCCCTTGTGAATCATATGTACTTGGATTATTTTTTCTGTAAATACGGCCCATTCACTCACCATAACAATAACCTGTGAAACAACCATTCCTGTTAGAAAGACTGCCTTTGATTAAATTTTTGAAGGCCGTTATTTTTTTACATTTTTTTCATTTACATTCAGATTAGGCACAGTATATTCACAATTCCATGTTGGGGGGCAGAGTGAGGGTGGCAGACTGAATAATCACAACAGTCAAACCTCCCCCAAAACCTCCCGTACAAAGAGACCCCAGAAAACACTGAATAGATTTCTGGGTAGGAAAGTCAAGAAAAAGTCACATTAAGTCCCAAGGCAGATGAAGAAGATGGAAGAGAAGCGTGCCAACGCTGGAGTGTAGGTTGCCCTTGGTATGGCGGATGTGGCACCTGAGGGTGCTGTTGGGCAGGCAGCAGCAGTGCGGCGTAGCAGTGGTGATGGCAGCAGCGGCACCGGTGCCCAGGAAGGAAAGGGGATTACTAAGTAGATTCCTTTTCAATTCCTGGGCGCAGGGTCAGGTGCCAATTGTTAGCTCTGTCACTCATTACACAGTGCTGAGTCGCAGTTCCAAGGTGGAGAAGAGTGGTGGTAGTCATGAGGAAGCAGCTGCCCTACCTGAGTAAGGACCAGAGCCCAGGTCATAAGGACAATGACCGGACCTGTCATGGGATCACACCACTCTGAAGGCATCAAAAAGCTACAGATCCCTAGGTCTACTTGTGAAAGCAGAAGGACATAATAGACAGAAATTCGGCCCAGTCCTCCCCTCCAGAGGAGAGCAGAGCCCAACTCTAACATAAAATCCAAAGTGAAGATGGAGGCTAAGGAAATGAGCAAACAAAAAGAACCTGAGCATACAAAGCTACTATGGTGACAGGAAAGCTCAGCAGAAAAACTCAGAAGAAGACAATGTCTTGAAAACAAGAGTGATATAAGAAAAATTGAGGAAATGATTGAAGGATGAGCGAAAATTTATGAAAAGAGAATTAACAATCAAGAAGAGGAATCTCCCAAAAAAATACCAAAGAAAATAATTCCTTAGAAATCAGAATTGGCCTACTGGTAAAAAAAAAAAAAAAATGGAAAACCTCCATGAAGAAAACAACACCTTAGAAATGATAATTGGACAATTGGGAACTAATGACTCCATGAGACATCAAAAAATAGTAGAAACAAAGTGAAGAGACTGGAAAATAGGAGAAAATATTTAATATAGCTTAGGAAAAGTAAGTGACATGTAAAACAGAGCTGAGAGAGGTAATTCAAGAATCTGGGCACCACCTGAAAGCTATGGTTTAAAAGAGAGCCTTGGTATCCTATTTCAAGAAATCATAAATGGAAAATGGCCAAGTATCTTAGAACCAAAGAGGAGAGCTAAAATTGAGAGTCTCCTGGTCCCCCTGCTAAAGAAATCCTCAAATGAGAACTCCCAGTAATATTCTAGCCAAAATCCAGAGCTCCTAGGTCAAGGTACTGTACGCAGCCAGAAAGAAAGAATTCAAATACTCTGCAGCCACATTCAGAATCACACAAGATTGTACCGTATTACACTGCATAACTGTTGCCACCGCATAATTGTCACAGCCTGTTGTTGCTTATTTAGTGCAAAACTTGATTTATACCCTTTCGTTGTGTAATCACGTGGCATAATTCTGTTCACAAAAAAGTTTACAAAGGAGCAAGGTATTCCCCAGTGGCATATGGGTGCACATTTATCTCCCCCACATTGTGAGCTAGGAGCCTAGAGTTCTTAGCACACAGGCATTGTCAGTGTCTTTCCCAGAGCCAACCTGTGTGGTTTCTTTAGAGGGCTCCAGGACTAATGGTATTGTTACTCAACCCAGTGAAAAACTGAAGTGGCAGGGGAAGTGGTAGGCAGGTGAAGCCACCATGGTCAGGCACTTGAAATGGTAAGACTTGCATCTTCCCAATTTTAACCTATATTCATGAGTATTCCATACATTCTTATTCTTGCACCAAAGGCAGTTTGTACTAAATGATTTTTAGGTAACCCTGGTACAACTTTTTTTTCAAAACCTTTACATAATGGTTGCACCCCACTTTTCCGCAAAACATTTTGTCTGAAAATCTGTGACCGTCATGCACTGAAATATGGTATGTGGGACTGGAGAGCTTGGAATATGACTTTCCAGAAGGCACGGGAGCTAGGATTGCAACCATAGAGAGCCTACCCAGCCAAACTGAGTATAATCCTACAGGGGTAAAAATGGGTAATTAATGAAATAGAGAACCTTCAAGCATTCCTGAAGAAAAGACCAGAGCTGAATAACAAATTTGACATTCCATCAAAAGACTCAAGGGAAATATAAAAATGTCAACATGAGTGAGAGATCATAGCAATTGAACAAGTTTACACTGTTTAGATTCCCATGTGGGAAAATGATGCATGTAACCCCTAAGAACATAATCATCGTTATGGCACTTAGAAGGAGTCTACTAAGGCAGAGGGCATGGGTTTGGGTCTCTTATGTTAGTATAATCTCCAAAGAAGAAGGGTGGGAAAAACGTATGCACTGGGGGAAGGGGAAAGGGAGAGAAAGAATGGAGAAAGTTAACTTCCATAAAAGAGACTCTCAAGGAGAGTTTTTACAATGGAAGGAAAGTATGGGGCACAGAGTAGGCAATATTTGACCCTTACTCTTATCTGAACTGCTTGAATCTGAGAAGAGGGTGTGTGTGTGTGTGTGTGTGTGTGTGTATGTTTGCACATGCACACATACACGCGTACACCTACACACACACACACACACACACAAATTTGGGTAAGGAAACTAATTTATCAATCTCAACAATGAAGTAGGAGGGGAATGGGCTAAGAGAAAGTGGAGGTGGATACAATAAGAGGGAATGATGGTTAAGGGAGGCAGTGCTCAGAAACAAAACAGACTCTTATACTGTTACTTCATGTTCGGAGAAAATTCGCAGGAGAAAATAGAGAAGGATGAGTAGAAGAGTATAGAGGGAAATAGACAATTAACAATCCTAACTGTGAATGTGAATGGATGGCCTCACCCACAAAATGGTAGATGACAGGAAAATGGATGAGAAACCAGAGTCCAACAAGGTGTTGTTCACAAGGGAGATGGGAAATAGAGACACACACACACACACAGAGTTGAAACAAGGTGTTGGAGCAGAATCGGTTATGCTTCAGCAAAAGTAAAACTGGCATGAGTAGCAGTCATCTGAGGCAAAGGAAAAATACAAAGGCAGCTAATTAAAAGAGGTGTTCAGAGAAATTACATTTTTCCAAAAGGCACCACAGACGAGGAATTAATATCAATACTGAAAAATATATACATCAAATGGTATAGCATCCAAATTCTTGAAGGCTATAGCAGGGAATAGGCAGTAACAGTCTGATAGCAGGGCCTATCAATTTACCACCTGACAGACCTAGATAAATTTAATTTATTAAATATCAGAAAGAGAAGATAAGGAGATAAATAGAATTTTGCAACGTTAGATATGGTAGACTTCTGAAGAATGCTGGATGGCAATAAAAAGGAGGATAGCATTTTTTATCTGATCTGCATGGGAGCTACAAAATAATGACCTTGTGTTTGGGCATAGAAGCCTCAGAAAAACGGCCAAAAAGAAAAAATCTTGAAGACATCCCTTTGGGATCATAATGCAGTAAAATACATATAATAAAGGACTTTTGATGCATAGGTTAAAAGTTAGTTGGAAACCAAGTCATCTACTTTTACAGAATGAGTGGATCAAAGAAGTAAAGATAGCACCAATAATTTCATTAAAGAAAATGACAAAAATGAAATAACATACCACAATTTGTGGGATGCAGAATAGGCAATACTTGAGGGCAAATATACACCTGTAAATGCTTATATCCATAAAAGGAGGGAAGAAGAGATCAACAGATTGTATTCATGAATTATATTCAAATTGGTCTTAGCAGTTATTTAGCACCTCATCCTTTATTTACAATAATCACAAATCAGCAGCTGTCTTGTCAGATTAAGGCAGTGCAGTTAATTAGTTTTTTCAGAGGGCACATATATATATATGTGTATGTATATATATATATATATATATATAAGTCTCTCTATATATAATCTGTGTGTGTGTGTGTGTGTTTTAGACTTTCATCCCAATTTTTGGAATTTCTTAAATTTATAAATTGTTATAAGCAATGGCAATGCGAGGTTTTCAATTGTCTTGCAAATACACATTTTAGAATTTGTTAAACTTTCCAATTTTCTTTTTCACTTCTTTTTGAATTTGAGTGTATTAAATTATATCTCCGTATGAACAGGATACTTTCTTGAACACACAAATGTTATGTGTTGAATTTTTTGCCTGTTTCTTTTTCAATAGATCGTGATCCTTTATTGAAAACAATAGTGATGCCTACAGTAGCCTTAACCCTTCAAGACACAGCATGGGCTCTTTTTTGTTTTCACACATGTTTTCCTTTCAAAAAAAAATTTGGAACCAGAGTAGGCACTTGATATTCACCACTCCTGAAAGATGGTCCCTCAGGATGTATATTTTCAGATCACTATTTTACTGAAATAAATTATACTACATTTTATGTTGTACCTCATATACTAAATATATTTATGACAATTGGCTTCCCTTTATTTGTAATTCTGTATACACTGGAACTCTGAGCATAGAAAAAAGAGTCATTCCTTTCAGTTGCAACTAAAACCTCACATTCTGTAGGAATGCTTCCCCAGCCCCTTTTCATTCCAGTGCCTTCCTTCCTTTAATCATTTCACATTTATCCTGTATGTTGCTTTGTATACATATACTTGCATGCTGTGTGTCAGATGGAGGTGTAAGCTCTTTGGGGCAGGAATATCTTTTGTCTCTGTTTTGTATCCCTAGCTCTTAGCACAGTGCCTGACACGTAGTCAGTGCCTACTGACTATGTAAAGGTTGATCAATCGATTGGTTGTTCTCAGGACCATCCGAGGCCTTACAGTCTGTAATGGAAGAGCCTTCCAAGCCTTGCTACCTGCCTTCCCAGCCCTAACACTCTGTCCTCTCTGACCTCTCCCATGCCTGATATAACCCATGTTCACATCCCACAGACTCAGTCACTGTTTGTTCTCTGACCCTGACCACCTTCCAGATTCTGTGTCCTAAAGCCCCTCCCAAGCTGGATATTCTAGGTTGAAGGGTTCTACCTCCTTTGGTCTAAATTTGGTCGAAGCTCAGAAATTCCTTTTTAGATCTACATTTACTATCTCACATTCTGGCTTCTGTGTCAACTCCCAGTTTTGATGTTCAGAAACTCACTGCCATCCCAGTCCTGAAATTCTCCCTTCTCCTCTTTATCTATCCTATCATATATTTTCTTGAAATGTATATCCATGTCCATCAATCTTGTTCTAAAGCATCTGCCAGCTTTGCCATTTTATGTTCAAATTCTGCTCACTAAAGTGATAAGACTTTTTTCTCCTCTTCTGCTTTTCTATTCAGGTTTATCATGTTAAATTTCATGTCTGTTAAATAAGTACATGTTACAACATATTATTACGTCAAATCATGATAATACAGTGTTTAAATCTTTTAAAGTTGAACCTTTAAAAATGCATACTATATGCTAGCCTTATTTGTTTCAACAGATACTTCCCATTTATTTTGAGCCAGGTTGCACAGCGGATGGATCACTGGGCCTGGAGTCAGGAAGACCCAAGTTCAAATCTGACCTCAGACACTTCTTAGCTGAGTGACCCTGGGTAAGTCACTTAACCCTGTTTGCCTCAGTTTCCCTTTTGTCAAATAACTTAGAGCAGGAAATAGCAAACCACTGCCATATTCTTTGCCAATAACAGCACAAAGGGGTCCAGAAGAGTCAGACACCACTGAAAAATAGCAATATGTATCCTGCTAGCTCTGCCATTCTCTTGTCCCTCTCTGGCATCTCCAAGGCCCTCCCTCCTGTGTGCTGAGATCCTACTGAACCAGACACTGTCACTTTTCTGGCCCTGATCATCTTTGTGTGTTCCACATTCCCTGCCATCTTTGATGTTCTGGGTTGCATGGCACTATCCAGCTAGAACCCATGAATCCCAAATAGCCCCCAGTCTCTCATAGATGCTATGTTGGATGTGCCTTCTTCTGTGTTGTATCCTAGACACTATGTCACCTCTCAGTTTTGTTGCTCAGAGCCCAGACTCTGAATTCGCAGCCTGGAAATTCTCCACCCTAAGCTCTTTCTAAAACCCATTCCGGGATAGTGATTTCACGTTCAAAGGTCTTTTCTCTTCTGCTATTCTTCACATGTTTTTTCCTTTTCAGTTATGTAATTGTTTTTAGTATATTAAATCCTTGTATACCTTAGAAGCAGAGTTATTTAAAATCAGAAATTGCTTCCCTTGTGAATCATATGTACTTGCATTATTTTTTCTGTAAATACGGCCCATTCACTCACCATAACAATAACCTGTGAAACAACCATTCCTGTTAGAAAGACTGCCTTTGATTAAAGTTTTGAAGGCCGTTATTTTTTTACATTTTTTTCATTTACATTCAGATTAGGCACAGTATATTCACAATTCCATGTTGGGGGGCAGAGTGAGGGTGGCAGACTGAATAATCACAACAGTCAAACCTCCCCCAAAACCTCCCGTACAAAGAGACCCCAGAAAACACTGAATAGATTTCTGGGTAGGAAAGTCAAGAAAAAGTCACATTAAGTCCCAAGGCAGATGAAGAAGATGGAAGAGAAGCGTGCCAACGCTGGAGTGTAGGTTGCCCTTGGTATGGCGGATGTGGCACCTGAGGGTGCTGTTGGGCAGGCAGCAGCAGTGCGGCGTAGCAGTGGTGATGGCAGCAGCGGCACCGGTGCCCAGGAAGGAAAGGGGATTACTAAGTAGATTCCTTTTCAATTCCTGGGCGCAGGGTCAGGTGCCAATTGTTAGCTCTGTCACTCATTACACAGTGCTGAGTCGCAGTTCCAAGGTGGAGAAGAGTGGTGGTAGTCATGAGGAAGCAGCTGCCCTACCTGAGTAAGGACCAGAGCCCAGGTCATAAGGACAGTGACCGGACCTGTCATGGGATCACACCACTCTGAAGGCATCAAAAAGCTACAGATCCCTAGGTCTACTTGTGAAAGCAGAAGGACATAATAGACAGAAATTCAGCCCAGTCCTCCCCTCCAGAGGAGAGCAGAGCCCAGCTCTAACATAAAATCCAAAGTGAAGATGGAGGCTAAGGAAATGAGCAAACAAAAAGAACCTGAGCATACAAAGCTACTATGGTGACAGGAAAGCTCAGCAGAAAAACTCAGAAGAAGACAATGTCTTGAAAACAAGAGTGATATAAGAAAAATTGAGGAAATGATTGAAGGATGAGCGAAAATTTATGAAAAGAGAATTAACAATCAAGAAGAGGAATCTCCCAAAAAAATACCAAAGAAAATAATTCCTTAGAAATCAGAATTGGCCTACTGGTAAAAAAAAAAAAAAAATGGAAAACCTCCATGAAGAAAACAACACCTTAGAAATGATAATTGGACAATTGGGCACTATTGACTCCATGAGACATCAAAAAATAGTAGAAACAAAGTGAAGAGACTGGAAAATAGGAGAAAATATTTAATATAGCTTAGGAAAAGTAAGTGACATGTAAAACAGAGCTGAGAGAGGTAATTCAAGAATCTGGGCACCACCTGAAAGCTATGGTTTAAAAGAGAGCCTTGGTATCCTATTTCAAGAAATCATAAATGGAAAATGGCCAAGTATCTTAGAACCAAAGAGGAGAGCTAAAATTGAGAGTCTCCTGGTCCCCCTGCTAAAGAAATCCTCAAATGAGAACTCCCAGTAATATTCTAGCCAAAATCCAGAGCTCCTAGGTCAAGGTACTGTACGCAGCCAGAAAGAAAGAATTCAAATACTCTGCAGCCACATTCAGAATCACACAAGATTGTACCGTATTACACTGCATAACTGTTGCCACCGCATAATTGTCACAGCCTGTTGTTGCTTATTTAGTGCAAAACTTGATTTATACCCTTTCGTTGTGTAATCACGTGGCATAATTCTGTTCACAAAAAAGTTTACAAAGGAGCAAGGTATTCCCCAGTGGCATATGGGTGCACATTTATCTCCCCCACATTGTGAGCTAGGAGCCTAGAGTTCTTAGCACACAGGCATTGTCAGTGTCTTTCCCAGAGCCAACCTGTGTGGTTTCTTTAGAGGGCTCCAGGACTAATGGTATTGTTACTCAACCCAGTGAAAAACTGAAGTGGCAGGGGAAGTGGTAGGCAGGTGAAGCCACCATGGTCAGGCACTTGAAATGGTAAGACTTGCATCTTCCCAATTTTAACCTATATTCATGAGTATTCCATACATTCTTATTCTTGCACCAAAGGCAGTTTGTACTAAATGATTTTTAGGTAACCCTGGTACAACTTTTTTTTCAAAACCTTTACATAATGGTTGCACCCCACTTTTCCGCAAAACATTTTGTCTGAAAATCTGTGACCGTCATGCACTGAAATATGGTATGTGGGACTGGAGAGCTTGGAATATGACTTTCCAGAAGGCACGGGAGCTAGGATTGCAACCATAGAGAGCCTACCCAGCCAAACTGAGTATAATCCTACAGGGGTAAAAATGGGTAATTAATGAAATAGAGAACCTTCAAGCATTCCTGAAGAAAAGACCAGAGCTGAATAACAAATTTGACATTCCATCAAAAGACTCAAGGGAAATATAAAAATGTCAACATGAGTGAGAGATCATAGCAATTGAACAAGTTTACACTGTTTAGATTCCCATGTGGGAAAATGATGCATGTAACCCCTAAGAACATAATCATCGTTATGGCACTTAGAAGGAGTCTACTAAGGCAGAGGGCATGGGTTTGGGTCTCTTATGTTAGTATAATCTCCAAAGAAGAAGGGTGGGAAAAACGTATGCACTGGGGGAAGGGGAAAGGGAGAGAAAGAATGGAGAAAGTTAACTTCCATAAAAGAGACTCTCAAGGAGAGTTTTTACAATGGAAGGAAAGTATGGGGCACAGAGTAGGCAATATTTGACCCTTACTCTTATCTGAACTGCTTGAATCTGAGAAGAGGGTGTGTGTGTGTGTGTGTGTGTGTGTGTGTGTGTGTGTGTGTGTGTGTGTGTGTGTGTGTGTATATGTTTGCACACACACACATACACGCGTACACCTACACACACACACATACACACACACAAATTTGGGTCAGGAAACTAATTTATCAATCTCAACAATGAAGTAGGAGGGGAATGGGCTAAGAGAAAGTGGAGGTGGATACAATAAGAGGGAATGATGGTTAAGGGAGGCAGTGCTCAGAAACAAAACAGACTCTTATACTGTTACTTCATGTTCGGAGAAAATTCGCAGGAGAAAATAGAGAAGGATGAGTAGAAGAGTATAGAGGGAAATAGACAATTAACAATCCTAACTGTGAATGTGAATGGATGGCCTCACCCACAAAATGGTAGATGACAGGAAAATGGATGAGAAACCAGAGTCCAACAAGGTGTTGTTTACAAGGGAGATGGGAAATAGAGACACACACACACACACAGAGTTGAAACAAGGTGTTGGAGCAGAATCGGTTATGCTTCAGCAAAAGTAAAACTGGCATGAGTAGCAGTCATCTGAGGCAAAGGAAAAATACAAAGGCAGCTAATTAAAAGAGGTGTTCAGAGAAATTACATTTTTCCAAAAGGCACCACAGACGAGGAATTAATATCAATACTGAAAAATATATACATCAAATGGTATAGCATCCAAATTCTTGAAGGCTATAGCAGGGAATAGGCAGTAACAGTCTGATAGCAGGGCCTATCAATTTACCACCTGACAGACCTAGATAAATTTAATTTATTAAATATCAGAAAGAGAAGATAAGGAGATAAATAGAATTTTGCAACGTTAGATATGGTAGACTTCTGAAGAATGCTGGATGGCAATAAAAAGGAGGATAGCATTTTTTATCTGATCTGCATGGGAGCTACAAAATAATGACCTTGTGTTTGGGCATAGAAGCCTCAGAAAAACGGCCAAAAAGAAAAAATCTTGAAGACATCCCTTTGGGATCATAATGCAGTAAAATACATATAATAAAGGACTTTTGATGCATAGGTTAAAAGTTAGTTGGAAACCAAGTCATCTACTTTTACAGAATGAGTGGATCAAAGAAGTAAAGATAGCACCAATAATTTCATTAAAGAAAATGACAAAAATGAAATAACATACCACAATTTGTGGGATGCAGAATAGGCAATACTTGAGGGCAAATATACACCTGTAAATGCTTATATCCATAAAAGGAGGGAAGAAGAGATCAACAGATTGTATTCATGAATTATATTCAAATTGGTCTTAGCAGTTATTTAGCACCTCATCCTTTATTTACAATAATCACAAATCAGCAGCTGTCTTGTCAGATTAAGGCAGTGCAGTTAATTAGTTTTTTCAGAGGGCACATATATATATATGTGTATGTATATATATATATATATATATATATAAGTCTCTCTATATATAATCTGTGTGTGTGTGTGTGTGTGTGTTTTAGACTTTCATCCCAATTTTTGGAATTTCTTAAATTTATAAATTGTTATAAGCAATGGCAATGCGAGGTTTTCAATTGTCTTGCAAATACACATTTTAGAATTTGTTAAACTTTCCAATTTTCTTTTTCACTTCTTTTTGAATTTGAGTGTATTAAATTATATCTCCGTATGAACAGGATACTTTCTTGAACACACAAATGTTATGTTTTGAATTTTTTGCCTGTTTCTTTTTCAATAGATCGTGATCCTTTATTGAAAACAATAGTGATGCCTACAGTAGCCTTAACCCTTCAAGACACAGCATGGGCTCTTTTTTGTTTTCACACATGTTTTCCTTTCAAAAAAAAATTTGGAACCAGAGTAGGCACTTGATATTCACCACTCCTGAAAGATGGTCCCTCAGGATGTATATTTTCAGATCACTATTTTACTGAAATAAATTATACTACATTTTATGTTGTACCTCATATACTAAATATATTTATGACAATTGGCTTCCCTTTATTTGTAATTCTGTATACACTGGAACTCTGAGCATAGAAAAAAGAGTCATTCCTTTCAGTTGCAACTAAAACCTCACATTCTGTAGGAATGCTTCCCCAGCCCCTTTTCATTCCAGTGCCTTCCTTCCTTTAATCATTTCACATTTATCCTGTATGTTGCTTTGTATACATATACTTGCATGCTGTGTGTCAGATGGAGGTGTAAGCTCTTTGGGGCAGGAATATCTTTTGTCTCTGTTTTGTATCCCTAGCTCTTAGCACAGTGCCTGACACGTAGTCATTGCCTACTGACTATGTAAAGGTTGATCAATCGATTGGTTGTTCTCAGGACCATCCGAGGCCTTACAGTCTGTAATGGAAGAGCCTTCCAAGCCTTGCTACCTGCCTTCCCAGCCCTAACACTCTGTCCTCTCTGACCTCTCCCATGCCTGATATAACCCATGTTCACATCCCACAGACTCAGTCACTGTTTGTTCTCTGACCCTGACCACCTTCCAGATTCTGTGTCCTAAAGCCCCTCCCAAGCTGGATATTCTAGGTTGAAGGGTTCTACCTCCTTTGGTCTAAATTTGGTCGAAGCTCAGAAATTCCTTTTTAGATCTACATTTACTATCTCACATTCTGGCTTCTGTGTCAACTCCCAGTTTTGATGTTCAGAAACTCACTGCCATCCCAGTCCTGAAATTCTCCCTTCTCCTCTTTATCTATCCTATCATATATTTTCTTGAAATGTATATCCATGTCCATCAATCTTGTTCTAAAGCATCTGCCAGCTTTGCCATTTTATGTTCAAATTCTGCTCACTAAAGTGATAAGACTTTTTTCTCCTCTTCTGCTTTTCTATTCAGGTTTATCATGTTAAATTTCATGTCTGTTAAATAAGTACATGTTACAACATATTATTACGTCAAATCATGATAATACAGTGTTTAAATCTTTTAAAGTTGAACCTTTAAAAATGCATACTATATGCTAGCCTTATTTGTTTCAACAGATACTTCCCATTTATTTTGAGCCAGGTTGCACAGCGGATGGATCACTGGGCCTGGAGTCAGGAAGACCCAAGTTCAAATCTGACCTCAGACACTTCTTAGCTGAGTGACCCTGGGTAAGTCACTTAACCCTGTTTGCCTCAGTTTCCCTTTTGTCAAATAACTTAGAGCAGGAAATAGCAAACCACTGCCATATTCTTTGCCAATAACAGCACAAAGGGGTCCAGAAGAGTCAGACACCACTGAAAAATAGCAATATGTATCCTGCTAGCTCTGCCATTCTCTTGTCCCTCTCTGGCATCTCCAAGGCCCTCCCTCCTGTGTGCTGAGATCCTACTGAACCAGACACTGTCACTTTTCTGGCCCTGATCATCTTTGTGTGTTCCACATTCCCTGCCATCTTTGATGTTCTGGGTTGCATGGCACTATCCAGCTAGAACCCATGAATCCCAAATAGCCCCCAGTCTCTCATAGATGCTATGTTGGATGTGCCTTCTTCTGTGTTGTATCCTAGACACTATGTCACCTCTCAGTTTTGTTGCTCAGAGCCCAGACTCTGAATTCGCAGCCTGGAAATTCTCCACCCTAAGCTCTTTCTAAAACCCATTCCGGGATAGTGATTTCACGTTCAAAGGTCTTTTCTCTTCTGCTATTCTTCACATGTTTTTTCCTTTTCAGTTATGTAATTGTTTTTAGTATATTAAATCCTTGTATACCTTAGAAGCAGAGTTATTTAAAATCAGAAATTGCTTCCCTTGTGAATCATATGTACTTGCATTATTTTTTCTGTAAATACGGCCCATTCACTCACCATAACAATAACCTGTGAAACAACCATTCCTGTTAGAAAGACTGCCTTTGATTAAAGTTTTGAAGGCCGTTATTTTTTTACATTTTTTTCATTTACATTCAGATTAGGCACAGTATATTCACAATTCCATGTTGGGGGGCAGAGTGAGGGTGGCAGACTGAATAATCACAACAGTCAAACCTCCCCCAAAACCTCCCGTACAAAGAGACCCCAGAAAACACTGAATAGATTTCTGGGTAGGAAAGTCAAGAAAAAGTCACATTAAGTCCCAAGGCAGATGAAGAAGATGGAAGAGAAGCGTGCCAACGCTGGAGTGTAGGTTGCCCTTGGTATGGCGGATGTGGCACCTGAGGGTGCTGTTGGGCAGGCAGCAGCAGTGCGGCGTAGCAGTGGTGATGGCAGCAGCGGCACCGGTGCCCAGGAAGGAAAGGGGATTACTAAGTAGATTCCTTTTCAATTCCTGGGCGCAGGGTCAGGTGCCAATTGTTAGCTCTGTCACTCATTACACAGTGCTGAGTCGCAGTTCCAAGGTGGAGAAGAGTGGTGGTAGTCATGAGGAAGCAGCTGCCCTACCTGAGTAAGGACCAGAGCCCAGGTCATAAGGACAGTGACCGGACCTGTCATGGGATCACACCACTCTGAAGGCATCAAAAAGCTACAGATCCCTAGGTCTACTTGTGAAAGCAGAAGGACATAATAGACAGAAATTCAGCCCAGTCCTCCCCTCCAGAGGAGAGCAGAGCCCAGCTCTAACATAAAATCCAAAGTGAAGATGGAGGCTAAGGAAATGAGCAAACAAAAAGAACCTGAGCATACAAAGCTACTATGGTGACAGGAAAGCTCAGCAGAAAAACTCAGAAGAAGACAATGTCTTGAAAACAAGAGTGATATAAGAAAAATTGAGGAAATGATTGAAGGATGAGCGAAAATTTATGAAAAGAGAATTAACAATCAAGAAGAGGAATCTCCCAAAAAAATACCAAAGAAAATAATTCCTTAGAAATCAGAATTGGCCTACTGGTAAAAAAAAAAAAAAATGGAAAACCTCCATGAAGAAAACAACACCTTAGAAATGATAATTGGACAATTGGGCACTATTGACTCCATGAGACATCAAAAAATAGTAGAAACAAAGTGAAGAGACTGGAAAATAGGAGAAAATATTTAATATAGCTTAGGAAAAGTAAGTGACATGTAAAACAGAGCTGAGAGAGGTAATTCAAGAATCTGGGCACCACCTGAAAGCTATGGTTTAAAAGAGAGCCTTGGTATCCTATTTCAAGAAATCATGAATGGAAAATGGCCAAGTATCTTAGAACCAAAGAGGAGAGCTAAAATTGAGAGTCTCCTGGTCCCCCTGCTAAAGAAATCCTCAAATGAGAACTCCCAGTAATATTCTAGCCAAAATCCAGAGCTCCTAGGTCAAGGTACTGTACGCAGCCAGAAAGAAAGAATTCAAATACTCTGCAGCCACATTCAGAATCACACAAGATTGTACCGTATTACACTGCATAACTGTTGCCACCGCATAATTGTCACAGCCTGTTGTTGCTTATTTAGTGCAAAACTTGATTTATACCCTTTCGTTGTGTAATCACGTGGCATAATTCTGTTCACAAAAAAGTTTACAAAGGAGCAAGGAATTCCCCAGTGGCATATGGGTGCACATTTATCTCCCCCACATTGTGAGCTAGGAGCCTAGAGTTCTTAGCACACAGGCATTGTCAGTGTCTTTCCCAGAGCCAACCTGTGTGGTTTCTTTAGAGGGCTCCAGGACTAATGGTATTGTTACTCAACCCAGTGAAAAACTGAAGTGGCAGGGGAAGTGGTAGGCAGGTGAAGCCACCATGGTCAGGCACTTGAAATGGTAAGACTTGCATCTTCCCAATTTTAACCTATATTCATGAGTATTCCATACATTCTTATTCTTGCACCAAAGGCAGTTTGTACTAAATGATTTTTAGGTAACCCTGGTACAACTTTTTTTTCAAAACCTTTACATAATGGTTGCACCCCACTTTTCCGCAAAACATTTTGTCTGAAAATCTGTGACCGTCATGCACTGAAATATGGTATGTGGGACTGGAGAGCTTGGAATATGACTTTCCAGAAGGCACGGGAGCTAGGATTGCAACCATAGAGAGCCTACCCAGCCAAACTGAGTATAATCCTACAGGGGTAAAAATGGGTAATTAATGAAATAGAGAACCTTCAAGCATTCCTGAAGAAAAGACCAGAGCTGAATAACAAATTTGACATTCCATCAAAAGACTCAAGGGAAATATAAAAATGTCAACATGAGTGAGAGATCATAGCAATTGAACAAGTTTACACTGTTTAGATTCCCATGTGGGAAAATGATGCATGTAACCCCTAAGAACATAATCATCGTTATGGCACTTAGAAGGAGTCTACTAAGGCAGAGGGCATGGGTTTGGGTCTCTTATGTTAGTATAATCTCCAAAGAAGAAGGGTGGGAAAAACGTATGCACTGGGGGAAGGGGAAAGGGAGAGAAAGAATGGAGAAAGTTAACTTCCATAAAAGAGACTCTCAAGGAGAGTTTTTACAATGGAAGGAAAGTATGGGGCACAGAGTAGGCAATATTTGACCCTTACTCTTATCTGAACTGCTTGAATCTGAGAAGAGGGTGTGTGTGTGTGTGTGTGTGTGTGTGTGTGTGTGTGTGTGTGTGTGTGTGTGTGTATGTTTGCACATGCACACATACACGCGTACACGTACACACACACACACACAAATTTGGGTCAGGAAACTAATTTATCAATCTCAACAATGAAGTAGGAGGGGAATGGGCTAAGAGAAAGTGGAGGTGGATACAATAAGAGGGAATGATGGTTAAGGGAGGCAGTGCTCAGAAACAAAACAGACTCTTATACTGTTACTTCATGTTCGGAGAAAATTCGCAGGAGAAAATAGAGAAGGATGAGTAGAAGAGTATAGAGGGAAATAGACAATTAACAATCCTAACTGTGAATGTGAATGGATGGCCTCACCCACAAAATGGTAGATGACAGGAAAATGGATGAGAAACCAGAGTCCAACAAGGTGTTGTTTACAAGGGAGATGGGAAATAGAGACACACACACACACACAGAGTTGAAACAAGGTGTTGGAGCAGAATCGGTTATGCTTCAGCAAAAGTAAAACTGGCATGAGTAGCAGTCATCTGAGGCAAAGGAAAAATACAAAGGCAGCTAATTAAAAGAGGTGTTCAGAGAAATTACATTTTTCCAAAAGGCACCACAGACGAGGAATTAATATCAATACTGAAAAATATATACATCAAATGGTATAGCATCCAAATTCTTGAAGGCTATAGCAGGGAATAGGCAGTAACAGTCTGATAGCAGGGCCTATCAATTTACCACCTGACAGACCTAGATAAATTTAATTTATTAAATATCAGAAAGAGAAGATAAGGAGATAAATAGAATTTTGCAACGTTAGATATGGTAGACTTCTGAAGAATGCTGGATGGCAATAAAAAGGAGGATAGCATTTTTTATCTGATCTGCATGGGAGCTACAAAATAATGACCTTGTGTTTGGGCATAGAAGCCTCAGAAAAACGGCCAAAAAGAAAAAATCTTGAAGACATCCCTTTGGGATCATAATGCAGTAAAATACATATAATAAAGGACTTTTGATGCATAGGTTAAAAGTTAGTTGGAAACCAAGTCATCTACTTTTACAGAATGAGTGGATCAAAGAAGTAAAGATAGCACCAATAATTTCATTAAAGAAAATGACAAAAATGAAATAACATACCACAATTTGTGGGATGCAGAATAGGCAATACTTGAGGGCAAATATACAACTGTAAATGCTTATATCCATAAAAGGAGGGAAGAAGAGATCAACAGATTGTATTCATGAATTATATTCAAATTGGTCTTAGCAGTTATATAGCACCTCATCCTTTATTTACAATAATCACAAATCAGCAGCTGTCTTGTCAGATTAAGGCAGTGCAGTTAATTAGTTTTTTCAGAGGGCACATATATATATATGTGTATGTGTATATATATATATATATATATATATATATATATATATATATATATAAGTCTCTCTATATATAATCTATGTGTGTGTGTGTGTGTGTGTGTGTGTTTTAGACTTTCATCCCAATTTTTGGAATTTCTTAAATTTATAAATTGTTATAAGCAATGGCAATGCGAGGTTTTCAATTGTCTTGCAAATACACATTTTAGAATTTGTTAAACTTTCCAATTTTCTTTTTCACTTCTTTTTGAATTTGAGTGTATTAAATTATATCTCCGTATGAACAGGATACTTTCTTGAACACACAAATGTTATGTGTTGAATTTTTTGCCTGTTTCTTTTTCAATAGATCGTGATCCTTTATTGAAAACAATAGTGATGCCTACAGTAGCCTTAACCCTTCAAGACACAGCATGGGCTCTTTTTTGTTTTCACACATGTTTTCCTTTCAAAAAAAATTTTGGAACCAGAGTAGGCACTTGATATTCACCACTCCTGAAAGATGGTCCCTCAGGATGTATATTTTCAGATCACTATTTTACTGAAATAAATTATACTACATTTTATGTTGTACCTCATATACTAAATATATTTATGACAATTGGCTTCCCTTTATTTGTAATTCTGTATACACTGGAACTCTGAGCATAGAAAAAAGAGTCATTCCTTTCAGTTGCAACTAAAACCTCACATTCTGTAGGAATGCTTCCCCAGCCCCTTTTCATTCCAGTGCCTTCCTTCCTTTAATCATTTCACATTTATCCTGTATGTTGCTTTGTATACATATACTTGCATGCTGTGTGTCAGATGGAGGTGTAAGCTCTTTGGGGCAGGAATATCTTTTGTCTCTGTTTTGTATCCCTAGCTCTTAGCACAGTGCCTGACACGTAGTCAGTGCCTACTGACTATGTAAAGGTTGATCAATCGATTGGTTGTTCTCAGGACCATCCGAGGCCTTACAGTCTGTAATGGAAGAGCCTTCCAAGCCTTGCTACCTGCCTTCCCAGCCCTAACACTCTGTCCTCTCTGACCTCTCCCATGCCTGATATAACCCATGTTCACATCCCACAGACTCAGTCACTGTTTGTTCTCTGACCCTGACCACCTTCCAGATTCTGTGTCCTAAAGCCCCTCCCAAGCTGGATATTCTAGGTTGAAGGGTTCTACCTCCTTTGGTCTAAATTTGGTCGAAGCTCAGAAATTCCTTTTTAGATCTACATTTACTATCTCACATTCTGGCTTCTGTGTCAACTCCCAGTTTTGATGTTCAGAAACTCACTGCCATCCCAGTCCTGAAATTCTCCCTTCTCCTCTTTATCTATCCTATCATATATTTTCTTGAAATGTATATCCATGTCCATCAATCTTGTTCTAAAGCATCTGCCAGCTTTGCCATTTTATGTTCAAATTCTGCTCACTAAAGTGATAAGACTTTTTTCTCCTCTTCTGCTTTTCTATTCAGGTTTATCATGTTAAATTTCATGTCTGTTAAATAAGTACATGTTACAACATATTATTACGTCAAATCATGATAATACAGTGTTTAAATCTTTTAAAGTTGAACCTTTAAAAATGCATACTATATGCTAGCCTTATTTGTTTCAACAGATACTTCCCATTTATTTTGAGCCAGGTTGCACAGCGGATAGATCACTGGGCCTGGAGTCAGGAAGACCCAAGTTCAAATCTGACCTCAGACACTTCTTAGCTGAGTGACCCTGGGTAAGTCACTTAACCCTGTTTGCCTCAGTTTCCCTTTTGTCAAATAACTTAGAGCAGGAAATAGCAAACCACTGCCATATTCTTTGCCAATAACAGCACAAAGGGGTCCAGAAGAGTCAGACACCACTGAAAAATAGCAATATGTATCCTGCTAGCTCTGCCATTCTCTTGTCCCTCTCTGGCATCTCCAAGGCCCTCCCTCCTGTGTGCTGAGATCCTACTGAACCAGACACTGTCACTTTTCTGGCCCTGATCATCTTTGTGTGTTCCACATTCCCTGCCATCTTTGATGTTCTGGGTTGCATGGCACTATCCAGCTAGAACCCATGAATCCCAAATAGCCCCCAGTCTCTCATAGATGCTATGTTGGATGTGCCTTCTTCTGTGTTGTATCCTAGACACTATGCCACCTCTCAGTTTTGTTGCTCAGAGCCCAGACTCTGAATTCGCAGCCTGGAAATTCTCCACCCTAAGCTCTTTCTAAAACCCATTCCGGGATAGTGATTTCACGTTCAAAGGTCTTTTCTCTTCTGCTATTCTTCACATGTTTTTTCCTTTTCAGTTATGTAATTGTTTTTAGTATATTAAATCCTTGTATACCTTAGAAGCAGAGTTATTTAAAATCAGAAATTGCTTCCCTTGTGAATCATATGTACTTGCATTATTTTTTCTGTAAATATGGCCCATTCACTCACCATAACAATAACCTGTGAAACAACCATTCCTGTTAGAAAGACTGCCTTTGATTAAAGTTTTGAAGGCCGTTATTTTTTTACATTTTTTTCATTTACATTCAGATTAGGCACAGTATATTCACAATTCCATGTTGGGGGGCAGAGTGAGGGTGGCAGACTGAATAATCACAACAGTCAAACCTCCCCCAAAACCTCCCGTACAAAGAGACCCTAGAAAACACTGAATAGATTTCTGGGTAGGAAAGTCAAGAAAAAGTCACATTAAGTCCCAAGGCAGATGAAGAAGATGGAAGAGAAGCGTGCCAACGCTGGAGTGTAGGTTGCCCTTGGTATGGCGGATGTGGCACCTGAGGGTGCTGTTGGGCAGGCAGCAGCAGTGCGGCGTAGCAGTGGTGATGGCAGCAGCGGCACCGGTGCCCAGGAAGGAAAGGGGATTACTAAGTAGATTCCTTTTCAATTCCTGGGCGCAGGGTCAGGTGCCAATTGTTAGCTCTGTCACTCATTACACAGTGCTGAGTCGCAGTTCCAAGGTGGAGAAGAGTGGTGGTAGTCATGAGGAAGCAGCTGCCCTACCTGAGTAAGGACCAGAGCCCAGGTCATAAGGACAGTGACCGGACCTGTCATGGGATCACACCACTCTGAAGGCATCAAAAAGCTACAGATCCCTAGGTCTACTTGTGAAAGCAGAAGGACATAATAGACAGAAATTCAGCCCAGTCCTCCCCTCCAGAGGAGAGCAGAGCCCAGCTCTAACATAAAATCCAAAGTGAAGATGGAGGCTAAGGAAATGAGCAAACAAAAAGAACCTGAGCATACAAAGCTACTATGGTGACAGGAAAGCTCAGCAGAAAAACTCAGAAGAAGACAATGTCTTGAAAACAAGAGTGATATAAGAAAAATTGAGGAAATGATTGAAGGATGAGCGAAAATTTATGAAAAGAGAATTAACAATCAAGAAGAGGAATCTCCCAAAAAAATACCAAAGAAAATAATTCCTTAGAAATCAGAATTGGCCTACTGGTAAAAAAAAAAAAAAATGGAAAACCTCCATGAAGAAAACAACACCTTAGAAATGATAATTGGACAATTGGGAACTAATGACTCCATGAGACATCAAAAAATAGTAGAAACAAAGTGAAGAGACTGGAAAATAGGAGAAAATATTTAATATAGCTTAGGAAAAGTAAGTGACATGTAAAACAGAGCTGAGAGAGGTAATTCAAGAATCTGGGCACCACCTGAAAGCTATGGTTTAAAAGAGAGCCTTGGTATCCTATTTCAAGAAATCATAAATGGAAAATGGCCAAGTATCTTAGAACCAAAGAGGAGAGCTAAAATTGAGAGTCTCCTGGTCCCCCTGCTAAAGAAATCCTCAAATGAGAACTCCCAGTAATATTCTAGCCAAAATCCAGAGCTCCTAGGTCAAGGTACTGTACGCAGCCAGAAAGAAAGAATTCAAATACTCTGCAGCCACATTCAGAATCACACAAGATTGTACCGTATTACACTGCATAACTGTTGCCACCGCATAATTGTCACAGCCTGTTGTTGCTTATTTAGTGCAAAACTTGATTTATACCCTTTCGTTGTGTAATCACGTGGCATAATTCTGTTCACAAAAAAGTTTACAAAGGAGCAAGGTATTCCCCAGTGGCATATGGGTGCACATTTATCTCCCCCACATTGTGAGCTAGGAGCCTAGAGTTCTTAGCACACAGGCATTGTCAGTGTCTTTCCCAGAGCCAACCTGTGTGGTTTCTTTAGAGGGCTCCAGGACTAATGGTATTGTTACTCAACCCAGTGAAAAACTGAAGTGGCAGGGGAAGTGGTAGGCAGGTGAAGCCACCATGGTCAGGCACTTGAAATGGTAAGACTTGCATCTTCCCAATTTTAACCTATATTCATGAGTATTCCATACATTCTTATTCTTGAACCAAAGGCAGTTTGTACTAAATGATTTTTAGGTAACCCTGGTACAACTTTTTTTTCAAAACCTTTACATAATGGTTGCACCCCACTTTTCCGCAAAACATTTTGTCTGAAAATCTGTGACCGTCATGCACTGAAATATGGTATGTGGGACTGGAGAGCTTGGAATATGACTTTCCAGAAGGCACGGGAGCTAGGATTGCAACTATAGAGAGCCTACCCAGCCAAACTGAGTATAATCCTACAGGGGTAAAAATGGGTAATTAATGAAATAGAGAACCTTCAAGCATTCCTGAAGAAAAGACCAGAGCTGAATAACAAATTTGACATTCCATCAAAAGACTCAAGGGAAATATAAAAATGTCAACATGAGTGAGAGATCATAGCAATTGAACAAGTTTACACTGTTTAGATTCCCATGTGGGAAAATGATGCATGTAACCCCTAAGAACATAATCATCGTTATGGCACTTAGAAGGAGTCTACTAAGGCAGAGGGCATGGGTTTGGGTCTCTTATGTTAGTATAATCTCCAAAGAAGAAGGGTGGGAAAAACGTATGCACTGGGGGAAGGGGAAAGGGAGAGAAAGAATGGAGAAAGTTAACTTCCATAAAAGAGACTCTCAAGGAGAGTTTTTACAATGGAAGGAAAGTATGGGGCACAGAGTAGGCAATATTTGACCCTTACTCTTATCTGAACTGCTTGAATCTGAGAAGAGGGTGTGTGTGTGTGTGTGTGTGTGTGTGTGTGTGTGTGTGTGTGTGTGTGTATGTTTGCACATGCACACATACACGCGTACACGTACACACACACACACACAAATTTGGGTCAGGAAACTAATTTATCAATCTCAACAATGAAGTAGGAGGGGAATGGGCTAAGAGAAAGTGGAGGTGGATACAATAAGAGGGAATGATGGTTAAGGGAGGCAGTGCTCAGAAACAAAACAGACTCTTATACTGTTACTTCATGTTCGGAGAAAATTCGCAGGAGAAAATAGAGAAGGATGAGTAGAAGAGTATAGAGGGAAATAGACAATTAACAATCCTAACTGTGAATGTGAATGGATGGCCTCACCCACAAAATGGTAGATGACAGGAAAATGGATGAGAAACCAGAGTCCAACAAGGTGTTGTTTACAAGGGAGATGGGAAATAGAGACACACACACACACACAGAGTTGAAACAAGGTGTTGGAGCAGAATCGGTTATGCTTCAGCAAAAGTAAAACTGGCATGAGTAGCAGTCATCTGAGGCAAAGGAAAAATACAAAGGCAGCTAATTAAAAGAGGTGTTCAGAGAAATTACATTTTTCCAAAAGGCACCACAGACGAGGAATTAATATCAATACTGAAAAATATATACATCAAATGGTATAGCATCCAAATTCTTGAAGGCTATAGCAGGGAATAGGCAGTAACAGTCTGATAGCAGGGCCTATCAATTTACCACCTGACAGACCTAGATAAATTTAATTTATTAAATATCAGAAAGAGAAGATAAGGAGATAAATAGAATTTTGCAACGTTAGATATGGTAGACTTCTGAAGAATGCTGGATGGCAATAAAAAGGAGGATAGCATTTTTTATCTGATCTGCATGGGAGCTACAAAATAATGACCTTGTGTTTGGGCATAGAAGCCTCAGAAAAACGGCCAAAAAGAAAAAATCTTGAAGACATCCCTTTGGGATCATAATGCAGTAAAATACATATAATAAAGGACTTTTGATGCATAGGTTAAAAGTTAGTTGGAAACCAAGTCATCTACTTTTACAGAATGAGTGGATCAAAGAAGTAAAGATAGCACCAATAATTTCATTAAAGAAAATGACAAAAATGAAATAACATACCACAATTTGTGGGATGCAGAATAGGCAATACTTGAGGGCAAATATACAACTGTAAATGCTTATATCCATAAAAGGAGGGAAGAAGAGATCAACAGATTGTATTCATGAATTATATTCAAATTGGTCTTAGCAGTTATATAGCACCTCATCCTTTATTTACAATAATCACAAATCAGCAGCTGTCTTGTCAGATTAAGGCAGTGCAGTTAATTAGTTTTTTCAGAGGGCACATATATATATATGTGTATGTGTATATATATATATATATATATATATATATATATATATATATATATATATATATATATATATATAAGTCTCTCTATATATAATCTATGTGTGTGTGTGTGTGTGTGTGTGTTTTAGACTTTCATCCCAATTTTTGGAATTTCTTAAATTTATAAATTGTTATAAGCAATGGCAATGCGAGGTTTTCAATTGTCTTGCTAATACACATTTTAGAATTTGTTAAACTTTCCAATTTTCTTTTTCACTTCTTTTTGAATTTGAGTGTATTAAATTATATCTCCGTATGAACAGGATACTTTCTTGAACACACAAATGTTATGTGTTGAATTTTTTGCCTGTTTCTTTTTCAATAGATCGTGATCCTTTATTGAAAACAATAGTGATGCCTACAGTAGCCTTAACCCTTCAAGACACAGCATGGGCTCTTTTTTGTTTTCACACATGTTTTCCTTTCAAAAAAAATTTTGGAACCAGAGTAGGCACTTGATATTCACCACTCCTGAAAGATGGTCCCTCAGGATGTATATTTTCAGATCACTATTTTACTGAAATAAATTATACTACATTTTATGTTGTACCTCATATACTAAATATATTTATGACAATTGGCTTCCCTTTATTTGTAATTCTGTATACACTGGAACTCTGAGCATAGAAAAAAGAGTCATTCCTTTCAGTTGCAACTAAAACCTCACATTCTGTAGGAATGCTTCCCCAGCCCCTTTTAATTCCAGTGCCTTCCTTCCTTTAATCATTTCACATTTATCCTGTATGTTGCTTTGTATACATATACTTGCATGCTGTGTGTCAGATGGAGGTGTGAGCTCTTTGGGGCAGGAATATCTTTTGTCTCTGTTTTGTATCCCTAGCTCTTAGCACAGTGCCTGACACGTAGTCAGTGCCTACTGACTATGTAAAGGTTGATCAATCGATTGGTTGTTCTCAGGACCATCCGAGGCCTTACAGTCTGTAATGGAAGAGCCTTCCAAGCCTTGCTACCTGCCTTCCCAGCCCTAACACTCTGTCCTCTCTGACCTCTCCCATGCCTGATATAACCCATGTTCACATCCCACAGACTCAGTCACTGTTTGTTCTCTGACCCTGACCACCTTCCAGATTCTGTGTCCTAAAGCCCCTCCCAAGCTGGATATTCTAGGTTGAAGGGTTCTACCTCCTTTGGTCTAAATTTGGTCGAAGCTCAGAAATTCCTTTTTAGATCTACATTTACTATCTCACATTCTGGCTTCTGTGTCAACTCCCAGTTTTGATGTTCAGAAACTCACTGCCATCCCAGTCCTGAAATTCTCCCTTCTCCTCTTTATCTATCCTATCATATATTTTCTTGAAATGTATATCCATGTCCATCAATCTTGTTCTAAAGCATCTGCCAGCTTTGCCATTTTATGTTCAAATTCTGCTCACTAAAGTGATAAGACTTTTTTCTCCTCTTCTGCTTTTCTATTCAGGTTTATCATGTTAAATTTCATGTCTGTTAAATAAGTACATGTTACAACATATTATTACGTCAAATCATGATAATACAGTGTTTAAATCTTTTAAAGTTGAACCTTTAAAAATGCATACTATATGCTAGCCTTATTTGTTTCAACAGATACTTCCCATTTATTTTGAGCCAGGTTGCACAGCGGATAGATCACTGGGCCTGGAGTCAGGAAGACCCAAGTTCAAATCTGACCTCAGACACTTCTTAGCTGAGTGACCCTGGGTAAGTCACTTAACCCTGTTTGCCTCAGTTTCCCTTTTGTCAAATAACTTAGAGCAGGAAATAGCAAACCACTGCCATATTCTTTGCCAATAACAGCACAAAGGGGTCCAGAAGAGTCAGACACCACTGAAAAATAGCAATATGTATCCTGCTAGCTCTGCCATTCTCTTGTCCCTCTCTGGCATCTCCAAGGCCCTCCCTCCTGTGTGCTGAGATCCTACTGAACCAGACACTGTCACTTTTCTGGCCCTGATCATCTTTGTGTGTTCCACATTCCCTGCCATCTTTGATGTTCTGGGTTGCATGGCACTATCCAGCTAGAACCCATGAATCCCAAATAGCCCCCAGTCTCTCATAGATGCTATGTTGGATGTGCCTTCTTCTGTGTTGTATCCTAGACACTATGTCACCTCTCAGTTTTGTTGCTCAGAGCCCAGACTCTGAATTCGCAGCCTGGAAATTCTCCACCCTAAGCTCTTTCTAAAACCCATTCCGGGATAGTGATTTCACGTTCAAAGGTCTTTTCTCTTCTGCTATTCTTCACATGTTTTTTCCTTTTCAGTTATGTAATTGTTTTTAGTATATTAAATCCTTGTATACCTTAGAAGCAGAGTTATTTAAAATCAGAAATTGCTTCCCTTGTGAATCATATGTACTTGCATTATTTTTTCTGTAAATACGGCCCATTCACTCACCATAACAATAACCTGTGAAACAACCATTCCTGTTAGAAAGACTGCCTTTGATTAAAGTTTTGAAGGCCGTTATTTTTTTACATTTTTTTCATTTACATTCAGATTAGGCACAGTATATTCACAATTCCATGTTGGGGGGCAGAGTGAGGGTGGCAGACTGAATAATCACAACAGTCAAACCTCCCCCAAAACCTCCCGTACAAAGAGACCCCAGAAAACACTGAATAGATTTCTGGGTAGGAAAGTCAAGAAAAAGTCACATTAAGTCCCAAGGCAGATGAAGAAGATGGAAGAGAAGCGTGCCAACGCTGGAGTGTAGGTTGCCCTTGGTATGGCGGATGTGGCACCTGAGGGTGCTGTTGGGCAGGCAGCAGCAGTGCGGCGTAGCAGTGGTGATGGCAGCAGCGGCACCGGTGCCCAGGAAGGAAAGGGGATTACTAAGTAGATTCCTTTTCAATTCCTGGGCGCAGGGTCAGGTGCCAATTGTTAGCTCTGTCACTCATTACACAGTGCTGAGTCGCAGTTCCAAGGTGGAGAAGAGTGGTGGTAGTCATGAGGAAGCAGCTGCCCTACCTGAGTAAGGACCAGAGCCCAGGTCATAAGGACAGTGACCGGACCTGTCATGGGATCACACCACTCTGAAGGCATCAAAAAGCTACAGATCCCTAGGTCTACTTGTGAAAGCAGAAGGACATAATAGACAGAAATTCAGCCCAGTCCTCCCCTCCAGAGGAGAGCAGAGCCCAGCTCTAACATAAAATCCAAAGTGAAGATGGAGGCTAAGGAAATGAGCAAACAAAAAGAACCTGAGCATACAAAGCTACTATGGTGACAGGAAAGCTCAGCAGAAAAACTCAGAAGAAGACAATGTCTTGAAAACAAGAGTGATATAAGAAAAATTGAGGAAATGATTGAAGGATGAGCGAAAATTTATGAAAAGAGAATTAACAATCAAGAAGAGGAATCTCCCAAAAAAATACCAAAGAAAATAATTCCTTAGAAATCAGAATTGGCCTACTGGTAAAAAAAAAAAAAAATGGAAAACCTCCATGAAGAAAACAACACCTTAGAAATGATAATTGGACAATTGGGCACTATTGACTCCATGAGACATCAAAAAATAGTAGAAACAAAGTGAAGAGACTGGAAAATAGGAGAAAATATTTAATATAGCTTAGGAAAAGTAAGTGACATGTAAAACAGAGCTGAGAGAGGTAATTCAAGAATCTGGGCACCACCTGAAAGCTATGGTTTAAAAGAGAGCCTTGGTATCCTATTTCAAGAAATCATGAATGGAAAATGGCCAAGTATCTTAGAACCAAAGAGGAGAGCTAAAATTGAGAGTCTCCTGGTCCCCCTGCTAAAGAAATCCTCAAATGAGAACTCCCAGTAATATTCTAGCCAAAATCCAGAGCTCCTAGGTCAAGGTACTGTACGCAGCCAGAAAGAAAGAATTCAAATACTCTGCAGCCACATTCAGAATCACACAAGATTGTACCGTATTACACTGCATAACTGTTGCCACCGCATAATTGTCACAGCCTGTTGTTGCTTATTTAGTGCAAAACTTGATTTATACCCTTTCGTTGTGTAATCACGTGGCATAATTCTGTTCACAAAAAAGTTTACAAAGGAGCAAGGTATTCCCCAGTGGCATATGGGTGCACATTTATCTCCCCCACATTGTGAGCTAGGAGCCTAGAGTTCTTAGCACACAGGCATTGTCAGTGTCTTTCCCAGAGCCAACCTGTGTGGTTTCTTTAGAGGGCTCCAGGACTAATGGTATTGTTACTCAACCCAGTGAAAAACTGAAGTGGCAGGGGAAGTGGTAGGCAGGTGAAGCCACCATGGTCAGGCACTTGAAATGGTAAGACTTGCATCTTCCCAATTTTAACCTATATTCATGAGTATTCCATACATTCTTATTCTTGCACCAAAGGCAGTTTGTACTAAATGATTTTTAGGTAACCCTGGTACAACTTTTTTTTCAAAACCTTTACATAATGGTTGCACCCCACTTTTCCGCAAAACATTTTGTCTGAAAATCTGTGACCGTCATGCACTGAAATATGGTATGTGGGACTGGAGAGCTTGGAATATGACTTTCCAGAAGGCACGGGAGCTAGGATTGCAACCATAGAGAGCCTACCCAGCCAAACTGAGTATAATCCTACAGGGGTAAAAATGGGTAATTAATGAAATAGAGAACCTTCAAGCATTCCTGAAGAAAAGACCAGAGCTGAATAACAAATTTGACATTCCATCAAAAGACTCAAGGGAAATATAAAAATGTCAACATGAGTGAGAGATCATAGCAATTGAACAAGTTTACACTGTTTAGATTCCCATGTGGGAAAATGATGCATGTAACCCCTAAGAACATAATCATCGTTATGGCACTTAGAAGGAGTCTACTAAGGCAGAGGGCATGGGTTTGGGTCTCTTATGTTAGTATAATCTCCAAAGAAGAAGGGTGGGAAAAACGTATGCACTGGGGGAAGGGGAAAGGGAGAGAAAGAATGGAGAAAGTTAACTTCCATAAAAGAGACTCTCAAGGAGAGTTTTTACAATGGAAGGAAAGTATGGGGCACAGAGTAGGCAATATTTGACCCTTACTCTTATCTGAACTGCTTGAATCTGAGAAGAGGGTGTGTGTGTGTGTGTGTGTGTGTGTGTGTGTGTGTGTGTGTGTGTGTGTGTGTGTATGTTTGCACATGCACACATACACGCGTACACGTACACACACACACACACACACACAAATTTGGGTCAGGAAACTAATTTATCAATCTCAACAATGAAGTAGGAGGGGAATGGGCTAAGAGAAAGTGGAGGTGGATACAATAAGAGGGAATGATGGTTAAGGGAGGCAGTGCTCAGAAACAAAACAGACTCTTATACTGTTACTTCATGTTCGGAGAAAATTCGCAGGAGAAAATAGAGAAGGATGAGTAGAAGAGTATAGAGGGAAATAGACAATTAACAATCCTAACTGTGAATGTGAATGGATGGCCTCACCCACAAAATGGTAGATGACAGGAAAATGGATGAGAAACCAGAGTCCAACAAGGTGTTGTTTACAAGGGAGATGGGAAATAGAGACACACACACACACACAGAGTTGAAACAAGGTGTTGGAGCAGAATCGGTTATGCTTCAGCAAAAGTAAAACTGGCATGAGTAGCAGTCATCTGAGGCAAAGGAAAAATACAAAGGCAGCTAATTAAAAGAGGTGTTCAGAGAAATTACATTTTTCCAAAAGGCACCACAGACGAGGAATTAATATCAATACTGAAAAATATATACATCAAATGGTATAGCATCCAAATTCTTGAAGGCTATAGCAGGGAATAGGCAGTAACAGTCTGATAGCAGGGCCTATCAATTTACCACCTGACAGACCTAGATAAATTTAATTTATTAAATATCAGAAAGAGAAGATAAGGAGATAAATAGAATTTTGCAACGTTAGATATGGTAGACTTCTGAAGAATGCTGGATGGCAATAAAAAGGAGGATAGCATTTTTTATCTGATCTGCATGGGAGCTACAAAATAATGACCTTGTGTTTGGGCATAGAAGCCTCAGAAAAACGGCCAAAAAGAAAAAATCTTGAAGACATCCCTTTGGGATCATAATGCAGTAAAATACATATAATAAAGGACTTTTGATGCATAGGTTAAAAGTTAGTTGGAAACCAAGTCATCTACTTTTACAGAATGAGTGGATCAAAGAAGTAAAGATAGCACCAATAATTTCATTAAAGAAAATGACAAAAATGAAATAACATACCACAATTTGTGGGATGCAGAATAGGCAATACTTGAGGGCAAATATACAACTGTAAATGCTTATATCCATAAAAGGAGGGAAGAAGAGATCAACAGATTGTATTCATGAATTATATTCAAATTGGTCTTAGCAGTTATATAGCACCTCATCCTTTATTTACAATAATCACAAATCAGCAGCTGTCTTGTCAGATTAAGGCAGTGCAGTTAATTAGTTTTTTCAGAGGGCACATATATATATATGTGTATGTGTATATATATATATATATATATATATATATATATATATATATATATATAAGTCTCTCTATATATAATCTATGTGTGTGTGTGTGTGTGTGTGTGTGTTTTAGACTTTCATCCCAATTTTTGGAATTTCTTAAATTTATAAATTGTTATAAGCAATGGCAATGCGAGGTTTTCAATTGTCTTGCAAATACACATTTTAGAATTTGTTAAACTTTCCAATTTTCTTTTTCACTTCTTTTTGAATTTGAGTGTATTAAATTATATCTCCGTATGAACAGGATACTTTCTTGAACACACAAATGTTATGTGTTGAATTTTTTGCCTGTTTCTTTTTCAATAGATCGTGATCCTTTATTGAAAACAATAGTGATGCCTACAGTAGCCTTAACCCTTCAAGACACAGCATGGGCTCTTTTTTGTTTTCACACATGTTTTCCTTTCAAAAAAAATTTTGGAACCAGAGTAGGCACTTGATATTCACCACTCCTGAAAGATGGTCCCTCAGGATGTATATTTTCAGATCACTATTTTACTGAAATAAATTATACTACATTTTATGTTGTACCTCATATACTAAATATATTTATGACAATTGGCTTCCCTTTATTTGTAATTCTGTATACACTGGAACTCTGAGCATAGAAAAAAGAGTCATTCCTTTCAGTTGCAACTAAAACCTCACATTCTGTAGGAATGCTTCCCCAGCCCCTTTTCATTCCAGTGCCTTCCTTCCTTTAATCATTTCACATTTATCCTGTATGTTGCTTTGTATACATATACTTGCATGCTGTGTGTCAGATGGAGGTGTAAGCTCTTTGGGGCAGGAATATCTTTTGTCTCTGTTTTGTATCCCTAGCTCTTAGCACAGTGCCTGACACGTAGTCAGTGCCTACTGACTATGTAAAGGTTGATCAATCGATTGGTTGTTCTCAGGACCATCCGAGGCCTTACAGTCTGTAATGGAAGAGCCTTCCAAGCCTTGCTACCTGCCTTCCCAGCCCTAACACTCTGTCCTCTCTGACCTCTCCCATGCCTGATATAACCCATGTTCACATCCCACAGACTCAGTCACTGTTTGTTCTCTGACCCTGACCACCTTCCAGATTCTGTGTCCTAAAGCCCCTCCCAAGCTGGATATTCTAGGTTGAAGGGTTCTACCTCCTTTGGTCTAAATTTGGTCGAAGCTCAGAAATTCCTTTTTAGATCTACATTTACTATCTCACATTCTGGCTTCTGTGTCAACTCCCAGTTTTGATGTTCAGAAACTCACTGCCATCCCAGTCCTGAAATTCTCCCTTCTCCTCTTTATCTATCCTATCATATATTTTCTTGAAATGTATATCCATGTCCATCAATCTTGTTCTAAAGCATCTGCCAGCTTTGCCATTTTATGTTCAAATTCTGCTCACTAAAGTGATAAGACTTTTTTCTCCTCTTCTGCTTTTCTATTCAGGTTTATCATGTTAAATTTCATGTCTGTTAAATAAGTACATGTTACAACATATTATTATGTCAAATCATGATAATACAGTGTTTAAATCTTTTAAAGTTGAACCTTTAAAAATGCATACTATATGCTAGCCTTATTTGTTTCAACAGATACTTCCCATTTATTTTGAGCCAGGTTGCACAGCGGATAGATCACTGGGCCTGGAGTCAGGAAGACCCAAGTTCAAATCTGACCTCAGACACTTCTTAGCTGAGTGACCCTGGGTAAGTCACTTAACCCTGTTTGCCTCAGTTTCCCTTTTGTCAAATAACTTAGAGCAGGAAATAGCAAACCACTGCCATATTCTTTGCCAATAACAGCACAAAGGGGTCCAGAAGAGTCAGACACCACTGAAAAATAGCAATATGTATCCTGCTAGCTCTGCCATTCTCTTGTCCCTCTCTGGCATCTCCAAGGCCCTCCCTCCTGTGTGCTGAGATCCTACTGAACCAGACACTGTCACTTTTCTGGCCCTGATCATCTTTGTGTGTTCCACATTCCCTGCCATCTTTGATGTTCTGGGTTGCATGGCACTATCCAGCTAGAACCCATGAATCCCAAATAGCCCCCAGTCTCTCATAGATGCTATGTTGGATGTGCCTTCTTCTGTGTTGTATCCTAGACACTATGTCACCTCTCAGTTTTGTTGCTCAGAGCCCAGACTCTGAATTCGCAGCCTGGAAATTCTCCACCCTAAGCTCTTTCTAAAACCCATTCCGGGATAGTGATTTCACGTTCAAAGGTCTTTTCTCTTCTGCTATTCTTCACATGTTTTTTCCTTTTCAGTTATGTAATTGTTTTTAGTATATTAAATCCTTGTATACCTTAGAAGCAGAGTTATTTAAAATCAGAAATTGCTTCCCTTGTGAATCATATGTACTTGCATTATTTTTTCTGTAAATATGGCCCATTCACTCACCATAACAATAACCTGTGAAACAACCATTCCTGTTAGAAAGACTGCCTTTGATTAAAGTTTTGAAGGCCGTTATTTTTTTACATTTTTTTCATTTACATTCAGATTAGGCACAGTATATTCACAATTCCATGTTGGGGGGCAGAGTGAGGGTGGCAGACTGAATAATCACAACAGTCAAACCTCCCCCAAAACCTCCCGTACAAAGAGACCCTAGAAAACACTGAATAGATTTCTGGGTAGGAAAGTCAAGAAAAAGTCACATTAAGTCCCAAGGCAGATGAAGAAGATGGAAGAGAAGCGTGCCAACGCTGGAGTGTAGGTTGCCCTTGGTATGGCGGATGTGGCACCTGAGGGTGCTGTTGGGCAGGCAGCAGCAGTGCGGCGTAGCAGTGGTGATGGCAGCAGCGGCACCGGTGCCCAGGAAGGAAAGGGGATTACTAAGTAGATTCCTTTTCAATTCCTGGGCGCAGGGTCAGGTGCCAATTGTTAGCTCTGTCACTCATTACACAGTGCTGAGTCGCAGTTCCAAGGTGGAGAAGAGTGGTGGTAGTCATGAGGAAGCAGCTGCCCTACCTGAGTAAGGACCAGAGCCCAGGTCATAAGGACAGTGACCGGACCTGTCATGGGATCACACCACTCTGAAGGCATCAAAAAGCTACAGATCCCTAGGTCTACTTGTGAAAGCAGAAGGACATAATAGACAGAAATTCAGCCCAGTCCTCCCCTCCAGAGGAGAGCAGAGCCCAGCTCTAACATAAAATCCAAAGTGAAGATGGAGGCTAAGGAAATGAGCAAACAAAAAGAACCTGAGCATACAAAGCTACTATGGTGACAGGAAAGCTCAGCAGAAAAACTCAGAAGAAGACAATGTCTTGAAAACAAGAGTGATATAAGAAAAATTGAGGAAATGATTGAAGGATGAGCGAAAATTTATGAAAAGAGAATTAACAATCAAGAAGAGGAATCTCCCAAAAAAATACCAAAGAAAATAATTCCTTAGAAATCAGAATTGGCCTACTGGTAAAAAAAAAAAAAAATGGAAAACCTCCATGAAGAAAACAACACCTTAGAAATGATAATTGGACAATTGGGAACTAATGACTCCATGAGACATCAAAAAATAGTAGAAACAAAGTGAAGAGACTGGAAAATAGGAGAAAATATTTAATATAGCTTAGGAAAAGTAAGTGACATGTAAAACAGAGCTGAGAGAGGTAATTCAAGAATCTGGGCACCACCTGAAAGCTATGGTTTAAAAGAGAGCCTTGGTATCCTATTTCAAGAAATCATAAATGGAAAATGGCCAAGTATCTTAGAACCAAAGAGGAGAGCTAAAATTGAGAGTCTCCTGGTCCCCCTGCTAAAGAAATCCTCAAATGAGAACTCCCAGTAATATTCTAGCCAAAATCCAGAGCTCCTAGGTCAAGGTACTGTACGCAGCCAGAAAGAAAGAATTCAAATACTCTGCAGCCACATTCAGAATCACACAAGATTGTACCGTATTACACTGCATAACTGTTGCCACCGCATAATTGTCACAGCCTGTTGTTGCTTATTTAGTGCAAAACTTGATTTATACCCTTTCGTTGTGTAATCATGTGGCATAATTCTGTTCACAAAAAAGTTTACAAAGGAGCAAGGTATTCCCCAGTGGCATATGGGTGCACATTTATCTCCCCCACATTGTGAGCTAGGAGCCTAGAGTTCTTAGCACACAGGCATTGTCAGTGTCTTTCCCAGAGCCAACCTGTGTGGTTTCTTTAGAGGGCTCCAGGACTAATGGTATTGTTACTCAACCCAGTGAAAAACTGAAGTGGCAGGGGAAGTGGTAGGCAGGTGAAGCCACCATGGTCAGGCACTTGAAATGGTAAGACTTGCATCTTCCCAATTTTAACCTATATTCATGAGTATTCCATACATTCTTATTCTTGAACCAAAGGCAGTTTGTACTAAATGATTTTTAGGTAACCCTGGTACAACTTTTTTTTCAAAACCTTTACATAATGGTTGCACCCCACTTTTCCGCAAAACATTTTGTCTGAAAATCTGTGACCGTCATGCACTGAAATATGGTATGTGGGACTGGAGAGCTTGGAATATGACTTTCCAGAAGGCACGGGAGCTAGGATTGCAACTATAGAGAGCCTACCCAGCCAAACTGAGTATAATCCTACAGGGGTAAAAATGGGTAATTAATGAAATAGAGAACCTTCAAGCATTCCTGAAGAAAAGACCAGAGCTGAATAACAAATTTGACATTCCATCAAAAGACTCAAGGGAAATATAAAAATGTCAACATGAGTGAGAGATCATAGCAATTGAACAAGTTTACACTGTTTAGATTCCCATGTGGGAAAATGATGCATGTAACCCCTAAGAACATAATCATCGTTATGGCACTTAGAAGGAGTCTACTAAGGCAGAGGGCATGGGTTTGGGTCTCTTATGTTAGTATAATCTCCAAAGAAGAAGGGTGGGAAAAACGTATGCACTGGGGGAAGGGGAAAGGGAGAGAAAGAATGGAGAAAGTTAACTTCCATAAAAGAGACTCTCAAGGAGAGTTTTTACAATGGAAGGAAAGTATGGGGCACAGAGTAGGCAATATTTGACCCTTACTCTTATCTGAACTGCTTGAATCTGAGAAGAGGGTGTGTGTGTGTGTGTGTGTGTGTGTGTGTGTGTGTGTGTGTGTGTGTGTGTGTGTATGTTTGCACATGCACACATACACGCGTACACGTACACACACACACACACACACAAATTTGGGTCAGGAAACTAATTTATCAATCTCAACAATGAAGTAGGAGGGGAATGGGCTAAGAGAAAGTGGAGGTGGATACAATAAGAGGGAATGATGGTTAAGGGAGGCAGTGCTCAGAAACAAAACAGACTCTTATACTGTTACTTCATGTTCGGAGAAAATTCGCAGGAGAAAATAGAGAAGGATGAGTAGAAGAGTATAGAGGGAAATAGACAATTAACAATCCTAACTGTGAATGTGAATGGATGGCCTCACCCACAAAATGGTAGATGACAGGAAAATGGATGAGAAACCAGAGTCCAACAAGGTGTTGTTTACAAGGGAGATGGGAAATAGAGACACACACACACACACAGAGTTGAAACAAGGTGTTGGAGCAGAATCGGTTATGCTTCAGCAAAAGTAAAACTGGCATGAGTAGCAGTCATCTGAGGCAAAGGAAAAATACAAAGGCAGCTAATTAAAAGAGGTGTTCAGAGAAATTACATTTTTCCAAAAGGCACCACAGACGAGGAATTAATATCAATACTGAAAAATATATACATCAAATGGTATAGCATCCAAATTCTTGAAGGCTATAGCAGGGAATAGGCAGTAACAGTCTGATAGCAGGGCCTATCAATTTACCACCTGACAGACCTAGATAAATTTAATTTATTAAATATCAGAAAGAGAAGATAAGGAGATAAATAGAATTTTGCAACGTTAGATATGGTAGACTTCTGAAGAATGCTGGATGGCAATAAAAAGGAGGATAGCATTTTTTATCTGATCTGCATGGGAGCTACAAAATAATGACCTTGTGTTTGGGCATAGAAGCCTCAGAAAAACGGCCAAAAAGAAAAAATCTTGAAGACATCCCTTTGGGATCATAATGCAGTAAAATACATATAATAAAGGACTTTTGATGCATAGGTTAAAAGTTAGTTGGAAACCAAGTCATCTACTTTTACAGAATGAGTGGATCAAAGAAGTAAAGATAGCACCAATAATTTCATTAAAGAAAATGACAAAAATGAAATAACATACCACAATTTGTGGGATGCAGAATAGGCAATACTTGAGGGCAAATATACAACTGTAAATGCTTATATCCATAAAAGGAGGGAAGAAGAGATCAACAGATTGTATTCATGAATTATATTCAAATTGGTCTTAGCAGTTATATAGCACCTCATCCTTTATTTACAATAATCACAAATCAGCAGCTGTCTTGTCAGATTAAGGCAGTGCAGTTAATTAGTTTTTTCAGAGGGCACATATATATATATGTGTATGTGTATATATATATATATATATATATATATATATATATATATATATATATATATATATATATATAAGTCTCTCTATATATAATCTATGTGTGTGTGTGTGTGTGTGTGTGTGTTTTAGACTTTCATCCCAATTTTTGGAATTTCTTAAATTTATAAATTGTTATAAGCAATGGCAATGCGAGGTTTTCAATTGTCTTGCTAATACACATTTTAGAATTTGTTAAACTTTCCAATTTTCTTTTTCACTTCTTTTTGAATTTGAGTGTATTAAATTATATCTCCGTATGAACAGGATACTTTCTTGAACACACAAATGTTATGTGTTGAATTTTTTGCCTGTTTCTTTTTCAATAGATCGTGATCCTTTATTGAAAACAATAGTGATGCCTACAGTAGCCTTAACCCTTCAAGACACAGCATGGGCTCTTTTTTGTTTTCACACATGTTTTCCTTTCAAAAAAAATTTTGGAACCAGAGTAGGCACTTGATATTCACCACTCCTGAAAGATGGTCCCTCAGGATGTATATTTTCAGATCACTATTTTACTGAAATAAATTATACTACATTTTATGTTGTACCTCATATACTAAATATATTTATGACAATTGGCTTCCCTTTATTTGTAATTCTGTATACACTGGAACTCTGAGCATAGAAAAAAGAGTCATTCCTTTCAGTTGCAACTAAAACCTCACATTCTGTAGGAATGCTTCCCCAGCCCCTTTTAATTCCAGTGCCTTCCTTCCTTTAATCATTTCACATTTATCCTGTATGTTGCTTTGTATACATATACTTGCATGCTGTGTGTCAGATGGAGGTGTGAGCTCTTTGGGGCAGGAATATCTTTTGTCTCTGTTTTGTATCCCTAGCTCTTAGCACAGTGCCTGACACGTAGTCATTGCCTACTGACTATGTAAAGGTTGATCAATCGATTGGTTGTTCTCAGGACCATCCGAGGCCTTACAGTCTGTAATGGAAGAGCCTTCCAAGCCTTGCTACCTGCCTTCCCAGCCCTAACACTCTGTCCTCTCTGACCTCTCCCATGCCTGATATAACCCATGTTCACATCCCACAGACTCAGTCACTGTTTGTTCTCTGACCCTGACCACCTTCCAGATTCTGTGTCCTAAAGCCCCTCCCAAGCTGGATATTCTAGGTTGAAGGGTTCTACCTCCTTTGGTCTAAATTTGGTCGAAGCTCAGAAATTCCTTTTTAGATCTACATTTACTATCTCACATTCTGGCTTCTGTGTCAACTCCCAGTTTTGATGTTCAGAAACTCACTGCCATCCCAGTCCTGAAATTCTCCCTTCTCCTCTTTATCTATCCTATCATATATTTTCTTGAAATGTATATCCATGTCCATCAATCTTGTTCTAAAGCATCTGCCAGCTTTGCCATTTTATGTTCAAATTCTGCTCACTAAAGTGATAAGACTTTTTTCTCCTCTTCTGCTTTTCTATTCAGGTTTATCATGTTAAATTTCATGTCTGTTAAATAAGTACATGTTACAACATATTATTACGTCAAATCATGATAATACAGTGTTTAAATCTTTTAAAGTTGAACCTTTAAAAATGCATACTATATGCTAGCCTTATTTGTTTCAACAGATACTTCCCATTTATTTTGAGCCAGGTTGCACAGCGGATAGATCACTGGGCCTGGAGTCAGGAAGACCCAAGTTCAAATCTGACCTCAGACACTTCTTAGCTGAGTGACCCTGGGTAAGTCACTTAACCCTGTTTGCCTCAGTTTCCCTTTTGTCAAATAACTTAGAGCAGGAAATAGCAAACCACTGCCATATTCTTTGCCAATAACAGCACAAAGGGGTCCAGAAGAGTCAGACACCACTGAAAAATAGCAATATGTATCCTGCTAGCTCTGCCATTCTCTTGTCCCTCTCTGGCATCTCCAAGGCCCTCCCTCCTGTGTGCTGAGATCCTACTGAACCAGACACTGTCACTTTTCTGGCCCTGATCATCTTTGTGTGTTCCACATTCCCTGCCATCTTTGATGTTCTGGGTTGCATGGCACTATCCAGCTAGAACCCATGAATCCCAAATAGCCCCCAGTCTCTCATAGATGCTATGTTGGATGTGCCTTCTTCTGTGTTGTATCCTAGACACTATGTCACCTCTCAGTTTTGTTGCTCAGAGCCCAGACTCTGAATTCGCAGCCTGGAAATTCTCCACCCTAAGCTCTTTCTAAAACCCATTCCGGGATAGTGATTTCACGTTCAAAGGTCTTTTCTCTTCTGCTATTCTTCACATGTTTTTTCCTTTTCAGTTATGTAATTGTTTTTAGTATATTAAATCCTTGTATACCTTAGAAGCAGAGTTATTTAAAATCAGAAATTGCTTCCCTTGTGAATCATATGTACTTGCATTATTTTTTCTGTAAATACGGCCCATTCACTCACCATAACAATAACCTGTGAAACAACCATTCCTGTTAGAAAGACTGCCTTTGATTAAAGTTTTGAAGGCCGTTATTTTTTTACATTTTTTTCATTTACATTCAGATTAGGCACAGTATATTCACAATTCCATGTTGGGGGGCAGAGTGAGGGTGGCAGACTGAATAATCACAACAGTCAAACCTCCCCCAAAACCTCCCGTACAAAGAGACCCCAGAAAACACTGAATAGATTTCTGGGTAGGAAAGTCAAGAAAAAGTCACATTAAGTCCCAAGGCAGATGAAGAAGATGGAAGAGAAGCGTGCCAACGCTGGAGTGTAGGTTGCCCTTGGTATGGCGGATGTGGCACCTGAGGGTGCTGTTGGGCAGGCAGCAGCAGTGCGGCGTAGCAGTGGTGATGGCAGCAGCGGCACCGGTGCCCAGGAAGGAAAGGGGATTACTAAGTAGATTCCTTTTCAATTCCTGGGCGCAGGGTCAGGTGCCAATTGTTAGCTCTGTCACTCATTACACAGTGCTGAGTCGCAGTTCCAAGGTGGAGAAGAGTGGTGGTAGTCATGAGGAAGCAGCTGCCCTACCTGAGTAAGGACCAGAGCCCAGGTCATAAGGACAGTGACCGGACCTGTCATGGGATCACACCACTCTGAAGGCATCAAAAAGCTACAGATCCCTAGGTCTACTTGTGAAAGCAGAAGGACATAATAGACAGAAATTCAGCCCAGTCCTCCCCTCCAGAGGAGAGCAGAGCCCAGCTCTAACATAAAATCCAAAGTGAAGATGGAGGCTAAGGAAATGAGCAAACAAAAAGAACCTGAGCATACAAAGCTACTATGGTGACAGGAAAGCTCAGCAGAAAAACTCAGAAGAAGACAATGTCTTGAAAACAAGAGTGATATAAGAAAAATTGAGGAAATGATTGAAGGATGAGCGAAAATTTATGAAAAGAGAATTAACAATCAAGAAGAGGAATCTCCCAAAAAAATACCAAAGAAAATAATTCCTTAGAAATCAGAATTGGCCTACTGGTAAAAAAAAAAAAAAATGGAAAACCTCCATGAAGAAAACAACACCTTAGAAATGATAATTGGACAATTGGGAACTATTGACTCCATGAGACATCAAAAAATAGTAGAAACAAAGTGAAGAGACTGGAAAATAGGAGAAAATATTTAATATAGCTTAGGAAAAGTAAGTGACATGTAAAACAGAGCTGAGAGAGGTAATTCAAGAATCTGGGCACCACCTGAAAGCTATGGTTTAAAAGAGAGCCTTGGTATCCTATTTCAAGAAATCATAAATGGAAAATGGCCAAGTATCTTAGAACCAAAGAGGAGAGCTAAAATTGAGAGTCTCCTGGTCCCCCTGCTAAAGAAATCCTCAAATGAGAACTCCCAGTAATATTCTAGCCAAAATCCAGAGCTCCTAGGTCAAGGTACTGTACGCAGCCAGAAAGAAAGAATTCAAATACTCTGCAGCCACATTCAGAATCACACAAGATTGTACCGTATTACACTGCATAACTGTTGCCACCGCATAATTGTCACAGCCTGTTGTTGCTTATTTAGTGCAAAACTTGATTTATACCCTTTCGTTGTGTAATCACGTGGCATAATTCTGTTCACAAAAAAGTTTACAAAGGAGCAAGGTATTCCCCAGTGGCATATGGGTGCACATTTATCTCCCCCACATTGTGAGCTAGGAGCCTAGAGTTCTTAGCACACAGGCATTGTCAGTGTCTTTCCCAGAGCCAACCTGTGTGGTTTCTTTAGAGGGCTCCAGGACTAATGGTATTGTTACTCAACCCAGTGAAAAACTGAAGTGGCAGGGGAAGTGGTAGGCAGGTGAAGCCACCATGGTCAGGCACTTGAAATGGTAAGACTTGCATCTTCCCAATTTTAACCTATATTCATGAGTATTCCATACATTCTTATTCTTGCACCAAAGGCAGTTTGTACTAAATGATTTTTAGGTAACCCTGGTACAACTTTTTTTTTCAAAACCTTTACATAATGGTTGCACCCCACTTTTCCGCAAAACATTTTGTCTGAAAATCTGTGACCGTCATGCACTGAAATATGGTATGTGGGACTGGAGAGCTTGGAATATGACTTTCCAGAAGGCACGGGAGCTAGGATTGCAACCATAGAGAGCCTACCCAGCCAAACTGAGTATAATCCTACAGGGGTAAAAATGGGTAATTAATGAAATAGAGAACCTTCAAGCATTCCTGAAGAAAAGACCAGAGCTGAATAACAAATTTGACATTCCATCAAAAGACTCAAGGGAAATATAAAAATGTCAACATGAGTGAGAGATCATAGCAATTGAACAAGTTTACACTGTTTAGATTCCCATGTGGGAAAATGATGCATGTAACCCCTAAGAACATAATCATCGTTATGGCACTTAGAAGGAGTCTACTAAGGCAGAGGGCATGGGTTTGGGTCTCTTATGTTAGTATAATCTCCAAAGAAGAAGGGTGGGAAAAACGTATGCACTGGGGGAAGGGGAAAGGGAGAGAAAGAATGGAGAAAGTTAACTTCCATAAAAGAGACTCTCAAGGAGAGTTTTTACAATGGAAGGAAAGTATGGGGCACAGAGTAGGCAATATTTGACCCTTACTCTTATCTGAACTGCTTGAATCTGAGAAGAGGGTGTGTGTGTGTGTGTGTGTGTGTGTGTGTGTGTGTGTGTGTGTATGTTTGCACATGCACACATACACGCGTACACGTACACACACACACACACACAAATTTGGGTCAGGAAACTAATTTATCAATCTCAACAATGAAGTAGGAGGGGAATGGGCTAAGAGAAAGTGGAGGTGGATACAATAAGAGGGAATGATGGTTAAGGGAGGCAGTGCTCAGAAACAAAACAGACTCTTATACTGTTACTTCATGTTCGGAGAAAATTCGCAGGAGAAAATAGAGAAGGATGAGTAGAAGAGTATAGAGGGAAATAGACAATTAACAATCCTAACTGTGAATGTGAATGGATGGCCTCACCCACAAAATGGTAGATGACAGGAAAATGGATTAGAAACCAGAGTCCAACAAGGTGTTGTTTACAAGGGAGATGGGAAATAGAGACACACACACACACACAGAGTTGAAACAAGGTGTTGGAGCAGAATCGGTTATGCTTCAGCAAAAGTAAAACTGGCATGAGTAGCAGTCATCTGAGGCAAAGGAAAAATACAAAGGCAGCTAATTAAAAGAGGTGTTCAGAGAAATTACATTTTTCCAAAAGGCACCACAGACGAGGAATTAATATCAATACTGAAAAATATATACATCAAATGGTATAGCATCCAAATTCTTGAAGGCTATAGCAGGGAATAGGCAGTAACAGTCTGATAGCAGGGCCTATCAATTTACCACCTGACAGACCTAGATAAATTTAATTTATTAAATATCAGAAAGAGAAGATAAGGAGATAAATAGAATTTTGCAACGTTAGATATGGTAGACTTCTGAAGAATGCTGGATGGCAATAAAAAGGAGGATAGCATTTTTTATCTGATCTGCATGGGAGCTACAAAATAATGACCTTGTGTTTGGGCATAGAAGCCTCAGAAAAACGGCCAAAAAGAAAAAATCTTGAAGACATCCCTTTGGGATCATAATGCAGTAAAATACATATAATAAAGGACTTTTGATGCATAGGTTAAAAGTTAGTTGGAAACCAAGTCATCTACTTTTACAGAATGAGTGGATCAAAGAAGTAAAGATAGCACCAATAATTTCATTAAAGAAAATGACAAAAATGAAATAACATACCACAATTTGTGGGATGCAGAATAGGCAATACTTGAGGGCAAATATACAACTGTAAATGCTTATATCCATAAAAGGAGGGAAGAAGAGATCAACAGATTGTATTCATGAATTATATTCAAATTGGTCTTAGCAGTTATATAGCACCTCATCCTTTATTTACAATAATCACAAATCAGCAGCTGTCTTGTCAGATTAAGGCAGTGCAGTTAATTAGTTTTTTCAGAGGGCACATATATATATATATGTGTATGTATATATATATATATATATATATATATATATATAAGTCTCTCTATATATAATCTATGTGTGTGTGTGTGTGTGTGTGTGTGTGTTTTAGACTTTCATCCCAATTTTTGGAATTTCTTAAATTTATAAATTGTTATAAGCAATGGCAATGCGAGGTTTTCAATTGTCTTGCAAATACACATTTTAGAATTTGTTAAACTTTCCAGTTTTCTTTTTCACTTCTTTTTGAATTTGAGTGTATTAAATTATATCTCCGTATGAACAGGATACTTTCTTGAACACACAAATGTTATGTGTTGAATTTTTTGCCTGTTTCTTTTTCAATAGATCGTGATCCTTTATTGAAAACAATAGTGATGCCTACAGTAGCCTTAACCCTTCAAGACACAGCATGGGCTCTTTTTTGTTTTCACACATGTTTTCCTTTCAAAAAAAATTTTGGAACCAGAGTAGGCACTTGATATTCACCACTCCTGAAAGATGGTCCCTCAGGATGTATATTTTCAGATCACTATTTTACTGAAATAAATTATACTACATTTTATGTTGTACCTCATATACTAAATATATTTATGACAATTGGCTTCCCTTTATTTGTAATTCTGTATACACTGGAACTCTGAGCATAGAAAAAAGAGTCATTCCTTTCAGTTGCAACTAAAACCTCACATTCTGTAGGAATGCTTCCCCAGCCCCTTTTAATTCCAGTGCCTTCCTTCCTTTAATCATTTCACATTTATCCTGTATGTTGCTTTGTATACATATACTTGCATGCTGTGTGTCAGATGGAGGTGTGAGCTCTTTGGGGCAGGAATATCTTTTGTCTCTGTTTTGTATCCCTAGCTCTTAGCACAGTGCCTGACACGTAGTCAGTGCCTACTGACTATGTAAAGGTTGATCAATCGATTGGTTGTTCTCAGGACCATCCGAGGCCTTACAGTCTGTAATGGAAGAGCCTTCCAAGCCTTGCTACCTGCCTTCCCAGCCCTAACACTCTGTCCTCTCTGACCTCTCCCATGCCTGATATAACCCATGTTCACATCCCACAGACTCAGTCACTGTTTGTTCTCTGACCCTGACCACCTTCCAGATTCTGTGTCCTAAAGCCCCTCCCAAGCTGGATATTCTAGGTTGAAGGGTTCTACCTCCTTTGGTCTAAATTTGGTCGAAGCTCAGAAATTCCTTTTTAGATCTACATTTACTATCTCACATTCTGGCTTCTGTGTCAACTCCCAGTTTTGATGTTCAGAAACTCACTGCCATCCCAGTCCTGAAATTCTCCCTTCTCCTCTTTATCTATCCTATCATATATTTTCTTGAAATGTATATCCATGTCCATCAATCTTGTTCTAAAGCATCTGCCAGCTTTGCCATTTTATGTTCAAATTCTGCTCACTAAAGTGATAAGACTTTTTTCTCCTCTTCTGCTTTTCTATTCAGGTTTATCATGTTAAATTTCATGTCTGTTAAATAAGTACATGTTACAACATATTATTACGTCAAATCATGATAATACAGTGTTTAAATCTTTTAAAGTTGAACCTTTAAAAATGCATACTATATGCTAGCCTTATTTGTTTCAACAGATACTTCCCATTTATTTTGAGCCAGGTTGCACAGCGGATAGATCACTGGGCCTGGAGTCAGGAAGACCCAAGTTCAAATCTGACCTCAGACACTTCTTAGCTGAGTGACCCTGGGTAAGTCACTTAACCCTGTTTGCCTCAGTTTCCCTTTTGTCAAATAACTTAGAGCAGGAAATAGCAAACCACTGCCATATTCTTTGCCAATAACAGCACAAAGGGGTCCAGAAGAGTCAGACACCACTGAAAAATAGCAATATGTATCCTGCTAGCTCTGCCATTCTCTTGTCCCTCTCTGGTATCTCCAAGGCCCTCCCTCCTGTGTGCTGAGATCCTACTGAACCAGACACTGTCACTTTTCTGGCCCTGATCATCTTTGTGTGTTCCACATTCCCTGCCATCTTTGATGTTCTGGGTTGCATGGCACTATCCAGCTAGAACCCATGAATCCCAAATAGCCCCCAGTCTCTCATAGATGCTATGTTGGATGTGCCTTCTTCTGTGTTGTATCCTAGACACTATGTCACCTCTCAGTTTTGTTGCTCAGAGCCCAGACTCTGAATTCGCAGCCTGGAAATTCTCCACCCTAAGCTCTTTCTAAAACCCATTCCGGGATAGTGATTTCACGTTCAAAGGTCTTTTCTCTTCTGCTATTCTTCACATGTTTTTTCCTTTTCAGTTATGTAATTGTTTTTAGTATATTAAATCCTTGTATACCTTAGAAGCAGAGTTATTTAAAATCAGAAATTGCTTCCCTTGTGAATCATATGTACTTGCATTATTTTTTCTGTAAATACGGCCCATTCACTCACCATAACAATAACCTGTGAAACAACCATTCCTGTTAGAAAGACTGCCTTTGATTAAAGTTTTGAAGGCCGTTATTTTTTTACATTTTTTTCATTTACATTCAGATTAGGCACAGTATATTCACAATTCCATGTTGGGGGGCAGAGTGAGGGTGGCAGACTGAATAATCACAACAGTCAAACCTCCCCCAAAACCTCCCGTACAAAGAGACCCTAGAAAACACTGAATAGATTTCTGGGTAGGAAAGTCAAGAAAAAGTCACATTAAGTCCCAAGGCAGATGAAGAAGATGGAAGAGAAGCGTGCCAACGCTGGAGTGTAGGTTGCCCTTGGTATGGCGGATGTGGCACCTGAGGGTGCTGTTGGGCAGGCAGCAGCAGTGCGGCGTAGCAGTGGTGATGGCAGCAGCGGCACCGGTGCCCAGGAAGGAAAGGGGATTACTAAGTAGATTCCTTTTCAATTCCTGGGCGCAGGGTCAGGTGCCAATTGTTAGCTCTGTCACTCATTACACAGTGCTGAGTCGCAGTTCCAAGGTGGAGAAGAGTGGTGGTAGTCATGAGGAAGCAGCTGCCCTACCTGAGTAAGGACCAGAGCCCAGGTCATAAGGACAGTGACCGGACCTGTCATGGGATCACACCACTCTGAAGGCATCAAAAAGCTACAGATCCCTAGGTCTACTTGTGAAAGCAGAAGGACATAATAGACAGAAATTCAGCCCAGTCCTCCCCTCCAGAGGAGAGCAGAGCCCAGCTCTAACATAAAATCCAAAGTGAAGATGGAGGCTAAGGAAATGAGCAAACAAAAAGAACCTGAGCATACAAAGCTACTATGGTGACAGGAAAGCTCAGCAGAAAAACTCAGAAGAAGACAATGTCTTGAAAACAAGAGTGATATAAGAAAAATTGAGGAAATGATTGAAGGATGAGCGAAAATTTATGAAAAGAGAATTAACAATCAAGAAGAGGAATCTCCCAAAAAAATACCAAAGAAAATAATTCCTTAGAAATCAGAATTGGCCTACTGGTAAAAAAAAAAAAAAATGGAAAACCTCCATGAAGAAAACAACACCTTAGAAATGATAATTGGACAATTGGGAACTATTGACTCCATGAGACATCAAAAAATAGTAGAAACAAAGTGAAGAGACTGGAAAATAGGAGAAAATATTTAATATAGCTTAGGAAAAGTAAGTGACATGTAAAACAGAGCTGAGAGAGGTAATTCAAGAATCTGGGCACCACCTGAAAGCTATGGTTTAAAAGAGAGCCTTGGTATCCTATTTCAAGAAATCATAAATGGAAAATGGCCAAGTATCTTAGAACCAAAGAGGAGAGCTAAAATTGAGAGTCTCCTGGTCCCCCTGCTAAAGAAATCCTCAAATGAGAACTCCCAGTAATATTCTAGCCAAAATCCAGAGCTCCTAGGTCAAGGTACTGTACGCAGCCAGAAAGAAAGAATTCAAATACTCTGCAGCCACATTCAGAATCACACAAGATTGTACCGTATTACACTGCATAACTGTTGCCACCGCATAATTGTCACAGCCTGTTGTTGCTTATTTAGTGCAAAACTTGATTTATACCCTTTCGTTGTGTAATCACGTGGCATAATTCTGTTCACAAAAAAGTTTACAAAGGAGCAAGGTATTCTCCAGTGGCATATGGGTGCACATTTATCTCCCCCACATTGTGAGCTAGGAGCCTAGAGTTCTTAGCACACAGGCATTGTCAGTGTCTTTCCCAGAGCCAACCTGTGTGGTTTCTTTAGAGGGCTCCAGGACTAATGGTATTGTTACTCAACCCAGTGAAAAACTGAAGTGGCAGGGGAAGTGGTAGGCAGGTGAAGCCACCATGGTCAGGCACTTGAAATGGTAAGACTTGCATCTTCCCAATTTTAACCTATATTCATGAGTATTCCATACATTCTTATTCTTGCACCAAAGGCAGTTTGTACTAAATGATTTTTAGGTAACCCTGGTACAACTTTTTTTTCAAAACCTTTACATAATGGTTGCACCCCACTTTTCCGCAAAACATTTTGTCTGAAAATCTGTGACCGTCATGCACTGAAATATGGTATGTGGGACTGGAGAGCTTGGAATATGACTTTCCAGAAGGCACGGGAGCTAGGATTGCAACCATAGAGAGCCTACCCAGCCAAACTGAGTATAATCCTACAGGGGTAAAAATGGGTAATTAATGAAATAGAGAACCTTCAAGCATTCCTGAAGAAAAGACCAGAGCTGAATAACAAATTTGACATTCCATCAAAAGACTCAAGGGAAATATAAAAATGTCAACATGAGTGAGAGATCATAGCAATTGAACAAGTTTACACTGTTTAGATTCCCATGTGGGAAAATGATGCATGTAACCCCTAAGAACATAATCATCGTTATGGCACTTAGAAGGAGTCTACTAAGGCAGAGGGCATGGGTTTGGGTCTCTTATGTTAGTATAATCTCCAAAGAAGAAGGGTGGGAAAAACGTATGCACTGGGGGAAGGGGAAAGGGAGAGAAAGAATGGAGAAAGTTAACTTCCATAAAAGAGACTCTCAAGGAGAGTTTTTACAATGGAAGGAAAGTATGGGGCACAGAGTAGGCAATATTTGACCCTTACTCTTATCTGAACTGCTTGAATCTGAGAAGAGGGTGTGTGTGTGTGTGTGTGTGTGTGTGTGTGTGTGTGTGTGTGTGTGTGTGTGTGTGTATGTTTGCACATGCACACATACACGCGTACACGTACACACACACACACACACAAATTTGGGTCAGGAAACTAATTTATCAATCTCAACAATGAAGTAGGAGGGGAATGGGCTAAGAGAAAGTGGAGGTGGATACAATAAGAGGGAATGATGGTTAAGGGAGGCAGTGCTCAGAAACAAAACAGACTCTTATACTGTTACTTCATGTTCGGAGAAAATTCGCAGGAGAAAATAGAGAAGGATGAGTAGAAGAGTATAGAGGGAAATAGACAATTAACAATCCTAACTGTGAATGTGAATGGATGGCCTCACCCACAAAATGGTAGATGACAGGAAAATGGATGAGAAACCAGAGTCCAACAAGGTGTTGTTTACAAGGGAGATGGGAAATAGAGACACACACACACACACACAGAGTTGAAACAAGGTGTTGGAGCAGAATCGGTTATGCTTCAGCAAAAGTAAAACTGGCATGAGTAGCAGTCATCTGAGGCAAAGGAAAAATACAAAGGCAGCTAATTAAAAGAGGTGTTCAGAGAAATTACATTTTTCCAAAAGGCACCACAGACGAGGAATTAATATCAATACTGAAAAATATATACATCAAATGGTATAGCATCCAAATTCTTGAAGGCTATAGCAGGGAATAGGCAGTAACAGTCTGATAGCAGGGCCTATCAATTTACCACCTGACAGACCTAGATAAATTTAATTTATTAAATATCAGAAAGAGAAGATAAGGAGATAAATAGAATTTTGCAACGTTAGATATGGTAGACTTCTGAAGAATGCTGGATGGCAATAAAAAGGAGGATAGCATTTTTTATCTGATCTGCATGGGAGCTACAAAATAATGACCTTGTGTTTGGGCATAGAAGCCTCAGAAAAACGGCCAAAAAGAAAAAATCTTGAAGACATCCCTTTGGGATCATAATGCAGTAAAATACATATAATAAAGGACTTTTGATGCATAGGTTAAAAGTTAGTTGGAAACCAAGTCATCTACTTTTACAGAATGAGTGGATCAAAGAAGTAAAGATAGCACCAATAATTTCATTAAAGAAAATGACAAAAATGAAATAACATACCACAATTTGTGGGATGCAGAATAGGCAATACTTGAGGGCAAATATACACCTGTAAATGCTTATATCCATAAAAGGAGGGAAGAAGAGATCAACAGATTGTATTCATGAATTATATTCAAATTGGTCTTAGCAGTTATTTAGCACCTCATCCTTTATTTACAATAATCACAAATCAGCAGCTGTCTTGTCAGATTAAGGCAGTGCAGTTAATTAGTTTTTTCAGAGGGCACATATATATATATGTGTATGTATATATATATATATGTCTCTCTATATATAATCTATGTGTGTGTGTGTGTGTGTGTGTGTTTTAGACTTTCATCCCAATTTTTGGAATTTCTTAAATTTATAAATTGTTATAAGCAATGGCAATGCGAGGTTTTCAATTGTCTTGCAAATACACATTTTAGAATTTGTTAAACTTTCCAATTTTCTTTTTCACTTCTTTTTGAATTTGAGTGTATTAAATTATATCTCCGTATGAACAGGATACTTTCTTGAACACACAAATGTTATGTGTTGAATTTTTTGCCTGTTTCTTTTTCAATAGATCGTGATCCTTTGTTGAAAACAATAGTGATGCCTACAGTAGCCTTAACCCTTCAAGACACAGCATGGGCTCTTTTTTGTTTTCACACATGTTTTCCTTTCAAAAAAAATTTTGGAACCAGAGTAGGCACTTGATATTCACCACTCCTGAAAGATGGTCCCTCAGGATGTATATTTTCAGATCACTATTTTACTGAAATAAATTATACTACATTTTATGTTGTACCTCATATACTAAATATATTTATGACAATTGGCTTCCCTTTATTTGTAATTCTGTATACACTGGAACTCTGAGCATAGAAAAAAGAGTCATTCCTTTCAGTTGCAACTAAAACCTCACATTCTGTAGGAATGCTTCCCCAGCCCCTTTTAATTCCAGTGCCTTCCTTCCTTTAATCATTTCACATTTATCCTGTATGTTGCTTTGTATACATATACTTGCATGCTGTGTGTCAGATGGAGGTGTGAGCTCTTTGGGGCAGGAATATCTTTTGTCTCTGTTTTGTATCCCTAGCTCTTAGCACAGTGCCTGACACGTAGTCAGTGCCTACTGACTATGTAAAGGTTGATCAATCGATTGGTTGTTCTCAGGACCATCCGAGGCCTTACAGTCTGTAATGGAAGAGCCTTCCAAGCCTTGCTACCTGCCTTCCCAGCCCTAACACTCTGTCCTCTCTGACCTCTCCCATGCCTGATATAACCCATGTTCACATCCCACAGACTCAGTCACTGTTTGTTCTCTGACCCTGACCACCTTCCAGATTCTGTGTCCTAAAGCCCCTCCCAAGCTGGATATTCTAGGTTGAAGGGTTCTACCTCCTTTGGTCTAAATTTGGTCGAAGCTCAGAAATTCCTTTTTAGATCTACATTTACTATCTCACATTCTGGCTTCTGTGTCAACTCCCAGTTTTGATGTTCAGAAACTCACTGCCATCCCAGTCCTGAAATTCTCCCTTCTCCTCTTTATCTATCCTATCATATATTTTCTTGAAATGTATATCCATGTCCATCAATCTTGTTCTAAAGCATCTGCCAGCTTTGCCATTTTATGTTCAAATTCTGCTCACTAAAGTGATAAGACTTTTTTCTCCTCTTCTGCTTTTCTATTCAGGTTTATCATGTTAAATTTCATGTCTGTTAAATAAGTACATGTTACAACATATTATTACGTCAAATCATGATAATACAGTGTTTAAATCTTTTAAAGTTGAACCTTTAAAAATGCATACTATATGCTAGCCTTATTTGTTTCAACAGATACTTCCCATTTATTTTGAGCCAGGTTGCACAGCGGATAGATCACTGGGCCTGGAGTCAGGAAGACCCAAGTTCAAATCTGACCTCAGACACTTCTTAGCTGAGTGACCCTGGGTAAGTCACTTAACCCTGTTTGCCTCAGTTTCCCTTTTGTCAAATAACTTAGAGCAGGAAATAGCAAACCACTGCCATATTCTTTGCCAATAACAGCACAAAGGGGTCCAGAAGAGTCAGACACCACTGAAAAATAGCAATATGTATCCTGCTAGCTCTGCCATTCTCTTGTCCCTCTCTGGCATCTCCAAGGCCCTCCCTCCTGTGTGCTGAGATCCTACTGAACCAGACACTGTCACTTTTCTGGCCCTGATCATCTTTGTGTGTTCCACATTCCCTGCCATCTTTGATGTTCTGGGTTGCATGGCACTATCCAGCTAGAACCCATGAATCCCAAATAGCCCCCAGTCTCTCATAGATGCTATGTTGGATGTGCCTTCTTCTGTGTTGTATCCTAGACACTATGTCACCTCTCAGTTTTGTTGCTCAGAGCCCAGACTCTGAATTCGCAGCCTGGAAATTCTCCACCCTAAGCTCTTTCTAAAACCCATTCCGGGATAGTGATTTCACGTTCAAAGGTCTTTTCTCTTCTGCTATTCTTCACATGTTTTTTCCTTTTCAGTTATGTAATTGTTTTTAGTATATTAAATCCTTGTATACCTTAGAAGCAGAGTTATTTAAAATCAGAAATTGCTTCCCTTGTGAATCATATGTACTTGCATTATTTTTTCTGTAAATACGGCCCATTCACTCACCATAACAATAACCTGTGAAACAACCATTCCTGTTAGAAAGACTGCCTTTGATTAAAGTTTTGAAGGCCGTTATTTTTTTACATTTTTTTCATTTACATTCAGATTAGGCACAGTATATTCACAATTCCATGTTGGGGGGCAGAGTGAGGGTGGCAGACTGAATAATCACAACAGTCAAACCTCCCCCAAAACCTCCCGTACAAAGAGACCCCAGAAAACACTGAATAGATTTCTGGGTAGGAAAGTCAAGAAAAAGTCACATTAAGTCCCAAGGCAGATGAAGAAGATGGAAGAGAAGCGTGCCAACGCTGGAGTGTAGGTTGCCCTTGGTATGGCGGATGTGGCACCTGAGGGTGCTGTTGGGCAGGCAGCAGCAGTGCGGCGTAGCAGTGGTGATGGCAGCAGCGGCACCGGTGCCCAGGAAGGAAAGGGGATTACTAAGTAGATTCCTTTTCAATTCCTGGGCGCAGGGTCAGGTGCCAATTGTTAGCTCTGTCACTCATTACACAGTGCTGAGTCGCAGTTCCAAGGTGGAGAAGAGTGGTGGTAGTCATGAGGAAGCAGCTGCCCTACCTGAGTAAGGACCAGAGCCCAGGTCATAAGGACAGTGACCGGACCTGTCATGGGATCACACCACTCTGAAGGCATCAAAAAGCTACAGATCCCTAGGTCTACTTGTGAAAGCAGAAGGACATAATAGACAGAAATTCAGCCCAGTCCTCCCCTCCAGAGGAGAGCAGAGCCCAGCTCTAACATAAAATCCAAAGTGAAGATGGAGGCTAAGGAAATGAGCAAACAAAAAGAACCTGAGCATACAAAGCTACTATGGTGACAGGAAAGCTCAGCAGAAAAACTCAGAAGAAGACAATGTCTTGAAAACAAGAGTGATATAAGAAAAATTGAGGAAATGATTGAAGGATGAGCGAAAATTTATGAAAAGAGAATTAACAATCAAGAAGAGGAATCTCCCAAAAAAATACCAAAGAAAATAATTCCTTAGAAATCAGAATTGGCCTACTGGTAAAAAAAAAAAAAAATGGAAAACCTCCATGAAGAAAACAACACCTTAGAAATGATAATTGGACAATTGGGAACTAATGACTCCATGAGACATCAAAAAATAGTAGAAACAAAGTGAAGAGACTGGAAAATAGGAGAAAATATTTAATATAGCTTAGGAAAAGTAAGTGACATGTAAAACAGAGCTGAGAGAGGTAATTCAAGAATCTGGGCACCACCTGAAAGCTATGGTTTAAAAGAGAGCCTTGGTATCCTATTTCAAGAAATCATAAATGGAAAATGGCCAAGTATCTTAGAACCAAAGAGGAGAGCTAAAATTGAGAGTCTCCTGGTCCCCCTGCTAAAGAAATCCTCAAATGAGAACTCCCAGTAATATTCTAGCCAAAATCCAGAGCTCCTAGGTCAAGGTACTGTACGCAGCCAGAAAGAAAGAATTCAAATACTCTGCAGCCACATTCAGAATCACACAAGATTGTACCGTATTACACTGCATAACTGTTGCCACCGCATAATTGTCACAGCCTGTTGTTGCTTATTTAGTGCAAAACTTGATTTATACCCTTTCGTTGTATAATCACGTGGCATAATTCTGTTCACAAAAAAGTTTACAAAGGAGCAAGGTATTCCCCAGTGGCATATGGGTGCACATTTATCTCCCCCACATTGTGAGCTAGGAGCCCAGAGTTCTTAGCACACAGGCATTGTCAGTGTCTTTCCCAGAGCCAACCTGTGTGGTTTCTTTAGAGGGCTCCAGGACTAATGGTATTGTTACTCAACCCAGTGAAAAACTGAAGTGGCAGGGGAAGTGGTAGGCAGGTGAAGCCGCCATGGTCAGGCACTTGAAATGGTAAGACTTGCATCTTCCCAATTTTAACCTATATTCATGAGTATTCCATACATTCTTATTCTTGCACCAAAGGCAGTTTGTACTAAATGATTTTTAGGTAACCCTGGTACAACTTTTTTTTCAAAACCTTTACATAATGGTTGCACCCCACTTTTCCGCAAAACATTTTGTCTGAAAATCTGTGACCGTCATGCACTGAAATATGGTATGTGGGACTGGAGAGCTTGGAATATGACTTTCCAGAAGGCACGGGAGCTAGGATTGCAACCATAGAGAGCCTACCCAGCCAAACTGAGTATAATCCTACAGGGGTAAAAATGGGTAATTAATGAAATAGAGAACCTTCAAGCATTCCTGAAGAAAAGACCAGAGCTGAATAACAAATTTGACATTCCATCAAAAGACTCAAGGGAAATATAAAAATGTCAACATGAGTGAGAGATCATAGCAATTGAACAAGTTTACACTGTTTAGATTCCCATGTGGGAAAATGATGCATGTAACCCCTAAGAACATAATCATCGTTATGGCACTTAGAAGGAGTCTACTAAGGCAGAGGGCATGGGTTTGGGTCTCTTATGTTAGTATAATCTCCAAAGAAGAAGGGTGGGAAAAACGTATGCACTGGGGGAAGGGGAAAGGGAGAGAAAGAATGGAGAAAGTTAACTTCCATAAAAGAGACTCTCAAGGAGAGTTTTTACAATGGAAGGAAAGTATGGGGCACAGAGTAGGCAATATTTGACCCTTACTCTTATCTGAACTGCTTGAATCTGAGAAGAGGGTGTGTGTGTGTGTGTGTGTGTGTGTGTGTGTGTGTGTGTATGTTTGCACATGCACACATACACGCGTACACGTACACACACACACACACACACACAAATTTGGGTCAGGAAACTAATTTATCAATCTCAACAATGAAGTAGGAGGGGAATGGGCTAAGAGAAAGTGGAGGTGGATACAATAAGAGGGAATGATGGTTAAGGGAGGCAGTGCTCAGAAACAAAACAGACTCTTATACTGTTACTTCACGTTCGGAGAAAATTCGCAGGAGAAAATAGAGAAGGATGAGTAGAAGAGTATAGAGGGAAATAGACAATTAACAATCCTAACTGTGAATGTGAATGGATGGCCTCACCCACAAAATGGTAGATGACAGGAAAATGGATGAGAAACCAGAGTCCAACAAGGTGTTGTTTACAAGGGAGATGGGAAATAGAGACACACACACACACACAGAGTTGAAACAAGGTGTTGGAGCAGAATCGGTTATGCTTCAGCAAAAGTAAAACTGGCATGAGTAGCAGTCATCTGAGGCAAAGGAAAAATACAAAGGCAGCTAATTAAAAGAGGTGTTCAGAGAAATTACATTTTTCCAAAAGGCACCACAGACGAGGAATTAATATCAATACTGAAAAATATATACATCAAATGGTATAGCATCCAAATTCTTGAAGGTTATAGCAGGGAATAGGCAGTAACAGTCTGATAGCAGGGCCTATCAATTTACCACCTGACAGACCTAGATAAATTTAATTTATTAAATATCAGAAAGAGAAGATAAGGAGATAAATAGAATTTTGCAACGTTAGATATGGTAGACTTCTGAAGAATGCTGGATGGCAATAAAAAGGAGGATAGCATTTTTTATCTGACCTGCATGGGAGCTACAAAATAATGACCTTGTGTTTGGGCATAGAAGCCTCAGAAAAACGGCCAAAAAGAAAAAATCTTGAAGACATCCCTTTGGGATCATAATGCAGTAAAATACATATAATAAAGGACTTTTGATGCATAGGTTAAAAGTTAGTTGGAAACCAAGTCATCTACTTTTACAGAATGAGTGATCAAAGAAGTAAAGATAGCACCAATAATTTCATTAAAGAAAATGACAAAAATGAAATAACATACCACAATTTGTGGGATGCAGAATAGCAATACTTGAGGGCAAATATACACCTGTAAATGCTTATATCCATAAAAGGAGGGAAGAAGAGATCAACAGATTGTATTCATGAATTATATTCAAATTGGTCTTAGCAGTTATTTAGCACCTCATCCTTTATTTACAATAATCACAAATCAGCAGCTGTCTTGTCAGATTAAGGCAGTGCAGTTAATTAGTTTTTTTCAGAGGGCACATATATATATGTGTATGTATATATATATATATGTCTCTCTATATATAATCTATGTGTGTGTGTGTGTGTGTGTGTGTGTTTTAGACTTTCATCCCAATTTTTGGAATTTCTTAAATTTATAAATTGTTATAAGCAATGGCAATGCGAGGTTTTCAATTGTCTTGCAAATACACATTTTAGAATTTGTTAAACTTTCCAATTTTCTTTTTCACTTTCTTTTTGAATTTGAGTGTATTAATTATATCTCCGTATGAACAGGATACTTTCTTGAACACACAAATGTTATGTGTTGAATTTTTTGCCTGTTTCTTTTTCAATAGATCGTGATCCTTTGTTGAAAACAATAGTGATGCCTACAGTAGCCTTAACCCTTCAAGAACACAGCATGGCTCTTTTTTGTTTTCACACATGTTTTCCTTTCAAAAAAAATTTTGGAACCAGAGTAGGCACTTGATATTCACCACTCCTGAAAGATGGTCCCTCAGGATGTATATTTTCAGATCACTATTTTACTGAAATAATTATACTACATTTTATGTTGTACCTCATATACTAAATATATTTATGACAATTGGCTTCCCTTTATTTGTAATTCTGTATATACTGGAACTCTGAGCATAGAAAAAAGAGTCATTCCTTTCAGTTGCAACTAAAACCTCACATTCTGTAGGAATGCTTCCCCAGCCCCTTTTAATTCCAGTGCCTTCCTTCCTTTAATCATTTCACATTTATCCTGTATGTTGCTTTGTATACATATACTTGCATGCTGTGTGTCAGATGGAGGTGTGAGCTCTTTGGGGCAGGAATATCTTTTGTCTCTGTTTTGTATCCCTAGCTCTTAGCACAGTGCCTGACACGTAGTCAGTGCCTACTGACTATGTAAAGGTTGATCAATCGATTGGTTGTTCTCAGGACCATCCGAGGCCTTACAGTCTGTAATGGAAGAGCCTTCCAAGCCTTGCTACCTGCCTTCCCAGCCCTAACACTCTGTCCTCTCTGACCTCTCCCATGCCTGATATAACCCATGTTCAC